>NC_058134.1:202528352-202621924 GCF_016433145.1 Gracilinanus agilis | reverse complement strand
CTTCCTTCCTTCCTTCCTTCCTTCCTTCCTTCCTTCCTTCCTTCCTTCTTTCTTTCCTTCCTTCCTTGTAAATACATACAATCTGACTAACAATAATTATGGCAATCAGTTTGATCTCTTACAGATGTTTTGAGAAGCATCCCACTCAGCTTCTAACTGTGAGTGTCATTCTCATAATCATGAATGAAGCAATGTCAATTATTCAATGTGTCATCAATAGCATCATTCACTGGACTCCTTCTGACTTGCTAAAGCAATTCATACTGGCAGATGATTTTAGCTCATGTGGTGAGTCTTGCACTAGGAAGCACTTGAATGTGGGGAAATGGGCTAGTTTTATTTCTTGCTTAAGAATTGTGCATGTCTTATGTAAAGATTCAGTGATGCCTTTTAATATATACTGTTTTTAGTTCTTTGGAGGAACTTGGAAAAGACCCAGAGAAGAGCCACAAATGTGATGAAGGGGCTAGAATATATGACCTCTGAACAAAGTATGAAGGAGTGGGAGATTTATTTTGGAAAAGAGACAGAAAAGAGATGACAATGAATTTTCAAGTTATCTGTTTATGATTTTCAAAAGTTCTGACTCAGAATGGGACCTTGAAGCTCTCTAGAGAAAAAGGGCTTAGGTAAAAAAACATCAAGTATATATGCTAGACATAAGGAAGAATTCTCAGCAGTAAGGAATATTAAGCATTTGAATGAGTATCTGAAAAAGACTTTGCAATCTCTCGTTCAAGAATCCTGAAAGATTAGGTAGATTCTCTTGGTTTCTAGTAAACTGGCAATGTGGATCGAAGGTAGATGACATGCCAAAGTCTTTTTCTCTATCATTCTGCAACCCCATATTTAACAAGTGAAAGTGTCAAATCCTTGTCCTACAAACCAGTACCCACACCCTCATTCTATTCCAAACCAAAGGCCAAAATAAAAGGCCTGTTTGCACTACTTCTCTATGATCCCAATTCCAGAAAAAAAAAAAAGAGAAAGAGCATAGAAAGGAAAGTTAGGATTCTTCATCTTTTAAAGACCTATTGTTTGAGTCTTGTTAACTTTTTAATCATCTAGGCAATTGTTAAGCTGCTGAAATAAATGGAACACTTGGGTGATGATGAGACCTAAGATAAGAACTTTTAAGATAATAGAATGTGGCAGAAGATCAGGAAGACTAAAGTTTCTGCAGGTCTTCTTGCAGGATTAAAGGAGTAATGGACAAAAGGAAATAAAAGTTTATTTGATTGAATGGTATATTCATCTGTGTTGATTTAATTTTTAATATGCATACCTTCTTTGTGGATATAGAAAAAGTTACTCTCACCTTTTCCTTGTTTGATATATTAGAGATATGGAATCAGCTTCATATTTTAGCATGGACTTTTAACAAGCAGAATCTTGTCTAGAGTAGGAATGCCATAATGGAGAAAGGATTTGAAACAGATTTAGAATAAATGAAACTATTGGAGATGTTTATACCGGAGGAGACTTGCAGGTGGAAGTGGTGGGAGTGGTGGGAGAAGGAGATTAAAAATCTTTAAGTATTTGGATTTTCTCCTGGACAAAAAATTAGATTTGTTGTCCTTAGCCCCAGAGGGCAGAGCTTTGAACAATGGTTAGAAGTTGCAGTGGTATATTTAGGTTTCATGTAAGGAAAGGTTTTTAATTAAAGCTACAAAAGTATTCCTTAAAGGCAGGGGGCTCTTTCTCACTAGAAATCTTCAAGCAAAGGCTGTATGACCACTAGTTGGGGATGTTTCATTATATTCTCTCTTAGAAAGTGAGTAGCAGGTTTCATCATTAATCCTCTGGAATCATGGTTGGTCATTATATTGATCAGAATTCCTAATTTTTTCAAAGTTGTCTTTTGCAATATTGTTGTCATATAAATTACTCTATTGATTCTGCTCATTCCATCTGCACTAGGTCATATAAATTGTCCCTGGTTTCTCTAAAACCTCCTCCTTTATAATTTCTTAGAGAATGATAATATTTCATCATAGTCATGTACTATAATTTGTTCAGATATTCCCTAATTTATGGGTAAACCCTTTGAGTTCCCATTTCTTTGTTAGCTCATAAAAAACCTGAATGTTTCATATATACTTATTGGGAGTTTTTTTGGCTCAGGAACAATCCTTCTTTTAATTTACCCATCCTCTAATTCTCCCTTATATTCTCCCTTCTTTTCCTCTTATTTCCCCATTGAGCGAAATATATTTATTTATTTTTTTCCAAACTCTTACCTTCTTTCTTCAAATGTGTCTTCTCCCCATGTTTGAATGTAAGTGATTTACCCTTGCTTAGTCTCTTATGATTGTTTGTTCCTGGTTACTTTTTAAAATCTTCCTCTTGATTTCCAAGTTTGCACATTAAAATTTCTATGCAATTCTGGGCTTTTCATCAGAAATGCTTGGAAATCTTTTTAAAATAAGGAACCATTTCCTCCCCTTTAGGAATACACTCAGTTTTTTCTAGGTAAATTATTCATGGTTGTAAGCCTATGTATTTTACTTTCTAGATTGTATTCAGAGTTCTCTGCTCCTTTAAAGTGGTGACTGCTCCAAGATGATGAAGAAGGTACACAGACCCACCTGATTTCTCCCCAAGTACCCTCCAAACAACTATGATATAATGCCTCAAAATGAATTCTGGAGCAATGTAACCCATAAAAAGACAGGGTGAAATGATTTTTCAGCACAAAACAACTTAGAAAGCTGGCATGACAGATCTATTGCACTAGGGTAAAAGTGGAGCACAAAGTAGCATGCCGTGGCAGCCCTTATCCTGACAACAGACCTTGGGGGAAGCTGATTCAGCAGCAAAGGCTTCTGGAACTCTCACTCACAGCTGGTAAGGAGGTTGGACAATTGCTCAGAAAGAGATTACTGGGGTCTTTTTGCTTGCTCTCCATGCAAGACTCTTGTCGCGTTGCCCTTAGACAGATCCAAGTTGCAGTCCTACGTCATGGTCTCAGGGGTGGAATAACACTAGCAGACACTAGTTCTTGTGGCTGCAAGGGGCAAAGGACCCTGGTCATAGTTCCAAAGGAGAAAGAGTGCTTATGGTTGCTCACAGACCAGAGCATAGGCCAGGAGAGTATTAAACACACCTCTCCTTATATCATGCCACCTTGAAAGAACTGAAAACTTATAGATCTCCCAGAGCTAGCTCTGAAGGTAGCTGTACAAAGAACATGAAACTTGGAAAAGTGTCCCTTCATCACAGGAACAAAATCCAATTTTAACAAATTTTTAAGTTCAAAGAAAAGAAAAAAGTTAGGAAAATGAATAAACAATAACAAAAGGAAACTACATAGAAAATTATTTTGATGACAGGGGAGACCAAAACACAAATTCTGAAGAAGACAGCAAAGGCAATATTGCTGCATCTAAAGCCTCTAAGAAAAATACGAATTGGTCTCAAGCCCAAAAAGAATTAATGGATGAACTAAAAAAGTACTTAAAAAACAATAGAGAGGTAGAAGAAAAATTGGGAAAAGAAATGGGAGTGATACAAGAAAATCATGAAAAAACTCAAGAACTTGATAAAGGAGACACAAAAAACTTCTGAGGAAAATGATACCTTGAAAAACAAAGTAGATCATTTGGTAAAGGTAACACAAAATTTCACTAAGGAAAAGAACTCTTTAAAAAGTAGAATTGGCCAAATGGAAAAGGAGGTGCAAAAGCTTACTCAAGAAAATCATGTCTTAAAAATTAGAATTGGGCAAGTGGAAACTAATGACTCAATGATATACCAAGAAAAAAATCAAAGCCAAAAGATCGAAAAAATAGAAAAAATGTGAAATATTTCATGGGAAAAATAACTGACCTGGAAAATAAATCCAAGAGAGATAATCTAAGAATTATTAAACTCCCTGAAAACAATGATAAAAAGGAGCTTGTACATACATCATCTTTCTAGAAATTATCAAGGAAAAATATCCTGATATTTTAGAACTGGAAGGTAAAATAGAAATTGAAATAATCTACCAGTCTCCTCCTGAAAGAGATACCAAAAGGATAATTCCTAGCCAAATTCTAGGTCAAAGAGAAAATATTACAAGCAGCCTTCCCCTCCTGACCTCCCCCAACCAAAGATTCAAGTATTGTCAAGCCATAGTCAGAATAACTCAAGATTTAGCAGTTTCTACATTAAAAGACTGGAGGATTTGGAATAAGATATTCCAGAGGACAAAGGAACCAGGACTTCAACCAAGAATCACTTAACCAGCAAAACTGAGCATAA
Organism: Gracilinanus agilis; assembly: GCF_016433145.1. NCBI lineage: Eukaryota > Metazoa > Chordata > Mammalia > Didelphimorphia > Didelphidae > Gracilinanus > Gracilinanus agilis. The sequence goes on along the minus strand of NC_058134.1, from coordinate 202,617,679 downwards.
CCCTTAAGGAAAAAAATGAATATTCAATAAAATAGAGGACATTCAAATATACTTAATGAAATAACCAGAACTGAATGGAAAATTAGACTCAAATACAAGACTCAAGAGAAGCATAGAGGTAAAAAGGAAAGAGAAATAAAAAAAAAACATTCAGTAAGGTCAAACTGTTTACATACCTACATGATTCTTGTAATTCCCAAGAACTTTATCATTATTAGGGCAGTTAGAAAGAGGATACATAGTTGGAGTCACAACAAGGGTGTGAGTTGAATATAATAAGATGGTATATATATATATATATTATATATATATATAATATATATATATATATATATATATATATATAGAGAGAGAGAGAGAGAGAGAGAGAGATGAAAAAGAGGAATTTATTGGGAGGAGGGGGAAGGAAGGAATAGAATGCGATAAGTTATTGCACATAAAAGGCATGAAAGAGCTTTTACAGTAGTAGGGAAGATAGGAGAGGTGAGAATTGGAGCACAGACAGAATCAGTGAGAAGAGTGGAATCATGGGTCAGAAAATACAAATAGAGAGACACACATATAGGAAACACTGATGCAAAGAAACACATGGCCAGGACACATGCACTCATGCCTCCAATCCTGTAGAGCCATCTATGTTGTCTAGTGATGCCATTACATTATTATTGATAGTTCTGCTTACCACTAGTTTCATGGTCTCAAGACTTTGATTCATATTCTTTGCTGGATGTTTTTCAGTCAGATATAGTCTCTACTGGTTATTATTCTGATGTGATCTCTACTGGATGCTAACCCAGTATAATATCATCCATTGCCTCTATCTTCTTGCTCATCTTGGCTATTTCTTTCTTGAAGAACAGTTAATACATTGCTAAGAAAAAAACATTTCTTAGTTTAGAGCCCATAGATTTTCCCCAGCTTTTTGAGAGAAAGCAGAAAATCCTTGCTCTAGGATTAGCAAAAGATCTCACTTGCCTTGTTTCCTCAGGAATTTGGCTATTTAGGTCTCCCTGGTGGAAGATTCATAGTCCCAGTGCCAAGCTCTTTAAAACAACAAATAATATCTTTCCAACTGGAATATCGTAGCATTTTGCTTCTCTAGAAATGGCTCCTCTTCTGAGAATCAAGTTTGGAGAGTCTCTGACTCCATGTGGTAGGTCTTTTATTCCCATAGATGACCAGGAAGCTGCATCAAAAGAGGCAGTGGCTGACCAAGTCCCATGGAAAGCTTTATCGATTTTTAGGGAAAACTAATATTTATTTGGAGAAAAAAGGTGAACTCTGGTGCTACCAGAGAAAGGCAAAAGGACTATGTATGACCTCACAGACTTTCAAATCATGGAGACAACATTAAAAAACTATATCTGCCTCTCTTTCTCTCTCTGTCTCTCTCTGTCTCTGTCTCTCTCTGTCTCTGTCTCTCTCTGTCTCTCTGTCTCTGTCTCTGTCTCTGTCTCTGTCTCTGTCTCTCTCTCTCTCTCTCTCTCTCTCTCTCTCTGTCTCTCTCTCTCTCTGTCTGTCTCTGTCTGTCTCTCTCTGTCTCTCTCTGTCTCTCTGTCTCTCTCTGTCTCTCTCTGTCTCTCTGTCTCTCTCTCTGTGTCTCTCTCTGTGTCTCTCTCTGTCTCTGTCTCTCTCTCCTATATGCGGAATAGACAGAAAGTAATCTCTGAGGGAAGGCAGGAGTAGGGGATAGAGGGAGAGGAATCAGGAAATCTTTCTGCAGAAGACAGGATTTGAACTGAGTTTGGAAGCAAACCAAGAAAGCTAAGGGACCAAAATATAGGGTCAGAACATTCTAGGCAAGAGGGATAGGCATTATAAAGGCATGACATTTGGAGATTGGGTACTATTTCTAAGAAACAGCAAATAAGCCAGTAGGGTGATATTGTAGAATTCATCAGAATTTTCATCATCATCATCACAATAACAACAATAATAAAGCAGAATCCTTATAATAATGTCTAGGATTTATATGACACTTTACAGATTGTAAAGTGCTTTAGTAAATACATATGGAGAGGAGTATATGGAGACTGGCAAGATAGGAAAAGGATAGATTATGGAGGCTTTAAATGACGATCAGAAGACTATGTTTGATCCTAGAGTTAATAGAAAGCCACATGGCCAGACCTTTCCTTTAGGAAGATGAATTTGTCGGCTGTGTGAAGGATGGACTGAGGAGAAATTTAAGGCATGGAGAACAGTTAGATGGCCATTATAGGAGTCTAAAAGAAAGGTGATGGAGACCTGAATAATAAACTGGTATATGTGTGAGTGGACTTATATGGCAGATATTGTAAAGGTTAAAACATCAACATATGACATCTGAATATGTTAGAATGAGTGAATGAGAATGAGGAGTTGTAGATGGTAGAAGTTGTAAGCCTGAGTGACCAGTAATATAGTGGTGCCTTCCCTAGTAATAAGAAATTAACTCAGACACTTCCCAGCTGTGTGACCTTGGGCAGGTCACTTGACCCCCATTGCCTACCCTTACCACTCTTCCACCAAGGAACTAATACACAGAAGTTAAGGGTTTAAAAATATTTAAAAAAAAAGAAAGAAATTAAGGAAGAAAAGAAGTCTTTTTTAAGATAATAAGTTTAATCATATGAAAAAATGCTATAAATGATTACTAATTAGAGAAATGCAAACCAAAACAACTCTGAGATATCATCTATCTACAAAACCTATCAGATTGGGTAAGATGATAAAAGGCAAAATGGAACTGAAAAACTGGGGGGACCTCAAACCTCAGAGCCCACAGCAATTTGCTGGAAGAGCAGTCCAACATGGGATATGTTTCTATGTGGTTTATCTAAGCATCAGTCTTCTGGCTTAGTTGTATTTTTGTAGCCATGTTTTCTAGTCACCGGTAATGGTTACTTAGGAGTAGCTTTGTTCAGTTTTCCAAAGAACTTGGAGCCTAGAGCAAATTATGGAAATGAAAGTATTTTTATAAAATAATTTCTTACAGGGGGGAAAATGAGGAAGAGTTTCTTTCCTCCTCTTTCCAAGATTTTTTTTTCTCTTTGGCAGATACCTGAATGAGTTGGGATTTCTGTCCCTTTTCTTTAAAATAAAGACATTTGAGTTTTGAACTGAAAGAGCATGGCAGTATACATTTTTGCAGTGAGGAAAATAGAACCCTAGCTATAATATAGTTATATTATATAATTCGTAATTTATAAATGTAATTCATACTAATAAAAACCTATAATTAGAAGCTTGATGTAAGGAAAAGCTCTATAATCTCATGCCAAGGGAGCCATTTTCCCAATAGCCAGCAGATCAATGTTGACTCTCACTGGTAAAACTCTAAAAAGTCTTGAAGGCAAAGGCATCTAGGTGGCTTAGCAGACTGAGAGGTAGGCCCAGTGATGAGAGATCCTGGGTTTGAATCTTGCCTCAGATACTTCCCAGCTTGGTGACTCTGGGTAAATCTATCAACCTCCTGTTGCCCAGCCTTTACTGTTCTTTTGCCTTGTAACATATGCACAATATTGATTTTAAAATGGAAGGTAAGTTTTTTTTAAAGTCTTGAAGTCTTTAGCCAGGATAATGGATATAGACTAGTCAATGGTGGCCCTTCCTTTGAAACATGTGGAGCTATTCTCTGTTTGTGGCTGGGAGTTGTTTTCTGCCCATATGTGACTGATGGTTTTGTATTGCTTTCTGATCAAATCTTCTATTAGCTGCAAAGTCATAAGAAATGATGTCACAAGAATTGGACATTTTGAACTAGATGTTCTGCAGGGATCTCATTAGCATCATGTCTGAAACAGACTAATTTCCCCCCCTTAATCCTTGCCCCTTTTCCAATTTACCTATTACTGTTGATAGCACAATCATCTTTCCAATCACCCACATTTGCATGTTGAGTCGACTTTGTTTCACATTTCAAGGGGAAAAGATTCAAACTCTATGCCAAAAGTTCCCATTTCTTCTCCACACCTCAGCTCAGCTCATTCATCTTTTCCACTGTCTCTTTCACCTTTATCTCATTGCAAGAACTTGCTCTCCTTGCCAAGGCAAATTCCTCTTCTTTCACAGGTTATCATCTTCCATTCTGTCTTCTCCAGCTGATTATTCTCTCTATCCTCCCAATTTTCACTATTCTTTACTATTTCTTCATTTATTGGCTGCTTTCCTACTGCTTGTAATCACTCTCATAACAATCCCTCACTTGACTCTTGCTATCATTCTATGCCTTTCCTCCCCTTTGCAGCTAAATTGCCTAAGATACCAACTGTGATCCAAGCTTCCACTTCTTCTCCTGTCACTTTCAATGACTTTTTCTCAATCCTCCCTTCTTGATCCCTCTGCATCCTTTGACACCATCAATCATCCTCTTCTTTGTGATATTCTTTTCTACCTCTATTTTTGTAACTCTGATTTTCCTGTGATGTTCTCTTCCTACCTGTCTGAGTGCTCCTCAGTCTTTTTCACTCTATCTTTTTTCTTTTTTTAAACCCTCACCTTCCATCTTAGAATCAATACTGTATGTTGGTTCCAAGGCAGAAGAGTGGTAAGGGCTGGGCAATGAGGTTTAAGTGACTTTGTCCAGGATCACACAGCTAGGAAGTATCTGAGGCCATATTTGAACCCCATCCCCAAATCTCTAGGTCTGACCCTCAATCCTCTGAGCCTCCTAGCTGCCCCCCACTTTACTGGATTTTTATGCAGATCACATCTGATTACTCTTTGTGTTCCCCACGGCTCTTTTCTGGACATTTTTGTCATTTCCTTCTGTACTATTTTGCTTGGTGACCCCATTTGCACCCAATCTCTATTTAAATGATTCTCAAACCTATCTACCCAGCTTTATTTATCCTAATCATCAGCCTTCCATGTTCAAAATTTTTGTACATCTCAAACTATATGCCCCAATATTATCTTAGTCAAAAATTAAAGAGTTCTTGTTTTTTTCCCCAAAGTTCTCATTTCTTCCTAACTTCCCCAATAATGTCAAGGATACTAACCTTTCTCCTAGCTAACCAGACTCACAACTTTGTTGTCAACTAAAGCACCTAGGTGGCACAGGGGATAAGAGTTCTGAACCTGTAGTCAGGAAGACCTGAATTCAAATCCAGCCTTGGACATTTACTAACTGTATGATCTTAGGCAAGTCACTTAACCTCAGTTTGCCACAGTTATCTGAACTGTAAATGGGAATAATAATAGCACCTACCTCTCAAGGTTGTAAGAGGCTCAAATGTAATAACATTTGTAAAACTCTTAGCACTGTGTCTAGTACACAGTAAGTGCTCTATAAACATCATCATTATTATTAGTCTTAACTTCTCACTCTCACCTTCCCCATATCAAAATTATTGCCAATTCCACTCAGTTCTACCTTCCCAATATTTCTTGTAGAATCCCCTTTCTCTCCTCTGAAAATGCCACCATGTTGGTATTTTCCCTCATCACCTTGTGCTTGGATTAATATAGTAATCCTTCAATCCTTCAACACCAATCCATCCCAGATCATTTATGCATTTTACAATGATTTTTATTGTGACTTCTATTATTCCCTTTGCATTTTGTTATTTCTATATAGAAATGTTCTTGATATTTGGAATTTTATTTTATACTCCTATATATTTCTGGGATTTGTAAGCATATTATCATGTCATCATCATATAAGGGGAGTTTTGTCTCCTCTTGGACTACCTTTATGTCTTTAATTTCTTTCTCTTATTGGTGTTACTAACACTTCTAGAACAATGTAAATAATAGAAGGGAAATGGGGTATCCTTGTTTTATTCCTCTCTTTATTGGGAAAGTTTCTTATGTCCCCCTTTTCTAGATATTTTAAGACTATATTAGATAATTTTGTCTAGAATGACTTAGAAAAACTTTATTCTGAAAATCCATTCAATTGATGGAATCATTTGTTTTCCCATAGCTTCTAGTTCTTCTCTTATGGGTGGGCAATATAAAAATTCCCTACTTTTATATTTTATAGTCTCCTGTTGTATGTGTGTATGGTCAAGATAAGATATATATATGACATTCTTTTGCACCCTTCCTGCAAAGGAGTACTAGTGATTTTCTGGACCTATAAATCAACAGTGTTTTCTCAGAATTTTTGCTTCCTCTTTTTATTGGCAGTAAAGGAAGCAGATGCTATGAGTTGAATTAGATAATCCTTCATATCTCCTAGCCCCAGATATACCAAGAAAGGGGGAAAAGCCTTATCATGTCTTTGGTTCAGCATTTTCCAAGTTAATAGGTTCTCAGAATTCTTTTTGCACATAAAATCTACTGATGGAACCTTAAAATATAACAGGAAGATAAAGAAATAAAATTTTAAAAAGTTAATTTTATTTTTATACTCATCTAAACACTATGTTTAATAAGCATCTTAAACTATAAAATTCATATTTAATTTTTTATTGAGGAAAATATCTATAGCTTTGGCATTCATTTTCTCCCCTTATAGAAACTTTGTTCTTTCTCATGCAGAACACCAGAGTTCTTTAGAATACAGTTTGGAAAGTACTGCTGTGGTTAAAGTTTACTAATTGTAGCCATTTCCTTTCAGGATTTAACTAACCACAAAGCATGAATCATCAAAGAAATATATTTCATCACCTGAATAGCTCCACGGTACATTCCAGTCATATGATAATAAGCACCTTGAAGTTATAAGATAATGGGAACCACAAAATCGGGGGAAATTCTTAAGCTACTAGATGCACTAACATGCATTATAATACAACTTATTCTTATTTGTGAGATGATTAAAATTTTAAGTGTGTCTATAAGCAATTTGTTTATTTGCTTGAGAGTCTCTCATAATACCAATGACAAGATGGAAGGCCAACTAACTGGGAAATGTTGAATTTTTCTTTAACTGCATCAACTGCTGAAAGTTACATATTAAGACAAGATGGAGGGGAAGAGAGTGTGTGAACCACACTAGGGTAATCAATTAAACACCAAAATAGAAATCCTGAAAAACAAAAAAGAAATTTAAAAAATAAAAATAAAAATACACTCCCTAGTCCCTAATCCCACCACCACTGATTGAATTAATACAGCTAAGCTGCTTTTAGTGAAGGGAAATAACATAAAATAAATTATTAATTGTTATTATTATAATTAAATCATCATTAATTTGATGATTCATAAACAATCATTTAATCTGATTAAAAATGAGGAAAGTTAAACTACCCCCTTCAAAAACGAAAAAAAGGAAAATTCCCAACAAATTAAAAAAAAGATATCATTTGAAACTGATTTGCCCAACTATATATGAGGATAAGAGCTTAAAAAACAAAAAGACATTTTATTACTTTTTAATATAAATAGCATTTACCTTTAAGCCAGAGAACTCATAAAACTACATAATTCTGATTGCAATCGCCCAAACTAGTTGTTTATTCATTCACTCGGAAGCTACCTTGTCCAACCAGCACGGAGTTCACAACAACAGTGCTGAGGTTGGCTGTCATCCAGAAGAGCAAACCTAGAAGGCTCACTAGTATCAAATGCAGTAAGCAAAGCCCCCTCTGCTTTTCCTTCTCAAACCAGAGGCGGCAGCAGAGAGCAACAGAAGTTTTCTTACTCTCTCCAATAGGAGACACACTTGACAAATGAAATCAATTCTCTCCGCCTCCCTCCCCCACTCAGAAATTACTCAATTGGAGCCTTCCATCCGCTCTCACGGCTTCCACGGAGCCCACCTTTTAGCCCTCCCTCCGTGCCGGCTCCTATATCTTCAAAGGTTTAAATGAGAGTTACTATTTATCACTTAAAGAATGAAAAAAAATCCCCCAAATTTCCACTATGAAATTGATAGCCTTTTTTTAAACCATTCCTCAATCTTCCACTATTTATGTCATTTCTCACCTTTTCAGCTGTAACCTTTTTAGTCATAGCACATCTATATGTAGATGATTAGCTACCATGATTCCCTTTCACTCTCTAGGCTGTGAGATCGCCCGTTTCTTTTATTATCATTGAGAAAGTGTTTCTTTGCATTTATGTTTCTATCATTTAAAATAAATAAAATTCTTTCTCTTTTTTTAAAGCATAAAACCTTTCACAGAGGATTTCAGTCTGTATTTATGACACAGCTTTACTTTCTGCCAAAAGCAGTTCAAATCCAATCTGAAAGCTTTCAATAATATAACAATAATACCACTATTAGCAGTTTTTATGAAAACAAAGTTCTTATCCTACTACTTTTAGGTATCAAATACATAACAGCAGTATTAGCCCATATTCTTTGACAACTAACACAAATCTTTTTCTTTACACAGAAATATTTTATCTTCCCTTTTTATCACATCTTCTCTCTATAAAATGGTCTGAAAGAGACAGTATACCCTATAAAGGAGTCAAATTTATGGCTACAAATGTTGCAGGGACCACATTAAAATATAACTGGTGGGCAGATAGGTGGCTTAATGGAGAGAGAGCCAGGCTTGGAGACAGAAGGTCCTAAATTCAAATCTAACCTCAGTTCCTAGCTGTGTGACCCTGGGCAAGTCACTTAGCCTCAATAACCTAGCCATTACCGCTTTTCTGGCTTGGAACTAATAACAGAAGATGATTAGATAGATAGATAGATAGATAGATAGATAGATAGATAGATGGATAGATGGATAGATGGATAGATAAGATAGAGCTAGAGCTAGAGACAGAGATAGAGATGATAGAGATAGAGATAGAGAGAGAGAGAGAGAGATAGAGATAGAGATAGAGATAGAGATAGAGATAGAGATAGAGATAGAGATAGAGATAGAGGTATCTCTACCACATCTCAACTTTACCTATCATATCAATAGTGGTTTGGCATAATAAAATAAATAGGAATTTGGGGGAAGTTTTACAGAAGTTGCAGACAACATGTGAAGGTCAGCAGACACAGAAAAAAAGTTTAGAAACTTAGAAATGTAGAAAATATATGTATCCTATCATAATAACAACCTTTTTATCTTTCAATGCCACAAATATACATGATTTCTTTTTTTTAAGTTAAAATAAGTAAAAAGTTTATGAAAAGAAGAAAGCCAGCAGAAAGCATACAAGAGCTAGAAATGTAGATATTTTTAAAATGTAGTAAATAAATACATAAACTATATGTACTATTTATGTATAATATTACCTGTTTAGAACATTCAGTACTATTTTCCTAAAATTTGTTTAATTTTTCAAAATTTTCACATTTGTTTTGTATTTTATATTCATAAATGTTTTTTGAAGTTCTGTATTTTTAAAAGACTTTTGAGGGCATGATAGATATTCTTTATGTTTTCTACTTGTGTGATATGAGCTAATTATTTAATGTCTCCAAGCCTCAGGCAGCTCTTGAAGATTAAACAAAAGAGGTTGTAATCTGCATTGGCAGAGGAAGTTTCTACGTGGATGAAATGAAATACTTGATATAATAATGTCTTTTCTGGATCTTTCAATATCATCCTGTATTTTTGTTGTTTTTAATATATTTATGATTAACTAGGCAAAATGTCTTCCTAATCATAATCATCCTTGTGATTCTGATATAAATATAATTTGGTTAAACTGAATAATTTTTGGATATATTGGTGAAATTGCTATTTTTAGGGGGAAATAGTACTTAATATCAATGATATAACATGGAATTATGGAGAGAATGGTAGAAAAATGGAGTCAAGTGACCTAAATTCAATTCCTGCCTGATACCTCCTACCCCCAAAGCAGGTCATTTAGCTTTGACTATAAATCTGGTCCCCAGGTAAATCCCTATTACTATATGTTACAGAATATTTACTAATCTGTTTTAGTAATTTCTTCACAGGGAGCTCCCTATATTGATGAAATCACAGTTCTGGCTTTAAAAAAAAGGACAGCTAGGTGGCTCAGGGAAAGAGAGCCAGACCTACAGCAATAGGTCCTGAGTTTAAATCCAGTCTCAGATACTACCTAGCTGTATGACCCTGGCTAAGTCACTTAACCCCCACTACCTGGCTCATCACTATTATGCCTTGGAACTGATACTTAGTATAGATTCAAAGACAGAAGGAAAGAGTTAAAAAAAATTTTTTTTTAAAAAGGAACAACCTACCTGTTGTAATTCTATGGATGATGATGTGGTTCCTTAGGCATATAGGGAATATCATTAAAAGGTTTTTCTAGTTGATAAAGATCCAGACAACTGATAATTGACAATACTACGAAGAGTCGGAATCAATTCATTGTCAATAGTTTCCATTTATTTTTTCTTTTTCATTTATTTTCTAAAGACTATTTAACATATATATATTTGACCATCCAAACACTTTGGAAACAAACAAAACATTTCACATGTAGTATTGCACACATAAGCATTGATCTGAGCAGGCCATCTGTATCAGCTGAGGAAATTGATTTTCCTCAGCTTTAAACAATCGATTTTTCTTGCCTATCAATTTAGAAATAGGCATATCACATATTGCACATTTTCAGCATAGTTATCTGTTTTAAACAGACTCCATTCTTCTCTCCTATTCCTTATCCCTGCATGATATTATAAATACAAGACTAGTTATCAAAAGCAAAGGATTGTAGGGATTTTTTTCGGCAGAATTGAAGCTTCATATCAATGAGATCACTGTTAGATTTTAATATTTGATTAAAGAAAACAAGCCCATCTATGTTTAACAAAAACATAGAAATTAGAGATTGAAATGACCCAATGGTCCAATTTGTCCCCTTAGTCCAGTGGTTCCCAAACTTTTCTGGCCTACTGCCCCCTTTCCAGAAAAAATATTACTTAACCCCTGGAAATTAATTTTTTTAAAATTTTAATAGCAATTAATAGGAAAGATAAATGCACCTGTGTCCTTCACCACCCCCCGGGTCGCTGCAGCACCCACCAGGGGGCGGTGGCGCCCACTTTGGGAATCACTGCCTTAGTCAAATGACACACTTTGAGAGATAGAAACTGAGACAGAGATAGACATACAGAAAAAGAGAGACAGTGAGAGATAAAGAGATAAATCATCTTAAACTTAACATCTTATTTATCAATAAAAAATATTTTAAATGAATGCCTATGGAGAGTCAGGTGTGAAATGCTTTTGAACCCAAAGTCTTTGTCATGAGACGCATTGGGGGTGGGGTGTAGAAGATGACAACTGCTACATCTCTAGATATTTACATTCAGTCTGTTTACATGTAGAGATGAAACTCCTTCATTTTGTGCAATTTTACTAAATGGCCAGCAAATAAATAATTATGAATTCCATCTCTGACTTGTTTTTGAATATTATAGTTAACAAAGGCACTATTTAAACGTAAAGTGCATAGAATCATAGATTTAAAGGGACCTTAGAGGTCTTTGAATCTAATTCCCTCATTTTACAGACAAGGGAACTAAGGGTGAGAAGGGAGATGTCTTGCCCAAGGTCACCAAGCTAATTAATGCCTGATATGGGACATGAATTCAGGTCTTCTGATAATGCCCGCCCTCCATCTTCTGCTCCACCAAATTGCATCTGGAATGTTAAGAAAAGGCTGCTTAAGGGTGGTTAGGTTGCTCAGTGGATAGAGAGACAGTTCTGGAGATAGGAAGTCCTGGGTTCAAATCCATTCTCAAATAGACATTTCCTGGCTGTGTGACCCTGGGCAAGCCACTTAACCCCAATTACCTAGCCCTTACTGCTCTTCCATCTCAAAATCAATACTTAGTATCAATTCTAAGACAGAAAGTAAGAGTTTATTAAATATATATATTCTTCCTCCTTAGGAGTGCTGCTTAATCAGTATCACCATGAGGTTTTCTGGCTCACAGAAAGATTAGTCTATGGTTCTTCCACAGGGTTCTCCAAGGTGCTCCATTTTTTTCTTGGGGAATAAATGATGCTCTGTACTTCAGAGAAACAGGTAAGCTCTTTGAAAGGCAGCCTCCATTCTGCTCTAGAACACTCAAGAAGGAAAAGCCCAAAGAATACTTTTCAGGTCATGACTTTGTTGTTGGCTTTTTCTTCCTGAAGTTTCTAAGATTTAATATTCAAGGCTTGTAGTCTTTTAAAGTGTTTCTTCACAGGGGTACTAGATGGAGAGAAAGCAAGTGGATTTAATTTGTTTTTCAAAGAGCTGGGTACATGATGACAGTGTCCTTATTTCATTTCCTCCAGAGCTAGGACCACTTCAAAAAGAGTTACCACCTAGTTCTTCTCCATATCCATTGTCAACACCTCCAAATCCAGGATGCTTTCATTATTCATCATGCCCTTTTTTAAAATTGCTTCCTGAACCAGGTCAAGACTTTCTACCACCATTACAGAAATGTCCCAAAGCAAAATTTCTTCATCTTCTTCTCTTAGAACTATGACCATGAACTGGATTCATCCTAATGCTGTAGGAGATTCTTACAGCTACCTGAGAAACCAATCGCTTTATTAGTTTTCTCTAGCCTAGGATGACTACTAAAAATCTACATATTCTTTGGTACTATAGTCCAGGAATCCAGATGTTATACATCCATGGTGTTTGTGTACATTTATTAGAATAGAATTAAACATTTTGGTGGCACTTGAACCTTCTAGCAAGTTGATGCTCAAGTTGCTGAGGCTTTGTCATTTTTTTTTCTATTCTCCTTCTTCCTTAATTTGCTCTGTTTCATTCAGCAGCTTCTTGCTCATATAGATTTGTGGTCATCATCCTCTCGTTTTTGACCTAATGGTGAGATAGATATATATCTTGGAATGAATCGTCTCCATCTATATGCTGCAGGAGACATTTCAGCTTAAGCAGCTGGGCTTTTTTCATCAAGCATCGTAGTGTGCTCAGGGACATCTACAGGGAATCTTGGTAAAGACTGGTCTCTCTGGAGCTTTCAGAATGACTCAGGAGATTTCCTAGGCCTCTTACCAATGAAGAAGGGAATGGAAATCTTTAAGGAGAAATTCTTACATGGAATAAGCAAATCCACTGAGAGATTAGTTTCCCTGAGTTTCAGACAAGTCCACAAGCATGAGTTCTCAGTGTCTGGTGGGTTTGCTACAGATCCAGTGTAGATCCTCCTGGCATTTGGCACTGCTGACTTCAGTATTTCTCAAGTATGCACAGTTCCCTGAGCCTGTGAGGTTGAACCTATAATGAATGAAAGAAACCCAGAATTAGTGTCATCAGGAAAGAGAATTTTATGACAACAGAGGCATTTCAAAATCAAACTACAGCGATCTAAGGAGTTAGGCCATTGGAGAGAAAGAAGAGAGTTTTTATTTATATCTTTGGGGCAGCTAGATGGTGTTGTGGATAGATCCCTGGGCCTGGTGTCAGAAGGTCTTGAACTAAAATCCAGCTTTAGACACTTACTGTATAATCCTAGGGAAGTCACTTAAACACTGTCTACCTTGAGTTTCTTCAACTGTAAAATGGGGATAATAACAGCATCTACTTCCCGAGGCTGATCCCATGAGATCAGATGAAATAATATCTAGAGTGAATACTTAGCATAATCCCTGTCCCGTCGTAGGTGCCATTTAAATTCTTATTCCCTTCCCATAACTTGAAGAAAAAGGTATAGACATAGAAATTTGAGGTACTGAATGGGTTTGTCTGATATAACAGAAATTGTAATTTCTCATCGCCCAAACTAATATACATTATATGGTGGGCTTTTGAGATATTTCCAAAAATGTTAGATTTCTCTTTGCAAGAGAAACAATTTCTAATCAACCACATGTCCTCACCACCTGTACATCTAGGGTTCCGTTTGAAGTCCTTTCCAATTCTAGTCAGGCCAATTGCAATAGTCATTTAATTGATGTCCCTTCCTTAAGTCTCTCCCACTCCAATCTATCCTTGAAACAACTATCAAAGTGATAACTCTAAAGCATAATTGAATTATGCTGTTACTCTGCTTAAAAATCAGTATGTTGGGGGTCGGAGCAGCTAGGTGGCTCAGTGCATAGAGAGCCAGGCTTAGAGATCTGAGGTCCTAGCTTCAATTATGGCCTCAGACACTTCCTAGTTAACAACCCCAATTGTCTGGATCTTACCACTCTTCTGCCTTGGAGCCAATACTTAGTATCAGGCTTAAGACAGAAGGTAAAGGTTGTTTAAAAAAAAATTCAATAGCTTCAGAATCAAATAGAAACTCCACTGCCTGACAGCTGGAGCTCCTGGTACATGGTTCTAGGGACAAGGTATCTGGCCTGGAGACAGGAAGATACTCATCTTCTTGAGTTCATATGTGACCTCAGAGCCTTACTTCTTTCTGTTCCTCAGACACAGCATTTCTTCTCCTATTTCTATGCTTTTTTTGCAGACTGTTTCCCTCATTTTCCCTCTGAAATGTGTGCAACTACATAATTCTTAGTGGAGAAGAGAAAGGGGATAGTGAGTAGTTCAAATAACTTGGGTAATCAGGAAAAGCCTTTTGTAGGAGCTGATATTCATACTGATCCTTGGAGACTGATAGGGGTTCCAAGAAAGGAAAGAGAACCATTCTAAGCATAAGGAAGCCCAATGAAAAGACTCAAAAGGAGAAGGTGGAAAAATGCCTTTGCATTCTGTGAGCCTTAGTTTTCTCATCTATGAAAGAATGCAGTAAAACTACCTGATAGCTAAGGTTTCCTTTCAGCTCTAAAAATTTATATGAAAAGATCTTAGATCTAGTGCTAATAGAGACCACAGAGCAGGGGTCGGCAACCTTTTTGGCTGTGAGAGCCATAAACACCACATTTTTTAAAATGTAATTTCGTGAGAGCCGTGCAGTGCTCACAGCTCCGCTCCTGTAACAGCGTCTGAAAAAAATTAACTTTATGGCTCCTGCAGAAAGAGCCATATCTGGCCCTCAAAAGAGTCAGATATGGCTCGAGAGCCATACCTTGCCAACCCCTGCCACAGAGGCTACTTGGTCCAATCCTATCATTTCACAAATGGCTCTATAAAGTAGGGAGATACGTCAGTATATGTACATGGAATACCCTCAATAATTTATTAAAAATCAAAATCTCATTCAGAATAATAGTTTGGAAAAGGAAACTATTGCCCACTCATTCCTCTGAGCCTCAACAATGAGAGAATGAATTTCCATCTCTGAACTCACCAACTGCTGAATTCTTTGTCATTTGTCCATTGCCTCACTTGTTCTGTTTCATTTCTCAGGTCAATCCAGTGCTCAACATTCCCCGCATATCGTTGGAGAAAAATCTTGAAGAAAACACATAGGAAGCCATTGGCATATAGTTCTTCCATGTAAGCATGGAGGTGAGAAATGGATTGATTTCATAGGAAATCTTCCCTCCCCAATGCTAGTGTGAGCTTTTTAATGTATATGCTGTGAACATCAGAAAAGTACCTCTTACAATCATGATAATGACAAAGAGGAGTTAATTCTTATTTGGGGTCCATATTATTAAGCTATTTACTGCAATGAGGATCCAAAAGTCAACTAGTCAAGCAGAATTTGAGAATATTTACTGCCTGGTCAATGCCCATTGAACCCTGTTGTAATTGACCAACTCTTCCTAAGCTGAGTGGTCTTGAACCAGTCACTTAACCCCCATTGCCTAGCTCTTACTGATTTTCTGACTTGGAACCAAAACACAATATTAATTCTAAGCCAGAAGGTAAAGTTTAAAAAAAATGATGGGTGTATTCTGGGTGATCTCTCAAGTCCTTTCAACTCAAAAACCCTATAATGATTCAAGGACTAGAATGTAGTGCCTCCTTACTTCTACCCTATAAAATCTCTAGTTTCCTCTCAAAGCTCATCGCAAGCATCACCCCTCGCAGGAGGCTTCTCCTGGCATCCCCAGCTATCACTGCCTCTTCCCTTCAGTTACATTGGAGTCATTATGTAGAAATTCAGCATAATGCTTATACATGTTCATATTGTATGACCCGTGGGGTCTCCCCCCTGTAAAATACAGGCTTCCTGAGGGCAGAGATTACTTCATACTCTGTATTCTCTAATGCCTAGCACAATGCCTGGCACACAGGAGGTCCTTAATAAATACCTGTAGATTGATCAATTAAAAGCCTACATTCCATTGTTTTACCCAGCCTTATGTGTCTTTGTGCTTGAGTTTCCTTATAAGTGATATATAGTCAGTCAACTAGCATTTATTTATTTTTTTAAATCCTTACCTCCTGTCTTAGAATCAATACTGGGTATCAGTTCCAAGGTAGAAGATCAGCAAGGCTAGGCAATTGGGTTAAGTGACTTGCCCAGGGTCACACAGCTAGGACGTGTCTGAGGTCAGATTTGAACCCAGGATCTCCCCATCCCCAGCCCTTGCTCTCTCTCTACTGATCCACCCAGGTATCCCTCTCCTTTTATTTCAGTTAACATTTATTAAACATCTACTATGTGCTAAGCATTATAATAATGCCATGGATTAAAAAGAAAGGCAAAAACAAAACGATAATAAAATAACAAAAATAGTCTTTGCTTTCAAGGAGCCCATGGTCTAATGGAGGAAAAAACATGCAAATAATATACAATATCTCCCCTCAGAGGAAAGCTATGAAGAGCCACAAACTAGAACAATTAAAGAAAAAAAAGGCAAAACCCCCTAACATCTTAAAATACCTATTTTTATATAGCAAAGTCTTACCAGGTCCTCCATAGAGGCAATCTGGGCAAGAGTTGAGTCATGGGACAAGCAGGTATTTTGGCTGGTGGACCAGTTCCCTGTAGTGTTGGAAAAGATGTAACATTTGCCTTGATATCCAATCCAGAAATCTGGGCACGAGGAAACAGGAGGAGCCAGGGGCATCGATGTCATCGATGGGGATGTATTTACCCTGGTGTATATTCCAGGACAATTGTATTGGCCCACTGCAAATGAAATCACTCAGTATTTTAAACCATAAAACAGACCTCAATGAGCCCATGCTCTGTGTGCTATACTAAATCATAAAATGAGGAATAGGATTGCTGAGAGCTATTTCCTCACTGGAGATTAACTCCCTCCCCAGTGGCATAACGAGCGTTATTTCCCTATGCCCCCAAATAGAATGTTTATCCTAGGGTCAAATAGAGTGTTCTCTGTAATGTCTCTTACCAAGGATGCCAGATAGTAAATGGGACAAAGGAAAAGGTTGAACATGCAGTTTTTCCAACCCCCAACAGCCTTCCGTGGCCACCTAGAGCCCTTCCCCCTGGGAGGAGGTAATTTTCTTGAGTACAGAGAATATCTTTTTGTATTCATATGCCCAGAATTTAGTAAAATGCTTAACAATGATTAATAATAAATAGAATAAACTGAATAAAAGCTTTTAATCATCTATCCAGTCATTCACCCAAACAACCCATTCCTCAACCATTCTGGATTCACTAGACACTTGCCGTAGGTGAGGGGCTATAACCGAATCCAAGGAGAGAGCTCACTCACCTGACAAGGAAATCAATGCTATGATCAAAGTAACAATAAAGACCACCGTGAGAACAGCACATGGAATAGGGCACTGTAGATGGCCATCTGACTCAGGGATCATCATGGAATTTCTGGTCTGGCCTGAAAGAATGGAAATCAATGATCAAGTCAAGTCCTGAAAGCAATTGATGTTTTGGACATCTATCTACAAGCCACTGATAAACAAATATGCTTCCCATGGCTTCTGGCCTAATTAGTTGATTTATTTATCTGTATTTTGTTGCCTTGATGGAAGAGATTCTTGAAAAAGTCATTTGGATGAAAATAAAGAGAGTCAGACAAGACTCTAATTTATTATTCATGCTTTGGTTAGATCCACAAACTCTAGGTTTAGGAAAACTCTAGATTGGCTACATTTTCTTTATTCTTTTGGTGAAATTTGAGGAGGCTTTCTTTTAAAGTCAAATCTAGGTGGCTCAGTGGATTGAAAGCCATGTCTGGAGATGTGAAGTCCTAGCCTCAGATATACTTCCTAGCTGTGTGACCTTGGGCAAGTCACTTAATCCCCATTGCTTAGTCCTTACCTCTTTTCTTTCTTGGAATCAATATTGAATTACAAGTTTCAAACAGTATTGATTCCAAGACAGAAGGTAAGGGTTTAAAACAAACAAAAAGAACCCTCAAATCTACAAAAAGAAACTCGAGTTGTTATTGTTGTTTAATGTGCTAGGGTACACATCATTGAGCTATTTACTATAATGAATATTACAAAGGGTTAACTAGCCTAACTGATTTGAATAATATTTATTGACTAACCATTGCATGCTGAACTTTATTGCATTCCACTAACTCAACTCTAAATATTCCCCAACTCTAAAGAAATTGTTCCCTAAAATTTTTTTAAAAGGTAAAACACTAAAGTTTCTAAAATGGAAAAAAATCCTGTTTTAAAAAAATAATGTTTTAAATAACACTTGTATGTTACTTTTGCATTTGTATAGAACTTTTTCCTTTCACAATAATAGCCCCATGCGGCAGGTCCTGTAATTATGATTATCCTGAATTTGTAATTGAAGAAATTTGGATGCAGAGAGGGGTTAACTTGCCTGTGTTCACACAAATTCTAAGTATCAGAACCAGAATTTAAACTCAAGTCTTCACACTTCAAATCCATGGCCTTTTTCCTCCTTCAAAACCAATGGCCTTTCTTTCTACAATACTAGGGTGATCCACTTGATGCTAAAATAAAGAGAGGGAACACTCTCCTACCTACTTTGAGTGGAGTCCTTCTGACAAATTTATGAGAAGAAATAGAAAAGAGTCCCATAGGATGAGCTGGCATGGAGAGGATGGCTGATTCATCCCAGCATTTAAGTCTGCTTGCATTATCTTTATCTCTGTTCATGGTTGGCTCCCATTCAATGCCAGTAAGCTTTTATAGGGAAAGAACTTTTTGACGGTTGGTTTGTTCATTTACTTTGTCTTAAGCATCTTTCTTAAAGGAGTCACTCAATTACTAAAATCTGTGTTATTGAAAAATAAGGGAAACTATAAACCATTAAATAGATGCTTAATAAATGCTTGCTGAATTAAATTGAAGTGAATTTGACTTCTGCAAATGACTTTTGTAACTGAAAATCACAAGTCAATAGGCAACATTTCTGGAAATCCATGTATTCATGGTACTTTTTCAGTCATGGTTTTTATTCATTGTCGGTTGTTTCATTATTATTATTATAGCTTCAAAATACATCTCCCTTCAATGTTCAACTTTCACCATGTATGAACAAGAACTGTTCCTTCTTTTGGATTTATTTATTTATTCTTTTCCATCTAGTCCCATGTATAGATGAAAAATTATAGCTAACCTTCATTTGGTACTTTTAAATTTTCATTGACCTTTTTATATGTTATCTTATTTAATCCTAAAAAAATTTGGTTGTGCAGGTATTACTATTCTCATTTAAGGGAAGCTGTCATTTCAGTCCTCTGTAATTCTATCTCCTCTGAGCCTTTCTAGCCTGATATTTTTTTCTCACTCCTATAAGGACTGCATCATTGGATGCAACTAGAGCTCCTTCTAGGTCTGGTTTCATTTCTCTCCATCTGATAGTCACTGATGTTGCTAACCACAATGTCAGAACAGGTTTCATAGCATATCCTCAACCACCTAACTCCTACCCCTCCTCCTCCTTTCCTTTCTCCTGACCTCATCTTCCTCCTCCTCCTCTTTCCAACCCAGATCCATTCACCTGCAGTAACAGTGAGTGAGCAAAAGATCAAAGAGACAGGGACCACATCACTGATCTCATCATTAAGCATGTGGTTCAGTTTGGAGTTACTCTGACCCACAGTTCAGCTTATATCACAGGTAAATTTCCACTACACACAACATCATTTCTGAGAACCGATAACCTTTTAAACCCCCTTTCCAGAGGAAGAGTAAGAAAGACAAGAAAAATCCCCCCCACACACACACATAAATATTTCCTGTAAAATCCTTTGACACTGATGTCCATTCATCCATATCAACTAGACAACCAAAAAGGGTTGGAGACAGAGACTATGAATCCACCAGGCAACTAACTATGAGTTCAGGAAATTTTGAGATCCTGATCTGGCCCCCAGATATTTCACTTCCTCTGGCTATCTCTTCCTTTTCAATTTGCTGTTCAATAATGGTGTAAATGGTGTAAGTGCTTCATTGAAAAGGTGATATATATGACTTATGATAGCAACTTGGCTTGCACGTGTGGTCTTCAGTCAGCCTGGTAGCTCAATAGTTAGAAATGCCCTTACACGACTCAGCAGTTTGATATTTGATGACTTCACAAGATTTCACCAGTTTCATCCTTTCTACCATAGGTTCTATGACTCTGTATTTTGTCAAAGGCTTTTTTAGCATCTATTGAGATAATTGTGTGATTTTTGTTTGTTAGCTTGTTGATATGGTCAATTATGTGGATGGTTTTCCTAATGTTGAACCATCCTTGCATTCCTGGTATAAATCCCACCTGATCATGATGGATAGCCCTCTTGATCACTTGCTGGCGTCTTTTTGCTATTATTCTATTTAAGATTTTTGCATCTATGTTCATTAAGGAGATTGGTGGCTCTATGACTCTGAATAGTTCTTATATACTGTAGTACCCTTGCTCCCAATTTCCTGAGTTCCTTTTGGGTATGACTGAAGGAAGGCGGGGAGAGGAGTAAGAGCTTCCTGAGGAGTTTTTCAAAACTGTGGATGAAAATCATAAAACCCTAAAGGAGAGAAAGCTCCAGAAAGAGAACAGTCTGGAAAAGGAAATGACAGCAATCAAAGACATAGACATGGGGAAAATAAAAGAGTGAGAAAGAAGGTAATACTAGTGAATTCAAATGTTTTCAATGGGAGGAAGAATGGAAAAAAACAGATATATAATGCAGAACTAGAAACTGATGCTGAACAAGAAAATGAAACACAACTAACAGAGAGGTACAAATTTGGACAATTCTTTCTTGTCAATTTTTCTATAAAATGCATTTACCTGTGTGACTGTACTATAAAAGGCAGGGTGGAGGCCATCTGGGTGGCTCAGTGGACTGAGAATCAGACCCAGAGATGGGAGGTCCTGGGTTGAAATCTGACCTCAGACACTTCCTAGCTGTATGATCTGGAGCAAGTCACTTATCCCCCATTGCCTAGCCCTTATCACTTTTCTGCCTTAGACCCAATATCCAGTATTGATTCTAAGATGGAAAGTAAGGGTTTTAAAAAATAAATAAAAATAATTTAAAAAAAATAAAAGGCAGGGTGGCAGTTAGAGCTTGACCTCTTGTCTTGGAAAAAGTCAGAGGATGCTGGCACAAGATAGGATATTTGGAAAGGCAGAAGAAATGAAGAGAGATGGTCAAAAGTAGAGGTGATAGTAAGGAAAATAGAAATTATATCTAAGGAGATAGGAAGCATTGAGCATCCTGAGAGTATGATCTGGGTCAGATATATGGAACTAGTAGGAGAAATTTGGGGGGAATAAGGGGAAATATGATGGAGTAAGGTCGGGAAAGCACAAGTCATTTTGAGTTAAGACCATAAAGACAATCTTGAGAATTTCTACATTTCTAGAACTTTCTCTCATCTCAGTCACTTTTCCTCCCATGGATTCACAGCTATAAACTTTTTCCCAAGGCCTTCCTATATCCCTCTGATTGAAGCAGTTTTGGATGCTAGCTTAAAATATATGATGATAGCGGAGGGGCAGGAGACATAACCATCACATTGCCAACTGAATTAATGTCATTATCTGTACACATTTTTCTTCATTCTTCTCTTATTCGTTTCTATAAGTTTTACTTACAATATTTTAATTAAAAAGATAAAATCTGGCTTACTTTGAGTGCCTCTTTCCATGTGCAAGGGGCTGTTCTCTGTTCCAGAAAGTTCCTCTCTCATCTTTCTTGTGCAAGATCTCTTGACTGATCCTAGGTGATGTCTTTGCTGGAGTTCTTGTGTCTGTGATTATAGTCAGAATAGACACAGTCACTTATATTCTGTTACACTGACTCCGCCTCCTTCTTCATTTCCTCTTTCTCCGATTCATCTTTAATTTACAGTCCAATGGTCCAGACAGCATTCGTGTTCTATGGTGAGGGTGTGGTTTTCCCTTAAATCTGAACCCTCCTTCCTCATATAGGTATGACAGGAGGAGCTTGAAAACAGGGAATTTCTTACTTTTGATGGATCAGCTCAGGACAAACTCACAAGAGTTGGGGAGAAAGACAAGTGAGGAAACAATAGAACTCAGCAGATTTAGGATAAGTCCTGGCACATGCCAGGAGGTGAATTCTAGTTTTGATCTTACAGTTTCTACTCATTTTCTCCCTTTGTGCCTCACCTTTCTAATCTGTAAAAATTAAAAGAACTGGGACATCTAGGTGGTTCAGTGGATTGAGAGCCAGATCTAGAGGTCTTGGGTTCAAATCTGACCTCAGGTACTTCCTAGCTGGGTGACCCTGGGCAAGCCACTTAACCCCAATTACCTAGCCCTTACCTCTCTTCTGCCTTGGAAGTAATACTTAGTATTAATTCAAAGATGAATGATAAGGGTTCATTTTATTTTATTTATTTGTAACCCTTTTACTTTCTGTCTTAGAATCAATATTGTGTATTGATTCTAAGGCAGAAGAGTGGTAAGGACTAGGCAATGGGGGTCAAGTGACTTGCTCAGGATCACACAGCTAGGAAATGTCTGAGGCCAGAGGTAAGGGTTTAAAAAAATTAAGAGAATCCTTTATGTGTATATGATGCTTCTATCTAAAACAAATTTGCTGAGCTCTTGATTAATAGTTTCATTCTAGGGAAAGCCTTAGTTAAGATAAAAATAGTTTACCTAGGAAGGAGTATAAACTCATTATCACTGAGTGATCTATTAACCTTATTGACTCTAAGACTTTTCCTCCCCCTTTCTCCTCCCAAGGAGACTCTAAACTCCTTGAGGGTGGAGACTGAGTCATTTAAAAAATTAGTTGCATCCTCAGTGCCCCACACATCCCAGACAAGAAATAAATAGTTGTTGGAGGAAAGGTCTGAGTTTGCTGGTCTGGTAGCCTTCAATTGATGCCCATCAATTCTTTCTTCCTTGTAAATACAGAAGTTCAAGTCTAAATAGAAGTTCTTGACAAGAATGAAAGAAGCCATTTTTAGGGGCTGATTTCACCAGAACCCAGTATAGTGCCATCTTAGTCAATGAGAGAGGCTATACAGCCTTATATGGAAAATCCGGCAGGCTCATCGAGGAAATGAAGTAATAGCCGTTTGATGCAAAGCAAGGCAGCAAAGCCAGGATATGGTATCTGATCATGACAGCAGCTGGGACAGGATGGCACATATACAAAAGACCACAAAACTTCTGACCAAAGTGAATTTCCGGAGTCAACCTGTCAGTTTCCTATTCTTAGTCTGATTGTCTGTGGGTAAAATCAGCTTCTTCGGTTGGCTTTGAATCTTCCTTTGGGTCTGAACTCCACTTGAAGTTAATACAAGTAACTCTAAATGTGTCTTCTAAATCCAAAAGAGCCCCTTGAGGTTGGGTTTTGGAGAAGGATCCCTAGAAGCAGCAGGGTAAGAGCAAGGGGGAATTCCCAATTCCAATGACCTCCTCCACTCCTATCCCAACCCTCAGTAATAATTCTTTATTCTCTTCACCTTCACATTTTCCTCCTGGGTGAAAATTTCCCTACCTAGCTTGAAAGTGTGAACTATTAAGTTTTTCTCTTCCTGATTTGGGAGAATGAAAGAAATACCTTCAAACCAGCAAACTCTGAAGATTTTTTTGCCTTGGCAGACTTTCCAAAAGGGAATTCAGTCAATGAAACCTTAGAAAATTTTGAATGAGCTTTGGAGTGGTCATGTTCTGGAAAGACTAATCTAGAACATGCTTTGGTATAGAATTTGTGAGCAATATGAGTTGATGTTCACTGTGGCCCTGTTTGAAGGCAGGAGGCTACAACATCACTCTTCCAGCCTAGTGATTTCACTTAAAAGACTCTATAAATGGCTTAGGTTGTTTGCTTCAGCTCACCTCACCCCTTACTCAGATCAACCCCAGATGAGGAGAAGGGTTCAAGACCCAAGCACTGTTTCCTTTTTTTCTTTGTGTCCACAATACTTAGTCCAGTGCCCGAGCATAACGCTTAGTAGAGCATGCTTAATGAATACTAGTTAACTGACTAACAAAGAGTGGACAGTGCCAAGGGAGAAAGCCTCAATCCACAAACTGTTAGTGAATAAGGAAAAATGGATATTGTAAGACAAATACATGCTATTTTAAACAAAAAATATATGTATTTCACTTTTAAGCTGCAAAGGCCCAGGAAGAATTTCAAACTATCCTTTAAAAAGTTCTTTAGCTTTTGTAATTTTTAAATTTTATTTTATTTATTTGTTTGTTTTTTAAACCCTTGCCTTCTGTCTTGGAGTCAATACTGTGTTTTGGCTCCAAGGCAGAAGAGTGGTAAGGGTAGGCAATGGGGGTCAAGTGGCTTGCCCACGGTCACACAGCTAAGAAGTATCTGAGGCCAGATTTGAACCCAGGACTTCTCATCTCTAGGCCTGGCTCTCAATCCACTGAGCAGCCCAGCTGCCCCCTGTAATTTTTTTAAAAGATGGAAAATTGTATTAAAGGAATAGAATCATTTTGATCCCCCTCAAGGCTACTTAGCCTTCCCTTTCTTGATTATTTCTAATTTGTCCTGCCTATATTATGTTTGTATACACTTGTTTTTCATGTTGCCAACATCCAGTCCTTAAGGGTAGAAACTGTTTTTCCCCTTTTTTGTATCCCCAGAATTCAGCACAGTGCTTACTGCATAGATTTGTTACAGTGTAGTGGATGTGATAAATGTTTATTGACTGACTGGTACTAAAATAGAATAAATGAAACTGATACAGGCTGGTTGCTAAGACAAATAGTATCATCAGGAAAGAGAACAAAATAAAAACAAAGATCTTTCCCACTAAACAGAAGTAAATAGGAAACAAAAGGTCACAACCTTACAAACTGTTTCTTTTGTCAGAGCACCTTTTCTGGCTTACCTTCACCTGTTCTAGTTACTTTCCTTGTCACTACAGAATTATATTGTTTGGAAGGTTATTTTCCAAATAATCTTTCAAGTTAGATAGGGAAATGGGGACCTAAGTGGCTCAGTATACACAGTACTGATTCTAAGCTAAAAGGTAAGGAGAAAAAAAAAAGATATGTAGGGGAGTTGTTATCCCCAATTCACAGATGAAAAAACTGAGGTTTAAAGTAGTGGATTGAACAAGGCTATAATGCTAGTTAGACTAGAACCCTATTCTTCTGATCCATTGCCAGGATTCTTTAATCAAAAGATTAATAAACATTTATTAAGCAACTACTATGTGTCAGGCACTGTGCTAAGCATTGAGGACACCAAAGGAGACAAAAGACAGGGCCTATCCTCAAGGAGTTTACAGTCTCATAGGGGAAAAGCAGCTAGGTAGCCCAGTGGATAGAGAACTAAGCCTGGAATCATGAAGTCCTGAGTTCAAATGTAACCTGAGATACTTCTAAGCTATGTAACTCTGGACAAGTCATTCAACCCCATTTGCCTAACCCTTACTACTCTTGGAACCATGTCTTGGAACCATGATTCTACAGAAGGTAAAGATATAACAAAAAATAATAATAATCTAAAAGAAGAGACAACATGCAAAGAAATATATTCAAAGCAAGTAACATATAGGATAATAGTGTGTATCTCGGATTTTGCACCCTTGTACTTCATCTCCCAGAATCCCTTTCCTTTTGTCCCCATGTTACATCGTTACATTGCTTGGAAAAAAAAAAAAACTTTCTGTAACTCCGCCTCCTCTCTCTCCTCCCACTATTGTGGTCCAGGTAAACTCTTTACTCAGACTATCACATTCCTCTACTTCAAGTGATTATTAATAAATCTTGTAAAAATAATACTTGGAATATTGGATATTAATTTTTAATCTTACATTTCTGGTACCACTTCAGAAGATGAATTCTCAATTTTTTTATTCAGATAGCCTTTCAGTAAAGACAGTAAGTTTGCCCAGTGGTGGGGACTCCGTCCACCATGAGAGCTGAAAGTCTCTCTCCACTCAAGCTCATGCAGCTCCCTGGCTGCCTCTAGCTGATGCTGCTCCTGCACTTCTGGCTGCTAGCTGCTCCTGGCTACTCTGTGGCCTCTTCCCACAGCTGTCTCAGAGCCAAGTCTCCATAAGCAGAAAATGTATATATTTCTCCCAGCTGAGTGGCCAGTACAGGCTCCCTGCCTCTGGTTGCAGCCATACCCCTCTCCACCAGCACATGGGTTTTGAAGCCTGCACTAGCCACTTTTCAGTAGGGGAACACAGCATGGAGCAGCAAACCCATGCTATCCACCCCAAACCCAGTTTGACTAACTTGGGTGGGGGTCTCCTCTGCCAACCTCTATATCCTAAAAAATCCAGCATAATGGTGGGGGTAGTGGGGTAGTGAGGGAGGGTCAGGTACCCTCTCAGTGGATTTGAAGCTAGACTTTTTGGAAATAAGCCTCTGTTTTTTTTTCCTTTTTCTCCTGACCCAAAACATCTGGGGAAATTCGTATTTCATATTCAAATACCCTATTGTTCTCCCTGGCAGTTTTGCCTCTATGGAGGAAGGATATTTTTCCAAGCCTCTTAGCAAACACCTAAAAGGTTTTTTTTTGTTGTTTTGTTTTACCTTCAAATCAAGGTCTTTTGTTTTCCCTGTAATTAAAACCCATTGAGCTTTCTTTGAGGAGTAAAGATGTTACAAAGCATGGTTGAATTTCTGAAGGAATACCTTTTGTTCCCGGAGAATTTTACTGGGTTGGAAAAGCATACAAGTACAGATTGGCTCTATTTACTTCTGTTCCTGGCAGTTTTTATTTTCATTGGATATTTCCCACTTATTTTATTTCTCCTAAAAATAAACAAGAGGGGGCATCTGGGTAGCTCAGTGGATTGAGAGCCAGGCCTAGAGACGGGAGGTCCTAGGTTCAAATCCGGCCTCAGACACTTCCCAGCTGTGTGACCCTGGGCAAGTCACTTGACCCTCATTGCCTACCCTTACCACTCTTCCACCTATAAGTCAATACACAGAAGTTAAGGGTTTAAAATAAAAAAAAAAAAAGTAAAAAAAAAAAATAAACAAGAGAAAGATAGCCTGCTTAAATTACAGACCCAAATTGAAAATTTTGAAAAATTCTTGACTGACCTTAAGATAAAAAGGAATATCCCTCCCCAACTATGCCTCAGGTGGAAAACCTTCTCTCTCACCTTGTGCAGCTCCTGGCTGCCCTTTCCACCCCTGTCCCTTCTCCCAGTGCCCTGCCCTCCCCTATCTCTTCTTCCATACCCCCAGCCCTTCCCATCCACATACCATCCCCACCCTCTCACCTCACAGGTTTCTCCCCCTCCCTTTCCCCTTTCCACACCCCTCCCCTTATTTTTTCTGTATCAATATCCAGCCAAGACAAAAGAACCTCAACTAATTCAGTTAAAGACCTTTTCCCCTTAAGGGAAGTGCCCACCTTAAATAAGGATAGAGAAGTGGTGACCTTAAGGCACCATGCACCTTTTACACCCCAAGATATTAAGAAATTCAAGGGTCCCTAGTTTTAAGGATGAATCTATAGTGGTTATAAAGAAGCTCGACAACATTTCTTTATGCGTATGATCCTTCGTATCAGGATGTGCAAAACTTGCTCCAAGCCTTTTTGACAGAAAGAGCGAAAAATAAAATTAATTCTCTTATTAATATAACCTGAGGAAGGAATGCAGTTCACTGGCTGGAGCAAGAACCTAAATGAGATGTTAATGACCAAGGGGAATATTTACTACTACGCCATGCTAGAGAGGTACTGCTAAAAGTCATAAGAGATTGCTCTGATAGGCCAGGTACATGGACCTAGTTTGAGAATCTTAAGCAATCAGATGACAAAACTCCTTCCCAGTTTATGGATAGATTTATTGAGCTGAGAGGCAGATACATAGAACTTGACATTTCCAAAGAGAGGGATGTCAGGCAAATTAAGAGACAGTCTTTAAATAACTGTTGCAAAATGGTCAAAGATTATTTTAAGACAAACTGCCCAAACTGGTCTAAGATGGACCTTGAAGACTTGAGGATAGTTGTAGTTTATGTATCTAAAGGCCATGAACAGAAAAATGATGAGACCAATGACTTAGTAGAGACATTAAGGAAGGAAAAAAAGCTTTAACTGAAAGAACTGAAAAGGAAAAAGAGGAAGAGAAAGAAGGTCAAGCAGTGTTCATTGCCCCTTTGCAGGAATCCAAATATCAATCATTTACATGTCACTTCTGTGCAAGAAAGGGTCACATAATCATGAACTGTAAGAAGTGGAATCAAACAATTAGAAATAATCACTTTAGAAATAATAACAATTATAGAAATTATAATCCAAATCAGGCAAACAATAACTCACACAAAAATGTCCCAAAGCAATATATCCAATGTGGTGCTCATCCATGCTATAATCAGGTTGAAAATGCCCCTCAGCATGGAGGATCCCAGGGTAATACCCAAAGATCTTTTTGAAGGTGTGAGGGGGGAGGTAAGGGCACTGGAATCAAAGAGTGAAACCTTTGCTTTCCCAATCCCTGATGTTTTAATTACAGTTATCCCTAACACCCCCCCCCCCCCATAGTGATGAACCTCATGTAACCCTGAAAGTTAGAAATACGTATTATGATTTCCTCTTGGACACTGGAGCCTCCAGATCAGTATTGATGAGTACACCTGATTCTAATTGTGATTCCACTGGCTCACTAAATGTGGTGGGGATACCAGGGTCACCCCTAAGGGTCCCAAAGCTTTCCCCTTGAATGGTGTCTTTTGGACGCTTATCAGTGGAACATTCTTTCCTTCTAATGCCTAGCTCCCCAATAAATCTGTTAGGAAGAGATCTTTTATGCAAGCTTAGAGTCACAATGACATGCTCTCTAAATGGCTATAAGTCACTAGAATTGCCTGAGTAATCCTTAAATTTTCTCCCTGTACTTCTTTCAGACAGTCAGGAGATGAAGGAGCCTCTCACTTTTGAAATCCCAGCTGATATACCTGAGTCTCTCTGGACCACATCATCTTCTGATGTTGGCCTACTTAAATCAGTTGTTCCTGCTCAAATTAAGACAAAATCTGGCCCACCTCCTTCCATTCCTCAGTATTCTCTATCAAAAGAGGTAATTGATGGAATTATCCCAGTGATAAATTCATTAATTGAGCAAGCAATAATAATTACATGCAAATCTGAATATAGTATACCCATCCTACCTGTAAAAAAGCCAAAATTAGGATCCAATGGGAAAACTGTCTATAGGTTCGTCCAAGATTTAAGAGCTGTGAATAATCATGTCATAAAGAGATATCCTGTGGTTCCAAACCCAAACACAATTGTCTCTTCTTAGCATAGCTACATACTTTACTGTAGTAGACTTATGCTCAACAGTCTTCTCAATACCAATTCATGAAAATTCCAGAAATATATTTGCCTTCATCTGGAAAGTTTCCCAGTGGACCTGGTCTTATTTGCCCCAAAGATTCATGGACAGTCCTACATTGCTCTCACAACTTTTGAGTCAAAATACAGATAATATTGAATTCAAGCATAGCCATTTTATTCAAAATATGGAAGATTTGCTCTTGACCTCACCAAATGCCATAGCATGCCAAGAAGATAGCAAACATCTCCTTTTAGAGCTACATAAGAGAGGCCACAAGGTCTCAAAGGCAAAAGTTCAGTGGTGTCTCCCCAAAGTGAAATATTTAGAGTTTATTTTAACTGACAGTGCCTGCTCCATTTCCCCTAAGTGCATTGAAGATATTAAAAAACTGAGTGCACCCTCCACTAAGAAACAGTTGAGGGTAATTCTTGGAGCAACAGGGTTTTATAGGCAGTAGATCCCTTGCTATGGGGAAATCACTAAACCTCTTATAGCACTGTCAAAAAATTCAGTCCCTGAACCACTTAAAGTTGAAGTGGAACACCTGTCAGCCATTTCTAAACTAAAACAGGCTATCCTATCTGCCCCTTTTCTAGGCCCCAGATTACAAAAAGCCATTTACTTTGTATATACATGAACAGAGAGGGGTAGCTTCAGGTGTTTTAAGTCAAACTTTGGGACCTTCTCAGCACCTGTTTGCTTATTATTCAGCCCAGCTGGTCTCAGTAGCTTCAGGGGCACCTCCATGTTTAGAGGCATAGCTGCCACAGCCTTGCTAGTAACTAAATCTGCTGATTTAGTATTTGGTTGCCCTTTAACCATAATGTGCCCATATGATGTCGAAACATTGTTATGAAGACATAAAACACAGGCATTTTCTAATTAGAGAATTACAAGATATGAGGTAACCTTGTTAGGTAAGGAAAATATTACCTTGAAATGCTGTACAGTTCTAAATCTTGCAACCTTGGTTCCTGATTTACCAATTTCAGGAGAACTTTTGCATAGTTGTGAATCTTTAGTGTCCATGACTGAAAAATCTAAAAATGATCTACTAGACACTCCTTTAAATAATCCAGATCTAGTCTTATTCACTGATGGTTCTTCTTTCATGAGGGATGGTGTACACAGGCGCTGCTATAGAATTTGCCTCTCTGTGGTCAGCTTCATTGCCCTCAAATATAAGTGCTCATGGTGCAGAACTGATAGCTCTAAAACATGCCTGTATAATTGCCAAAGATAAGCAGGCAACAATTTACACAGACTCTAGATATGCATTTGGAATATGTCATGCAATGGGCAGGCTTTGACTTCAAAGGAGATTTTTAACATCAGCTGGAAAATGTATAGCAAATGCAGAAATTATTAATGAATTTCTTTCTACCCTTCAGCTCCCTAAAACCCTAGCTGTAGTTCATTGCCCTGCCCATACAGGTGTCACTGACCCTGTCTCTAGGGGGAATGACCAGGCAGATACCACTTCAAAGCTAGCAACCTATAGAAGGGCCTGAGTTAATTTTACCATTGACAACTAGTGATGGCTTAGATTTGTTCCTTTCTTATAATGAAAAAGAAGTGGAAAAATGGAAGCATAAATTTAAAGCAAAATTGATGAATGGAGAGTGGGTATCATCTGAAAGAAAACCCCTACTCCCTAGAAGTTTTTTAACACCAAATATACCAATCAATTCACAAAAAAGGTCACTTTGGTACCCAGGGCATTATAGACTCTGTTAAAAGAATATGGATAGCCCCTGGCATAAAACTACCATAGCCTCTCAAGTATGTACAGCCTGCCCTACCTGCCAAGCATTTAATCAGCACTCTTTTCATGGCAAAGCTTTTTGTGAGTGTCTTCTGGCTTACATACCTTTTGAACACCTGCAAATTGATTTTATCATTATTCTAAAAGCTGGACAGCGTGATCATAGTAGATCAGCTGACCAGATGGCCTCAAGCATTCCCTACTGCTGGAGCCACACCAGCTTTTGTTGCCAAGGTACTTTTAAAAGAGATTATTCCTCACTTTGGCCTGCGAGCATGGATTAATTCAGTCAGAGGAACTCATTTTACCAATTTGGTTTTGTCTCAGATATATTCTTGTTTGGGGATAACTCCTAAATTCCACATACCATACCATACCCAGAGTTCAGGCCAAGTTTTGAGAATGAATATAGATTTTAAAACTATGATTGGCAAACTGTGCACTGAGACTCACTTAAAATGGCCTGAAATTCTCCCTCTGGCCCTATTTTATTTTAGAAGCAGACCCAGAGGAGATCTACACATCTCACCATTTGAGATGCTTTTTGGACCTCCCTCTCATACAGGCTAAGCCTTTCTCTCCTGCATACATATCATTACTAGGGGAAGATACTTCTATTGCCTCATATAAACAGGATTTCCAAATCAAATGGCAAGAACTCCATGAATCTGGAACTGCTGTACAAGCAGAATCTATAGACTTCTCAATCCATGACTTGCATCCAGGTGACAAGGTATATATAAAGAACTTCCAGCACACTAGGGCAACTCAGCCTGCCTATGAAGGTCCATTACAAGTCCTCTTAATCACTCCAATAGCTATTAGAATTAGAGAAAAGGAGTCTTGGATCCATTGCCCACATGTAAAGAGAGCACCTTCTATAAATAATGAGTGACTGTATCCTATCATACTTATTGTACTTGCTGATTGTTTGTTTTAACATTTAATTTTGTTTTAAAATTTATATATTAAGAGAAATTATAATATTCTGTTATATTATGTCACTTTATGTTTCTGTGTTTTAGTTATTAGTTATATATTATGTTACACTGTCTTTATTTGTACTGTCCTATGCTTGTACTGGAGACAATACCATTATAAAAGTCCATAAACTAGTTGGACAAAACTTATATTAGTAATCTTAAGAGAATTTGATGTGCTTTTTGTGAATTTGGGGATTTTTGGTACTTCTTGAATGTACATTACCTGTTGTATTACTGTTTTATAAAGCTGTTACTTGGTGAAAATTATTTGCACTCACACTATGGATCATGGCCAAGTTAAAAAGGAAATAGATCTCATTTTTTGGTGAGAAACCTTTGTATTCTGCCTCTCCTTGGATGACACAGTGTGTCACTGATTATAAGCTATATACTGATTTTTAAAACATTTTATTATTGTTGTTTTCCCTTATATGTGCAATATAGTATTTAAGTTTTACTTTTTTTCTCTCACTTTTTGTACTTTGAAACACACGTTACCAGTATTAAGGTTTTTTTTTTTTTATTTTGTACTAGGGTAAGATTAATGCTATTCATTGTTTAAAAATTAAGAGACTTTGCTTAATGACTGTATCTGATTATAAGACAAGGGATCACAAATAGAGCCATTGCACAATGCCAATGAAGCACAAAGTTAACCTGCATGGTGCCAACAAGTACATGGTCAAAGACACAGCCAATCCCAGTGGGACTGATGAGATTATGCACCAAGACCAGAGGACAAGACAAGAGAGAAGAGAGTATCAAAGAGAAGAAAGTGATCAATAGTTTCCATTTGTGAAATAATTGTTAATCTCTTAAAACACTTCTGTAGCTGTGCTGTAGGTGGTAAGGGAAAATGTTTCTAACTTAAACTTGTGAGTCAGTATCTCTTTGTAGACAGTATCTTGCTCCATAGCAGTCCCCAGACTGGCATGCTTTGATCATACTCCCAATTCCATTCTCTTTGATTCTGATTTTTTTCTTTATCATCTTTTCCCCTTTAATGAATATAATACTACCTCTCCACCAAAGCTGTCCTGCTTACTGAACCAACAGCTCAGTAAATGAAGTCCCCATCTTTGAATCTCTAATTTTCTGTATTGAATCTGAGAGGTTATAGTTCCTCTTTTGCCATATATTTTTTATTTTTTTTTCATGTTTCTTTCTAATTAATTTCCTACTTTTAATCTTTACTCTTTGATTCCTAGCCCTCCTTTTTGTCTTCCTTCTTGTATTTGTTGACGTCATCTCCCTGATTTCTGAAAAAGTCTTGCTCAGTTTATTTCTAGAATGTGGCAATAGGTCATTTTAGTGAAGTCTTTGTAATAAGAAAGAAATTCAAAACGTAGGACAGTTCAGAGAAGAAAGAGGAAATGAAACTCACTGAGAAAAAGAAAAGAGAAAATGAAGACGCTGGAGATAAGTGGCAATAATCTCTCACTCCTGTAATCATTTCCTTTCTCAGCTAGAATTTTCAAATTCAGTATTGGATTTTGTTGTTGTTGTTACCTGAGATGGCATTAGAAGCTACCACAGCAGAGGTAGGAAACATGTTGATATCATACTTAGCATTTTAACATTTTTTGAAATAACATTTTTTTTGAAATGCCAGGACTACAAGTCTAAAAACAAAATGTTCATTTATCAAGCTTATTTGGGTCTACAGGACTTTTTAATTGAGTACATCAATCACTTAAGCATTTAAGCACTTATTTTCACATAGTATGTACTATAGACTTAAATAAAATGAACTTAGCAGACATTGGGATCACAGGCAAGAATTCCCTCTTACATGATCCTGAAATAATGTTCCACCCTTTCCTCGAGAGATCAGCAGTGGAAAAGAACACATATAAATGTGTAGTTCGGTTTTGAAGGGGATGTTTGTTGCTCTTATCCCAGAATGCCAGTCAGTTCTCAAATCCCTATTACAACAGGCTGGGATATTTTTATTTTATTCTAAAGGCAACAGAGTCCCTAAATGTCTTTTTTAATTAGGGGATTGCTATAGTAAGAATTTTGCCTTAGGGAAGTTGATCTCAAAATTTTTTCTGAGGTGTACCTTCAGCTAGGAATGCCCTGAGACTTCCATATTTCCCACAACCCACATCTATCTGAACAAATGTGATAATATTTTGGGAATGGTTGAGGTATTCTGGGAGGACTAAGTATCTCTGGTGTGAGGACTTGCTAATCCCTTTTTAGGGCTGCTCATCCACCTTTGGTGTCCATCTTTCATTCATCTCTCCCTGTGGCTCAAAGAAGCTGTAGCCTGGGCAATGACCACACTCTAAAACTCTCTACCAATGGGCTTAACCAGATTGAGGGTAACCAACAGGGCTCAATCTGTCAAATGAGTCAGATAAGTCAAATGAAGTGTCTGCCCCAAGCATTTGAAAATTTCCCTGGTTAATGAGTGGATGAGAAGAATTTGTTCCAACCACCTTGAAGGCAGCTGAAGTAATTTCTGTGGAACTTGGAGCTTGGTCAGATATTGAAGATGCCAAGGACATCCACTGTGCCCTTGGGCATTGCCAGTTGTCCTGACTTGTCTTGCCACTGGACTTAAGTGACTCAAGAACACAAAGTGAGGTTGGTGACTGTGAGATTCTGCCTCACTTAAAACCAGTTCAGGACCAAGTAAAGACATCATACCATGATGGCATTGATATTCTTTGAAAATGAAGGATGAACAATAACAACTCCATCTCCATCTGCAATGTGCTGATTGTTCTTCTCAGCATAGATTGTTGTTGGGGGGGAGGGGTTTAAATCCTTACCTTCCACCTTAGAATCAATACTATGTATTGCATTTCAAGACAGAAGAATAGTAAGGACTAGGCAATGAGGCTTAGGTGACTTGCCCAGGGTTACACAGCTAGGAAGTGTATGAGGCCAAATTTGAACCCAGGACCTCCTGTCTCTGGGCCTGACTCTCTATTCACTGAACCACCTAGCTGTCCTCCTAGCATAGCATTGTGATGATTGTAGCATCAGCTTTATCTGCAAAGTTGACTTCCTCACTGTGAGGTCTGAGGAAGAAAAAAAAAAGGATGAGGGATGAGAGTAGGGAAGAAGACGTGGAGGAGGAATTGACTATCCCTGAAGTAGCCCATTCTACTTTAAGAAGGCTCTCATTCTCAGGAAGGGTTTGCTTTTATTTTCTTTTTTTAATATTAAGCTTCCCTGCAACTTTTACACATTTCTCCTAGTTTTTCCCTCTGAGACTAAGCAGAACTAAATCTAAACCTTTTATCTACATGGCAATTGTCATACCAAATATTTGGTGATCCCGCTCAAATTCTTTCCCCAATCTAATCATGTCATAGATCAAATGTAAAGGTGAAAAAACCTTCAAAATCTCTTTTCTTTTTACAGAAGAGGAAATTGAGCTTCAGGGGAATCAAAGAAATGGATCACCAAAGGTCATGGGTATTAAATCATAAGGATTTGAATCCATGGCCTTTTATTTGGAGCTTACTTTAATCATTAAAATTTCACAGTATACAACTTTGATTTTCATTGTTGTGTCTTATTGTTTCCAGTTAATGTTGCTGTAATAAAAATGTATATATATTTTTCCCTTCTTCAACTTACTCCATTTTGAATTGGTGCATTATGTTGTTCCATACTTTTCTGTATTCTTCATGTTCATCCCTTCTTATGGAGCATTACTATTAGATTATCTTCATATATCATCATCTGTTGGTCCATTCACAATGGCCATCTACTTTATTCCCCAGTTCTTTGCTATTAAAAAAAACGTTGCTTATAAATATTTTGAAATGTATAAGATCTTTCTTCTTATTTTTGTTCCCTTTGGAGTCTATATCTAATAGTGGGAATTCTAGATCAAAGACTATGGACATTTTAGTCATTTTCTTAGTTTAATTCCAAATTGCTTTACAAAAGGTTTGGAACAATTCTCAGTTTTATCAACAATGTATTGATTAATGTACCTGTCTTTCCACATTCCCTTCAAAATTGAGTATTTCCATTCTTTTGTTCTCTTTACCAATTTGCAAGATATAAGAATATATGGATAAAATGGTAATAGAAATTCAGAGCTTTGCATTTCTTTTAACAGAAGTGATTTAGAACAATATTTCATTTGACTGTTAGTAGTTTATATTTTTCTTAACAGGAATTTTTCTTTTATATTTTTATCACTTATCCATTATAGTAAAACTCTTTGTTTTATATATTCCTGCTAGTTCTCTATTTTGCTTATATTTCAGGCCCTTATCAGATATTTGACATAATTTTTTCATACATACATACATATATATCCATATACACACCACACACAATTATAAAATTATAGGAGAAACTACATGGAAGAGGCAGCTAGGTAACTGTAAAAGGTGAGGCACCAGGGATGTTAAAATGTAACCTAAATGGTTTGTGGGTCCACACTGGGTTGAAGGAGAGAAAGGACCAACCAGGATAGGGAGACCAGGGTTCACCGTTTTAACTGACACAGGAATGGCAATTGGCCCAACAGTCACCGAGCTCACCCTAGGCCAGGGTCTATGGAATCAGCAGGCAAAGGTAAAAGTTCATACAGTTTAATTGTGGGTAACTAAATTAAGGATGGGACAGGGGATTCTACACTTGAAAACGTAAGGGGAAAACACAGGGGGCAGGGAAGGACTTAGCTACACTATCCTATTGGCCAAAGCCAGGCAGGACCCAAGGGAGCAGTACTGAAGTCACAGGGAAAGCTTCTTCAAACCTGGTTCCAGCCAGGTTTGGTCAGCTCAGCTAAAGGGCCTGAGGGTGGCTTTCAGTTGGGGTCTCACGGTAATCCAAGGATGGTCACAGGATGCCAAGAGCCAACTCCACCAGGTGATCCAAGGTACCCAGGTAGGGAGAGTGAGTTTGAAATGTTGTCCACCAGATCCCAAACCACTTCCCCACTTGGTGCAGCTCTGCAGGTCTTGTCCACTTGCTGAAAGCCTTCACCTCTCAGGATCCCAGGGAATCTGGATGCAGCTTTTCCCTAACTCTGAGATCTCCCAGTTATGTCCAATCACTAATGGAGTATCTCTCAGAGCACAAGCCCACTTCCTGCTCCTTCATTCCATCTTGGAATCCTCCAGCCCTTCCTGCTAGGTCCATATAAACTATATGTAACTAATACTAAATAATCTTCCTCACAACAGTTCATAGTGGTTAGAGCCCTGGACCTAGAGCCAGGAAGATTTTAATTTAAATTCAGCCTTAGATAATTATTATCTATGTGTGGCTAAACAAATCACAGCCCTGTTGCCTCAGTTTCTTCATCTATAAAATGAATTGGAGAAGGAAATGGCAAACCATTCCAGTATCTTTGCCAAGAAGACCCCAAATAGAGTCATGAGGAGTTGGATACAACTGAAATGACTGAACAACAATAAGTGGTTCTAGTCAGCTAACCACATATTAAAGGGATGGCTCATTAAATAGTTTTAGAGGATATCAAAAAACCTCCTAGAATCAGCCATGGATTTCTTTGCCTCAATTACTATTAGAAGATCTTGATAACTCAAAGGTGGCTGGTGAGAGGCAGTTAGGTGGCTCAGTGGATAGTCAGGAGGTACTGGGTTCAAATCTGGATTGAGATATCTCCTAGCTGTGTGACCCTGGGCAAGTCCCTTAAGCCCCAATAGCCTAGCCCTTATCACTCTTCTGCCTTAGAACTGGCACTTCGTATCAATTCTAAGACAGAAGATAAGAGTTTAAAAAAAAAGGAAGTATTAAGTTTTGAGTTCACTTTCCTAGAAATGGAGGTCGTGTAAGGGAGAGTATGCCCTGCTAAGTATTTGGGGGCATGAGAAAAATATCTTCTATTTGTTATTGCCATCATTTTGAATAAAATATCCCTTTGTAAAAGCTTTAAAAAATTATCTATTAGTAAGATTCAACTTCTTTGTAAGTAGATTTCTTTTTTATGTTAGAGGAATACATTTTGGACCCCACTGGTAAACCTCAACAAGATATGAATGAGGTGGTTTTTCTGTATTATCCCTGGGGGTTTCATCAAAGATCAGTGCACTTTCCTATTGATCTTAATAGTCAACCTCTGGAAATTTATACTCCATGTTTACATTTGTCTTAGTCTTCAAACAGGAAACATTTAAACCACTTCTGAAGATATGAGAGTAAAGCAAAAAGAGAAAGAAAGAGTTTTGGTACTGTTTTCCCTAATACCACATAAAGAGACAGTCTGTTCCATTATATAAAGGAAAAAACAGTGGGTGGGGGACAGGGCAGGGAATGAGGACCAGAGAGGAAATGAAATAGAAAAATACGGCAAACATAATGTTATGATCACCAAGAGCATCAACTATAGCTGCTAGAAATATCACCATGTTATCAGAATATTGTAATAGGGACTAACAGTTTTTTTAAGTACTATAGCTTTCCTGAAGGTGACTTAGTAATTGATGTCTGCTGAGAAAGCATGATATTTTCTTTATACCTGTTTAGCCTAAAAATCAATGGATTTTAAAGCTATCAGTTGAGTTTAATGGAACAAATCACCCAAAAAACACCAAATGCTTTGAAGAGTATGGTTCAGAGGATTTCAATACTGACTAAAAGGTCTTTTTAAAAACACAATTAATTAATAAATTTTTATTTATTACCAATTACATATAGATAGAATTTTTTTTTTTAACCCTTGTACTTCGGTGTATTGTCTCATAGGTGGAAGATTGGTAAGGGTGGGCAATGGGGGTCAAGTGACTTGCCCAGAGTCACACAGCTGGGAAGTGGCTGAGGCCGGGTTTGAACCTAGGACCTCCTGTCTCTAGGCCTGGCTCTCACTCCACTGAGCTACCCAGCTGCCCCTAGATAGAATTTTTAATAATCATTTTCTGACATTTTGAGATCCATGTTCTCTCCTTCCCCACTCTTCCGATATAGCATATCATATGATGTAAATCAGTGACAATGAACCTTTTAGAGACTGAGTACCCAAACTGCAGCCCTCATATTGCATGTGAGATTACTCTAGACAGGAGAGGGAGGAAGCGCTTCCATTGGGCTGCTGGGCAGAGGCACAGGTGATGGGAGAAATGTCCTTAGGCATGTGTGGAGAGGGGAAAGGGAACAGCCCCCTCTGGCATGCTCTAGTCTGTGTTCCATAGGTTCACCAATATGGATATAGATTATACTTGTGCTATCATGAAATACATATTTCCATGTTCATCATGTTCTGCAAGAAGACACATATCACTTACTCAAGAAAAACTTATGAAGGAAATAAAGTGAAAAAGGGTATGCTTCAATATGCATTCAGACATCATCAACTCCTTTTACTCTATGGTGGATAGCCTTTTTCATCATGAATCCCTTGGAGTATCTGGGTTCCTTACATAATTGATTATAAACTTTCACAGTTGATCATTCTACAGTATAGCTGTTACTTTGTACAACATTCTTCTGGTTCTTTTCACTTCACTTTGCGCTACTTCACATAAGTCTTTCCAGGTTTTTTTGTGTTTGTCCTGTTCTTCATTTCTTATGTCACAGTAGTGTTCCATTATAATCATATACCACAACTTGTTTAGCCATTTCTCAATTAATGGACATCCCTTAAATTTTTAATTCTTTGCTATCAAAAAGAGATGTTATGTTTTTGTACAAGGATGTCCTTTCCTCCTATCTCTGATCTCTTTAGGATACAGACCTAGTAGTAGTATTACTAGGTCAAAAGGTATGCAGTTTTATGGCCCTTTGGGCATAATTCCAAATTGTTCTCCAGGATGTGTTATGTGGGTAATTTGAGGAAAGGTGGGGTATCAGGGAAATTGAAAGGAGGATGTTGGAGACTTGCTAAATGGGTAATCTTGGTTTCAGGTAGGCTGGGATTAAAGGAGATTCAGGGTATAATAGGACTGAAGTCAGGAGTATAACACAGAAGGGAAACAGATCTTTTAGGGAGAAGAGAAGTTAAACTAAACAGACAAACACAGCAGGCTTACAGACTGGGTCTTAGACTCAAACACAAGCTGAGGGAAATAGACTAGACTGAAATTAACAAACAGGCTTTAGTTAATTTCACAGGAAGGGACCTGTTTTGAAGTAACACCTTCCTTCAAGATGGATGCCCCAGCTTCCCTCTAAGCCCAGAGTATGTTGTTTCTTTCCCTCTTCTTCCCACTTGATAACTAACAGACAAATTACACTAATAGGGCTGTTGAAACACAAAAGGGTTTATTTTGTTTGAAGGATGTTTGTTAGGAAGGTGGATCAAAGGAAAGCCCTATCAGTTGCCTCAGGAACCTCAGGTGGGGGAAGGGAAGTAAAGATGGAGTCTGAGAAAGGACCTGCCTTTAAACTCAGCTTTACAAAATGCTATTTCTATCTAAAGGGAATAAATGATGATTTGACTAACTATAACTAATGCTGTCAATTAGATAACTCTTCACAGATTTAACTCCTCTCTAATTACTCTCCTTATTAACTCCACAGACACATAAGATAAGGGAGGGAAGGCAGGGGTGGTATAGGAAAGGAAGATATAAAGGATTTATCTAAAATAATAATTTCTTAAGTAAATATATCAAAGCTAGGCTAAATTTCAATATTAAAGTTAGGTAATCAAAGCAGCTCGCTCATTGACCACCTCCCTCTACGGAAGATCCA
Source organism: Gracilinanus agilis (assembly GCF_016433145.1). NCBI lineage: Eukaryota > Metazoa > Chordata > Mammalia > Didelphimorphia > Didelphidae > Gracilinanus > Gracilinanus agilis. Next base: position 202,576,993 of record NC_058134.1, on the reverse strand, counting down.
GTCAACTCCCTCTTCTCCTCAAGATTCCAAAAGCCTAACAGCTTTTGGAACTCAGCCAAAGCTAGAAAAAACTATATGACCCCAATTCTGTATACTACAGATGGTAGTATCAGTTCACATCTCCACCAGAAGGTTATTAGCGTCCCAATTTTCCCACAGTCCCTCCGACATTTATCATTTTCTTTTTTTGTCATATTAGCAAGTCTGATAGACATGAAGTGATACCTCTCATTTGTTTAATTAATAATAATTTGGAGCATTTTTTCATATGACTAGATACTTTTAATTTCTTTATCTGAGAACTACCTGTTCATATCCTTTGAAACACAGTTAAGTCCTATAGTGGGAAGACAACTGGTTCCCTGAGAAATAAAGATGTACAGGCTGCCCCAAAGGTATTGAAGCTTCAATAGTTTAAAACTGCTAACACTCTTGGAACATCCTGCATCATTAGCTGGACCTTAGGGCTGGGCAATGAGCAAAGCCTGAAGCTACTATGAGCTCTAATTCTGTCTTCTCAGCTATTTATAATCTGATTTATATTCTCCTACTCTTCACAACTCCCAGAAGGACCCCCAAACATACCTCCTAATAAACATACCTCATAGGCTCCTCTGACTTCCAAAGTACAAATGTTGAAAGAGATTTCAAAGGTCATCTAATTAAACTTATGTCAAAGCACTAATTCCTATAAAAAAACAGTATCTTCAACAAGTGGTCCTGCTGGGTTTTGCTTAAGGGCCATTAGTAACAGGGAACTCTCTACCTTTCAAGGCAATTAATTTCTTTTATTAAACAGAAATTTTCCTCTCTTAACTATCACCATTCCTGGGTCTTAGATTTGTGCTCTGGGATCAAAAAGAATAAATCTAATCTTTCTTTTGTGTGACAAAATCTTAAATATTTGAAAAGTCTAATCATGTTCCCCTAAAGTTTTCTCTGTGCCACAATAAACATACCAAGAGCCTTCAAACAATCCTTAGATAGCATGATTTTCTCTTGTTTACCCAATTCTGGAATTCTTCCACTATTTCAATACCTTTCCTAAAATATGGTACCAAGACATGCTATTTCTTTTTTGTTTGTTTTTGTTTTTTTTTATCTCATTATGAAGCATTCCAAAATTAAAAAAAAACCCACTATCTTCAAATCTGGCCTCATACTTCCTAAATGTGGGACACTCGGCTTGCTTAGCCTTCACTATTTTTCTGTGTTGGAACCAATATCTAGTGCTGATTCTAAGACAGAAGATAAGGGATTAAGAAAAAGTATAGTGTCCACTTGAAATCCAATGCACATAGCCTATTATTTTAAGAGTAAATTTCTCCCCATTCATTCTCAGTAACAAGAATATCAATAATCCCATCAAGCCAGTGAATTTTACCTTTTTTAGTTACAAAACGATGCAGTGTTTTATGTGCTGAGAATGGAAATACAAGCAGAAGTGAAATAGCATAGACCCTGAAGGAGCTTATAATCTAGTGGGGGAAGACAACACATAACAAGAAGCTCAAAAGTGGAAGGGGTGGGAATGCTGAGGGGGAAGAGAAATGAAAGAACCTAATAGTACATCAGTGTGGCAGAAAAGTCTGGAGATTCAGGAGTACAGCCTGGAGAGGCACGAAAACACAAATCTTCCTTAAAATAGAAAGTTCTGGGATGAATCAACTAATCAGAGGGAGAGGCTGAAGGAGCAGAGGATATTTCCATGTGCAAAGTGAGGGTCCTTCCACATTAAAGAGGTTTCTGTGGGCTAGAAGAGAAAATCTGGACCATCAGGAGTGAAGCCTGGAGAGAAAAAGGAGATGAAGGCTCTCCACGCTTCATTATAGTTTTACCTCCTAAGTTCCTCCAGGCCTTCCTGTCTTAGCTGCCTCTATGTCCTGCAGACCTCTGGCATTGTCATCTAACCTATCAATATTACCTGAGGACCATGGACTTTGCCTTCTCTCCCATCTCTGAACCATTAGGACTTTCTGTGCTTTTCTGTCTGTTCTATAGTTGAGTTCCAATCTTTTATGTGTCATCTTCCCAGTTGAAAACAAGGGATGCTGCCATTTTTCTATTTGTATCCACAGTGATTGAAACAGTAGTTGACACATAACATCTTAAAAACTATTTTTTCATTCATCTTTTAGGCAAGATATCAAAGTTTACAATATGAAGCCCAAGCAATTCTTTTTTGAAATTTATTTTTTGAAAGCTTATATCAAGCAAAGAGTAAGAAATTAAGAATAATAACTATTGTAACTAAAAAAACCCTAGACCACAAATTAGTAATCTTAATTAAGCTGAAAATACACATTTTTTTAAAATCAAAAGAGACATGAACAATTTACCTGGATTCAAAACTGACAAATAGAAATCCTCTATAAATGGTGAGAAAATAAAGTCATCAGAAGTTATTATTCACAATTTCATGCCAGCCAAAAAGAAAATACAAACAAAAATGAAATGTATATGCCTATAAATAAAATAGGAAATAGATTATAAACAACTAGATCTCAGAAAGAAAAGTTGCTCAAGACACAAGGCACTTCACTAAAAAAAAAATTAAAACAACCATCTCCATAGTTTTCTTTTTCTTTAAAAACCTTTATATTCCGTCTTGGAGTCAATACTGTGTATTGGCTCTAAGGCAGAATATGGTAAGGGTAGGCAATGGGGTTCAAGTGGTTTGCCCAGGGTCACACAGATAGGAAGTATAAAGGTGGGGTCTGAACCTAGATCCTTCAGACTCCAGACCTGGCACTCTATCCACTGAGCCCCTTAGCTTCCCCTATGCTAATGTAGGTTTGCAATTTATAATTTTAGGGTATTGCCTGGGGCCCTTAGAGATTAAATAATTTTCTCAGGATCCAACAATCAATATAACACAAGTAATAATTTAACATAGATCTGTCCTGATTCTACCTCTTACCATAATAAAAATGAAATTTATTATATTCCAAGATGCTGAAAATGACTGTATCTCAAGTCCATATTTTTCTCCTGAACTTCAAACTTATATTTCTAACCAATTACCAAACACTTCTACCAGTAAGAGGTGTTTTCACCTCTAACTCAAAATATCAAAAACTAGATTTTTCTCTCTATATACCTGTTCCTCTTCTCATATTTCCCTATTATCTCAGTAACCCATCACTAAAATATGCATCATCTCCCTTCTCTTTACTTATTCAAGAAATAATCATCTTGATATTCTATTTCCATAATATTTCTTCTCCATCCCATTTTTCCACTTCTTTTTTTTAAATTCTGCTTTTATTTTTAGCTCAAACACCAAATAAAATGAACATTTTCATATATCTAATAGAAACAGAATTATACATAACGCCATGAATCTCTGTTATACACATAACTTGTTTTTCCCTTTAAATACATAAGAAATTCAATATATAACTTTCAAAGCTCTCCTGCTTATCTGTATTTCCTTCTGGCCTTCTACCTATTCTCTGCTGGCCTTTATAAAAAGGCTCTTTTTTTATCTTTTTATTTTGCTTTTTCAGACAGCCCAATCTCTATATTCTCTCTTCCTCCAGTTCCCTCTATTATGAAACAAAAAAATAACTGAAATGCAACAACTATCACCATCACCACCTTATAACAAATATGCATAGTCAGGCAAAAAAAAAAATTCCCCCAATGGTCATGTCTGAAAATATGTATCTCATTCTGGATCTTGCATTGATTTACGAGTTCTATGAACCTGGGCAAATCACTTACTCTCAACCTCAGGTTACTCATTTATAAAATGGGGATAATAATAGCACTTGATTTCTAGGCTTGTTATGAAAATCAAAAGAGATTATATATATATAGTTTACAGAGCTGGGTATTGTCATCATCACCATTATTATAGCCTCCATTTCTGTTTCCAAAGTCACTATCCAATTTCATTCTCCTGTATTGCCTCTTTCCTGGACCATGGCAATGATCTCACTAACTAAATAATAAGAAATAATTTGACAGTAGGGTATACGATACGGATCATATACCCTACTGTCAAATTGAACTTTCACTTTACAGGTAATCAAGTAATCCTTCCAATCGGTTATCTGTAAAGTTCAAATGTTTTTAGCCTGGCATTCCAAGAGCCTGCTACAATTTAATCCAATTTAACCTTTCCTGATCTTCTTCCTCATTTGTTAACACCCTTTCAATTATTTTTGATTATTTTGCCTATACTTTATGCTCATTTATATGCTTATTATGCTCTTCCTTCTAAGCTCCTCATGGTAAAGATTGTTTAATTTCTGTAATATCAGCCCTTACTGAGCACTGTTCCTTGTACATAGTAGGCATTTAGTAAATATTTATTGAATTGAATTGTAGTTTCAATTCTTCCTCTCCTGTCCCACCCATCCTTCAAAAGCTACCTCAGACACCATCCTCTTCCTCACAGCTTCCACATTCATTTGGATTCCTGAGGAAAATCCAATGGGAGATGATCTCTCCCTCCTACAAATTCCTCAGCACAAAAGAAAGCATTAGGGAGCAAGAAAAACTGAAAGATTTCCACCAGCAAATGTCTGGGGAGGGAGCATTGGAAAGAGAGGAGACTCACACATTTTCACACGGGTGGTAGAATAGAAAAGGCAGAATCCAAACTACGTTTTCTGACTTCAAACCCAGCTCTTCACTGAGTGAAAGTTCTCTTACATTTCCATTAGGCATGTGTGGATGGAACACCACGTTCTTTTTTTTTTTTTTTTAAACCTTTACTCTCTGCCTTAGAAGTGATACCAAATATTGATTCCAAGACAGAAGAGCGATGAGGGCTAGGGCTTAGTATCTATTCTAAGACAGAATGGCAAGGGCTAGGCATTTGGAGTTAAATGACTTGCCCAGGATCATAAAGCTAAGAAGTATCTGAGGTGAAATTTGAAGTCAGGACCTTCCGACTCTATCCACTGTGCTACCTAGCTGCCCCTCAAATAGTAGGTCTTTAGGAAAACCCACTTTCCTTTTTGACCTGACATCTCAGAAATTATGTGTAACTAAACAAGAAGGAAACCCCTACATATTTGTTTCCTTTGCCCAGTAGCTCAAGAACTATGTCATTTATAGGAAGCTAATTGAAGTTCTTTTCTTAGAAACAGGAAGTTACTGTCTTTCAAGTGTAAATGATTCTTGGTCAGGAGGTTGGGCACACTAAGGGTAATACTGCATTTTAAAGATGGGAACCCACATGATCTAGGAGGAAGTGTTTAATATCTGGTATTGGTTACAATTAATTAATCATTTTATTTCTAAATGATGCTGATTGAGGTGATCCATCAATGTGAGATGAAGAATGAATATACACTGAACAGACAATAAATAAATTAGACAATAGATAAAAAAGGGCAATAAATAAACAAATATAAAATAAGAAGAAAGAATTTCTAAGGAATAAACAAATGGGACCACAATAAATAAAGGTAATTCATGGGGACAAATAGCTTTGTATAAAAGTGATTATGCCTGGGGCAGCTAGGTAGCACAGTGGATACAGTGCCAGGCCTGTAGTCAGGAAAACCTGGGTTCAAATTTAGCCTATAAACACTGCCTAGCTATATGACCCTGGGCAAGTCACTTAATCTTGTTTGCCTGCCACTTGGCTTCTTGCCTTAGAATTGATACTAAGACAGAAGGTAAGGGTTAAAAAAAAAGTGATTATATCTGTATGACCACAAGTAAAATGAACAAGATTCAGAATATTCAATCAATCCAAAAGTAAATAAGAATTTTCCTCATGACTGTACACCCTCATTACCATAACCGTCATGACCATCATAATTTAAATTTAAGTGCTTACATTTTTCATATATTATGTCCTTTGATCCTTATAACAGACAGGTCATAATCAGATCACAACTAAAGAATTATGTTCAATTCTGGCCATCACATTTTAGGAGAGCTTGATAAGTTGGTGCAATGAATAGAATACAGGCCTTGGAGTCAAGAATATTCTTCTTCCTGAGTTCAAATCTGACCTCAAATATTTCCTAGCTATGTGTCCCTGGACAAGTCACTCAACCCTGTTTGCCTCAGTTTCCCCATCTCTAAAATTAGCAGGAGAAGGAAATGACAAAATGAAGGAGACTGACAGTGGGCAGTGAGGGACAGTGATAGAAGCAGGACACTCATATACTCTGAAATCTTGCATTTCTCACCAGTTAGCACTAGTTAAACATCAACTGCAAAACCTGTAGTTTCAGCATTAGTCAAGCATGAATTGCAGAATCTGTATTGTTGATCAGTTACTCATTCTGTACCATCAATCACCTGGACTAGATCTGAATGTTCTATATTGGGCATCAGCCTTGTGCTGTTTGGTATTATTAAGTACTCTTGTTCCTTATTTACTTTAGTTCTGAACTGTTAGGCATAATTAATTGCCTGTCGTGGTTGTCTACTGAGCTGCACCCACTTTTTCTCATTCCAGAAGGGTAGTGAGACCTCTCCCACATTGGCAAATGATGAAAAGGTAGACAATGGGGGTAATATGACTCTGACATTCCAGAAGAATCCCCCAAACCTGCACATGCTTCTTATTCCTTTTCTGGTGACATCTTCCCCAAAACACATGCCCATCTGCCCATTTTCCAGGATTTGGGGAAAAGGTAAAGATTTCTCTGGAAGCTCCCAGGCCCTCAATAACTATGCAAACACTGATCCATGCCTCAGGTTGCAACTCCACAGACCAGGTTGCAACTCCATACCAGGGGCTGCTCCATTACCTGTTGGGCTATTCCATCAGCCCCAAGGACTACTCTATCACCTCAAGAGCTACTGTTCCTTCAGCTCCAACGCTGCTACTCCATCAGTCTAGGGCAGTGATGGGCAAACTACAGCCTGTGGGCCAGATGTGGCCCCCTGAAATGTTCTATCGGGCCAAGTGACATTATTCCTAATCTGACAAATACAATGAGTAGGATACAATACAATGAAACTTCGAAAGGGTTGCCTTCGAAACAGACTGACAGATGAATATTTCCTTTCCTTTGGCTCCCTCTTTAAAAAGTTTGCCCATCACTGGTCTAGGGTTATGGAACTGGAACTCCACACCTGGGGCTGCCTCTTCATTACCCATTAGGCTACTATTAGCCCTCAGGTGAACCCATTAGTCCCAAGACTAATCCATCCATCTGAAGGCCATCCATTTATCACCCAGACTATTCTACTAGCTTTTTGGCTATTGTGCCACCTTAAATCTCTTCTTTTTCAAATAAAACTCTTTTCTTACTTCTGGATTGAACTGGAGTTTGGGCCTTCCATCTTTGGGGTGAGACCCTGCTATGAACTTGGATGTGTTTATCCCACAACAAAACCACTTCAGTATCTTTGCCAAGAAAACCCCAAATGAACTATGCTCAAAGGGCTATAAAAGAATGCCTGCCCTTTGATCCAGACATACCATTGTTGGGTTTGTACCCGAAAGAGATCATAAATAAACAGACTTGTACAAAAATATTTATAGCTGTGCTTTTTGTGGTGGCAAAGAACTGGAAAATGAGGGTATGTCCTTCAATTGGGGAATGGCTGAACAAATTGTGGTATCTGTTGGTGATGGAATACTATTGCGCTCAAAGGAATAAAGAACTGGAGGAATTCCATGTGAACTGGAAAGACCTCCAGGAATTGATGCAGAGTGAAAGGAGCAGAGCCAGAAGAACGTTATACACAGAGACCAATACACTGTGGTAAAATCGAACGTAATAGACTTCTGTACTAGCAGCAATACAATGACCGAGGACAATTCTGAGGGATTTATGGAAAAGAACAGTATCCACATTCAGAGGAAGAACTATAGGAGTGGAAACAGAAGAACAACAACTGCTTGAACACATGGGTTGAGGTGGACATGATTGGGGATGTAGACTCGAAACTACCACACCAATGCAACTATCAACAATTTGGAAATAGGTCTTGATCAATGACACATGTTAAAACCAGTGGAAATGTGCATCGGCCATGGGTGGGGGGTGAAGGAGAAAGCAGGAGCATGAATTATGTAACCATGTTAACTTTTCAAAAAAATAAATATTAATAAATATTTAAAAAAAAAGAAAACCCCAAATGGGCTCATGAAGATATGACTGAAACAACTGAACAACAAAAGATAAGTTGGGGAACATTCAGAGGAAGGTCAACCATGATGTTGAACATCTTTAAGCCCATGCTTAAAGGAAATGGGCATGTTTAGAATGTTAAAAAGAAGAAAATGAAGTGTAGTGGGAGGAATGAGAAGGGGAGAGAAAGGCCATGATAGCTATCTTCAAGTATCTGAAAGGTTGTCATATGAAAGAAGTTAGACTTATTTTGTTTAGTCCCAGAGGATGAAAACAAGGAACAGTGGATAGAAGTTGCAGAGAGACAAATATAGACAACATCAGGAAAAAACTTCTTAGCAATTAGAACAGTCCCAAAATAGAATGGGATCTACTTCATCCTCACTAGAGGCTATCAGACTTTTATTTGTCATATCATAGTATGGATTCTTTGGGAGGTATGTGTTGGAATTCTACAATTCTCTGATTCCTTGAATAATCCTAAGAAGTAGGTGGTATATTACCATATAACCATTCTTTAACCCCCCCCCCAAATTTTATAATGTCTACCAAGGTCCAAATGGAATAGGTTTTTGTTTTGTTTTGCTTAGCACCCTAGTTTCTATGAATAACAGATTTCCACATCTTGAATGGAGATAAGATGAATATTCTGATCTGATGCTTGCTATCCACTTCAGCTAATCACTATCCTATAAATCTCTGAGAATCAAAAAGATTAAACATCAGCATTATGTGTCAGAGATAGGATCTTTTCCACATAAAAAGGGAAAGCTGGTGATCTATTAGACCATCCTGATATCAACATCCCATCTTGCATGTGGCAACCCTTGTAAACTATCTGGGAACTACTCTCCTATCCACTGGTTCAACTACCTGATCTGAGACCATAAGCCTGTGAATGCCACAGATAGTAAGCTGGAGGAGACCTAAATCAAGAAGCAACTCTGAGAAAAGACCACCTTCATTGCTAGGCCTGTAGAGACCTCTTTTGGCTGTTGAGAATATCTTTCAATAAATCTCAGGAGGATACCCAAGTTCTCTTTTCTCTAAGGTTTAGTGGCTAGCTCTAGCAAAACCACTCATTTAGTAAGTCTTGTTCCACCTTTGAACTCTTGGATGTCTCAAACTGGGTATTCTATAGATATCTCCAACTTGATGAGTCTAAAACCGAATTAATCTTTCCTACCCAAACTCAGCCCTCTTCCAAACTTCTTTATTTTGAATTTCCCTTATTATCATACAATATAATTATTGAAAACTAATTCTCACCCACAATTGTTCAATGAATAATTGGGATTATTCCTTACAATTTTTCATTAAAATGCTGAATATCTAATGAGATTATAGGTAGATGATATAAAGCCATAAATAAGTATTAAATAATTAGCATAAACTAAAGTTGCTTAAATTATCTTTTATATTACACTAATAATAATTGACAATTGTCTCAATTAGACCTGCAATTTTTTTTAAGCCCTTACCTTCTGTCTTCAAATTGATACTAAGTATTGATTCTAAGACAGAAGAGTCCAAAGGGCTAGGCAACTGGGGTTATATGACTTGGCCAGGGTCACATAGCTAGGAAATATCTGAGGTCAAATTTGAACTTAGGTCCTCTTCTTCTCAACTCCAGGCCTGGTACTCTTTCCACTGTAATTTCTAGTTGCTCCTGTAATTTCTTTCAGCCTCAGGTCAGCAACTATTATTCAATTTACAGTGTTACATAGTTGTCTAAAGGAGTCAGAATAAGAGACTTGGTCCCAGTTACATAGTTAGCATATCTCTGAGGCAAGATTTAAAACACACACTTTTCTTACTCCAAGCTGAGTTCTCCATTCACTATGTCACATATATGTGCATAATAGTCATCGAAAGTATTTGTTTTGCTTGGCTATCCATATTTATTACAATAAATTAATTTTTCTTTTATTTTTCCAATGGAGTAAAGGGTAGAAAGGAGAGAAAATAGATTAATGTTCATTAAAAAAAAATTCAGCAATGGGGGGAGGCGCTATAGATATGGAAAGTTATACATACTTTCAGCTGAGGCACCAACTGTATTATTAGTTTTCCTTAGCCATTTTATTCCATTACAAGAGAACTCTCAAAAATTAGAAATAATTTACAAGTAATCTATAAATGTATATCATTTAAGTAATAAGTAATCTATAGATGCATGTAATATAAGAATGAAATATCAGTAAAATTAAAAAGCAATAAAGTGTACCTTAGTTTTATCTTGGACTAAATCAAAGAAGGTGATCCTTTTGTTACATCTTGTACATGTTGGTTTCCAAGAACACAGACCATATCCAAGAGTGTCCCTCCAAATATTAACATTACTATTGTTCTTTTTAAGCAAACAAAAAAGCCTAAATTAGACTGTTCCCCTGTTTTAATCTTCCTGTGGAATTTTTCTCTCTTTCTCTTTTTTTCTTTCTTTTTTTTTTGTCTTGCACATTGTAAAATGTAAAAAGTGTAGGAGAGACTTCTAATAGCAAGGGGAAAGTGCCCATTTGGGTTTCTCTGTCTCTCTGTTTCTCTCTAACTCTCTGTCCTTCTCTCTGCAGAAATTCTTAGGGATAAATGATAAATTCTCTTGGATAGAAACTGGCTAAATAAAGGCTGGGTGCCAAGTTTTTCTTCTATCTCTTCCTCTGAGGTTTGGGGGATAAGCAACCTCCCCAGAGTATCCTCATGTCCGGGGTTTTCTCTTCATGGGATAGTGTCCAATTCCAACCCAGAAATGATGGTGCCGTTTGTGTTGCTTGCCTTCATGTTTGCCCAAAGTTCAAAAGTTCCCAATTAAGGCTGTGTTTGAAGCATTTATACAGCATTTTGCATATGCATGATCTCTACCGAGTGTCACAGTGACCCAGGAAGTGTGTAATCCAAGAATGGTTATTTCTGTCTTATAGATGGGAAAAGCAGTCATCGTGAATCCTAAATTACAGAGTTGGGTCTCAAACCCACTTTTTCTGAATCCAAATCCAACATTCTTTATACTAGTGTTCTTTCTACTGGAGTCTATACAGACTTCTGTATTGGTGATGTTATTTCTTTCCTAATATGTCATGCCTTTCTGGTTGTTTTCATCATTTCTTCTCTTACTAAAACCACTGACTCTGTTTGCAATATACTTCACTCAATGTAATCACATAAAAACTAGAGGATGTTGTTATAATAAATCAATATAATATATAATATAATAATAATCAATATAATAAATCAATTAAAAATCAAATAAAATCAATATGAACAAAGTCAGATAAATTTAAGAATAATAAATAATATTTCTTATTTCTTAGAAATTCTTAGAAAAGATGAAGTTGCTTCTATAACTTCTACTTTTATAGCAAATATTAGTAGAATCTATTTAAAATTCTTGTAAATTTTGTTTTGTGATAATTAAAAAATATAGATCAGAATGAAAATTTTCAAGTTGGAAAAATATTTCTTTAAGATAACTCAATTCACCTCTCCATTTTACAGGTGAACTAACTGAGGCCAACAAGGGTTAAGATTTAACATTAATCAAACAACAAACATTTATTAAGGTCATACTATGATCCTGACACTATGCTAGACATTAGGTAGACAAAGGGAAAGTGAGATATTCCTTGTTCTCAAAGAACTTACTTTCTACTAGAGTAATTACTTAAGTGGGACAGCTAGGTGGCACAATGAATTGAACAGTGGGCCTGAAATCAGGAAGACTCAAGTTCAAATCCAGCTTCAGACACTTACTATCTGTTTGATCCTGGACAAGTCACTTAAGCCTCTTTGCTTCAGTTTCTTCATTTGTAAAATGAACTGGAGAAAGAAATGGCAAACCACTCCAGTATCTTTGCCATGAAAATCCCAAATTGGCTGACAAAGAGCTGGATACAAGTGAGAAACAACTCAACAACAACAATTAATTAAGATGAAAATAAAGATAAGCACCCAGCTCTCCTAACTTGTGTTGTTTAACATTTGGTAGTCTATAAAGTTTGTTAAAAATTGGTCATTTCCTCTGACAATTGTTTTAAACTGACATGAAAACAAATACATAATACTTATAAGTGATATGAAACAGAAATCTCTCTTCTTTCAGTTAATATACTTTCCTGTCCAAGTTCCACTGTTGCAATGCCCTCCCAAATATTTCTGCCCCTTTCTCCTCTGCCTTAGCCAGAAACGAAATTTCCCCTAACTCAGCTCCAATAATCGTTTGTTCATGACCTGTATTATGACACTTAAGCCATATCACGAGAGAGATAGAATGTGTTATCTTCCCAACTAAACTGGACCTCATTTGGAAATATCTCATACTCTGTATAATTGGTTGCATGTTGTCTCTGCTCACTGACCCCGAAACCACTCTAGACTTTAATTTAATTTTAAATTGAACATACATACATGTATTCTTCATAGCAATTCAACATTGGTAGCAACCAACTAGTTACTTAGAATATACACTATTTAAAAAAAAAAAAATGAATTCAAAAAACAGCCCTAGTGCAATAGCAGCATCTGGTGGCTAGTATGAGAAACTGTCTAAGCCAAAGTTTCTTCTTCATTACCAACTTCCACTCCTGGAATGGGGTGTGTATGCCCTAGTCCTACCTTTTCTTTTGTCGTCCATAAGTCAAAGCCCATCAAACTACCAAGAAACTTTTTTATTGAATTAGAAAAAAATTATAACAAAGTTCATCTGGAAGAACAAAAGATCAAGAATATCAAGGGAAATAATGAAAAAAAAATGTAAAGGATGGGGGCCTAGCAGTAGCAGATCTTAAACTGTACCATAAAGCAGTGGTCATCAAAACAATATGGTACTGGCTAAGAGACAGAAGGGAGGATCAATGGAATAGACTTGGGGTAAATGACCTCAGCAAACTAGTGTTTGATAAACCCAAAGATACCATCTTTGGGGACAAAAATTCGCTATTTGACAAAAACTGTTGGGGAAATTGGAAAGCAGTATGGGAGAGATTAGGTTTAGATCAGCATCTCACACCCTACACCAAGATAAATTCAGAATGGGTGAATGACTTGAATATAAAGAAGGAAACTATAAGTAAATTAGGTGAACATAGAATAGTATACCTGTTCGGATGTATGGGAAAGAAAAGAATTTAGGACCAAGCAAGAAATAGAGAATATAACAAAATGTAAAATGAATAATTTTGATTACATTAAATTTAAAAGGCTTTGTACAAATAAAACCAATGCATCCGGGGGCAGCTGGGTAGCTCAGTGGATTGAGAACCAGGCCTAGAGACGGGAGGTCCTAGGTTCAAATCTGGCCTCAGACACTTCCTAGCTGTGTGACCCTGGGCAAGTCACTTGACCTCCATTGCCTACCCTTACCACTCTTCTGCCTTGGAGCCAATACACAGTATTGACTCCAAGACGGAAGGTAAGGGTTTAAAAAAACAAACAAACAAACAAAAAAAACCAATGCATCCACGATTAGAAGGGAAGCAACAAATTGGGGGAAATCTTTATAACAAAAACCTCTGACAAAGGTCTAATTTCTCAAATATATAAGGAACTAAATCAATTGTAGAAAAAATCAAGCCATTCCCCAGTTGATAAATGGGCAAGAGACATGAATAGGCAATTTTCAGATAAAGAAATCAAAACTATCAATAAGCACATGGAAAAGTGTTCTAAATCCTTCCTGATTAGAGAAATGCAAATCAAAACAACTCTGAGATACCACCTTACACCTAGCAGATTAATATGACAGCAAAGGAAAGTAATAAATGTTGGAGAGGATGTGGCAAAATTGGGACACTAATGCACTACTGGTGGAGTTGTGAATTGATCTAACCATTCTGTGGAACTATGTCCAAAGGGCTTTAAAAGGCTGTCTGCCTTTTGATCCAGCCATACCACTGCCAGGTTTGTATCCCAAAGAGATAATAAGGAAAAAGACTTGTACAAAAATATTTATAGCCACGTTATTCGTGGTGGCAAAAAATTGGAAAATGAGGAGATGCCCTTCGATTAGGGAATGGCTGGACAAATTGTGGTATCTGTTGGTGATGGAATATTATTGTGCTAAAAGGAAAAATGAACTGGAGGAATTTCATGTTAACTGGAACAACTTCCTGGAATTGATGCAAAGCAAAAGGAGCAGAACCAGGAGAACATTATACACAGAGACTGATAACACTGTGGCACAATTGAATGTAATGGACTTCTCTACTAGCAGCAATGCAATGACCCAGGACAATTCTGAGGGACTTATGAGAAAGAACACTATCTGCATCCTGAGAAAGAACTGTGGGAGTAGAAACAGAGAAGAAAAAAAAACATTTCCTTGACCACATGGTTTGATGGGGCTATGGAAATAGGTCTTGATCAATGATACATATAAAACCCAGTTGAATTGCTTGTTGGCTATGGGAGAGGGAAGGGAAGAGGGAAGGGAAAGAATATGAATCATGTAACCATGGAAAAATATTCTAAATTAGTTAATTAAATAAATGAATTAAAAAAAATAAGTCAAAGCCCAGTCAATTCTATTTAAGATAATTTTCCTATAGCATGCCTTTAAATCTTCTCATTCTCTTGAGGAATTGTTGTGAAATGGAGTGCTGCATTTGGAATCAGAAAGTGTGAGTTTGGATTCTGGTTCTGCCATTTATTTAACTGTGCAAATTTGGACAAGTCTCTTTATTTCTCTGAGTCTCAGTTTTCTTAATTATAAAATGAAAGGATTTAAGTAGATGACCTCTGAAGTCCCTTCAAACTTTAAAGCTATGTTCCTACATGTTTTTTCCCCTTATCTTTACATACTATGTTTATGTGTATTATCTATTATCCAAGAATAGACCAGGTACCACAGCACCTGGATAATACATAGAAATACTTGGATAGTTCCATTCCAAATGTTCATATGTATTACTTAGGTCCAACATGTGGTAGAACTTTCCAAACTCATATTGATCTGATCAGCCATGGTTGAACAAACTATATATAATGACTTCAAACTACATAGTGATATCATTTTGGTCTTTAAGAATTAAGGACAGGGGGCAGCTGGGTAGCTCAGTGGATTGAGAGTCAGGCCTAGAGACAGGAGGTCCTAGTTCAAATCCGGACTCAGACACTTCCCAGCTGTGTGACCCTGGGCAAGTCACTTGACCCCCCATTGCCCACCCTTACCACTCTTCCACTACAATACACAGAAGTTAAGGGTTTAAAAAATAAGAAAAAAGAAAAAAAAATTAAGGACAATGATCAACATGAAAAGTCTGCTTAATAGACAGGAAGATTTTGATGTAAGCTCTCTCTCTGAAATAATCTAGCTCTGTGATCCTGGGCACATCTGAGGCCAGGCAACTCTGTAAGATTGCAGAGTGAGTGCTGATCTCCATTGACAAAGAAAGTTTCCCATCAGAAGTTCACTAATATAATAAAAAAAATTAAATTATAAGCTGATTCTTTGAAAATGTGAAGCTGAAGTAGTTTTAGGATGAGAAAAAATAATAAGAGTAGCTAAACTGATGCCAGAGATGAGAGACAGAAAAGAAGATGAGTGCTAAAAATATTAAAGGCAATGAATGGTGGGTTAGGTATAATAAGTCTTTTATCTAAGCCTATAACTAACATGCAGAAGGGAACATGATTTCAGTGCAAATCCTTCCTCTGGTACTACCTATGCGACCTTGGGAAAACCACTTAAACTCTCTTGGCTTCAGGTTCCTCATCTGTAAAAAATGAGGAGGTTGGGCAAGATGGATTCTGAGATTCCTTTCCATTCTAAGTCTATGTATAATCCTATAGTTGAGCTCTTTCCCCCCATATTAGGATCTTTTTTGCAATAGAAGTTTATCCTCCCAACCTTATAAAATCTAAATTAACATTTCTATGTAGAATCCATTGGGAAAGAGCTATCAACAATTTTCATTGATGGATCTGAGATCCTTATTTGCAAGGCCAAACCAAGATCATCCTCTTAATACTGGTCAGGTAGTTTAGAGGCAGAACTCTGAAAAAACTCATGTTCATTAGAAACTATCCTACATACCTGTGTGGTTTGAATTACTTTTTGCTTTCTTTTGCGTTCACCCCTAAAACTAACTAAAAAGTTCTCCCTCTATTTCTCTATTGTAAGTTTATAAAGTTATACCTAGGCTTAATGATCCTCTGTTATCCATGGGATCACAGATAAGATCCTTTGTATCTCCATTGTTAACCAACCCCAAGTAGATCATGAAATACTTCAAACTCATATTTTCATTTCCTCCAACCAATTATAATATCCCATGATTCCCAAGTGTAGTTCTTGAAGGACAGATAACAGTTACCCAAAAATTAAGACCCTATAATCTCCCCCAAAAGAGAGAATTATTAGATCAAAAAACGAGATTTTTTTCTATACAAAAAAGGTTAGCCAGGAGCCCATCTTTGGGAGCTGCCACATTGCCATTTCAATATAGATTTGAAAGAATATAGCAACCTTTTCCCAACCTAGTACCTCTGAGACATTGTTTAATTTTAATTAATAAATATCCTTTAGTAAATCTCATTTGGACATGCAAGTCACGTTTGTGTGCACGTGCATATTTCTTTTACCCTTTGCTAAAAGTTAATGCTAATTTAGCAACATTTAAGGAGACCTTTGCTACCAAATGGAAGGGCAAATGTAGCTTTCTAGCACAACCTTAAAGGCAAATTGTATAGGTGATGAGTAAGAAAGACCTTGGCCAAGTCTTTTTCTTCTCTTAGACAGTTTTTTAAAAGTGCTGGTGAGGGGGCAGCTAGGTGGCTCAGTGGACTGAGAGCCAGTCCCAGAGATGGGAGGTCCTGGCCTCCCTTCAAATCTGGCCTCAGACACTTCCTAGCTGATTGACCCTGGGCAAGTCACTTGACCCCAATTGCCTAGCCCTTACCACTCTTCTGCCTTGGAACCAATACACAGTATTGATTCCTAGATGGAAGGAGAGAGTTTAAAAAAAAAAAAAGTGCTGGTGATACAAAGAAAGGCAAAAAAAAAAAAAAAGAAAAAAGAAAAAACCAACGAAAAAACAGTCCTTGTGCTGAGGAGTTTATAGTGTAATGGAGACAACATGAAAACAGTTAAATAACAGAATAACAGAAAGGTATATATATATATATTTACATATATATAGGATAAATTAGAAAGAATTAACAGAGGGAAGGCATTAGTATTAAGTGGGAAGTTATAAAAAGTTTCTTGTAGAAGGTGAGATTTTTTTAGCTGAGATTTCAAGGATGCCAAGAAGTAGGAAGAGAGTTCCAAGCATTGCAGGATGGGGCCAGTAAAAATGCCCAATGTCAGGAGAAAGAGTGTCAGGTTTGCGGAATAGCAAGGAGGTCGCTATCCATGGTTCATAGAGCCTGGAAGGAACCAGAGTGTAAGAAGACTGGAAAATTAGGAGTGGGTCAGATTATGAAATGTTTTAAAAGCCAGAGAATTTTATATTTGAACCTGGAGGTGATAGAGAACCACTAGAATTTATTGAGTTTTGTGTGTACTTAGGGTGTGTGTGTGTGTGTGTGTGTGTGTGGTGATCAGACTAGTGATTTAGGGATGTCACTTTGACAGCTGATTGGAGCATCGACTGGAGTGAAGAGAGCCATGAAACAGGGAGGCCAAATCAGTATACTATTGCAATAGTCCAAGCATAAGGTAATAAAGACCTGCACTGGGATAGTGAGAGCATCAAGAGAGAAGAGGGCATAGAAAAAATCTTATGAAGGATACAGAGGACTTAACAATTGATTGGGCAAGGGGATGAGAAAGGATGAGGAGGGAAAAATAACACCTAGGTTGTGTGCCTGAATTAATGAGGGGATAGTGGTTTCATCAATAGTAATAGGAAAGTTAGAAAGAAAAGATGATTTCAGGAAAGATGGTGAATCCAGTTTTAGAAATGTTGAATTTGTCCATGGGATATCCAATATGATATGACCAATAGGCATTTGGAAACTTAAGAATGGAGCTCAAAAGAACAGTTAAGGCTGAATAAACAGGGCTAAGAATCATCTGCATAGAGATAATAATTGAATCCATGGAAGCTAATGAGGCCACCAAGTGAAATAGTACAGATGAAAAAGAGAAGAAGGCCTAGACAGAGCTTTGGAGACACTCATAGTTAGCAGGTGTGACCTGGATGAAAAGACTGAGCAAAGGAGATTAAAGAGTAATCAAATAGATAGGGGGAAAACCAGAAGAAGCAGGTCATGGTGAGAACAAAGAACAGAATTTGGGAATGCAAAACAACAGACTGTGGTCAGGTATAGGAATTATAGAGTTCATGAACATGGAGGTGGAACACTTATGGGTGACAGCAAGATTAAGGGTCTGACCATCTATGTGTGTAGCTGATGTGCAATGGAGGAAAAGGTCATGGAAAATGAATAATTTGAGGGAAGGACTAATTGTATGTTGATGTCTCCTAGTATGAAAGTTGGAGCTGAGGAGCAGAGAAAGACTGTAAGTGAGGGAAGAAAAAAAGGAAAGAAGGAAGGGAGGGAGGGAGGGAGGAAGTGGGGAGGAATGGAGAGTGACCAGAAGTTATTACTTTTCATTGTGCCCACCAGTATTCCAGTATCAGTGGGACAACTGTGGTTTCCATTTTCTCAACATTCTAGCTGCATCTTTGTTAGGTTTTTTCATTAGCTAAAGACAGAATGAACTAATATACTCGACTCTATAAGAAACCCAGAAAGGAAATTACAACAGTGCTTGGGGAGGGCTTTTTGAGTATAGTTATAAAAGGGGAAAAAGCACTTCCAGCAATCAAGAGCTGTGACTTACCCTTTTGTCATATGTACTATCTAAGCTTCCATAATTTTCCTTTGAATTTTATATGTGTTTGTGAGAGAGAGTATTTCATAGAATTCTGAGGGGAAGTTCTATACCAACTACTCTTATTGTTCCACCTTAGTCACCTCCTTTCTTTTTTTTTCTTTTTTTCTTTAGAATATTTTTCCATGGTTGCATGATTCATGATCCTTCCCCCCCCCTTTTCTTCTACCTCCTGAATCCAACAAGCAGTTCCACTGGATTATACATGTATCATTGTTCAAAACCTATTTCTGTGATATTCATACCTGCAGTAGAACTAGCATTTAACATCAAAACCCTAATCACATCCCTATTGCACAATGTGATCTATCACATATTTTTCTAATGCATTTCAATTTCCACAGTTCTTTCTCTGGATGTGGACAGCATTCTTTCTCCTAAGTTCCTCTGGATTTTCCTGGGTCATTGCATTGCTGCTTGTAGAAAAGTCCATTACATTCAATTGTACCACAGTGTATCTGTCTCTGTGTATAAGGTTCTCCTGGTTCTGCTCCTTTCACTCTGCATCAATTCCTGAAGGTCATTCTAGTTCACATGGAATTCCTCCAATTCTTTATTCCTCTGAGCACAATAGTATTCCATCACCAACAGATACCACAATTTATTAAGCCATTCCCCAATCGATGGACACTCTCTCCTTTTCCAATTTTTTGCCATCACAAAGAGCGTAGCTATAAATATTTTTGTACAAGTCTTTTTCCTTATTATCTCTTTGGGATACAAACCAAGTAGTGGTATGGCTGGATCAAAGGGCAGGCAGTCTTTTAAAGGCTTTTGGGCATAGTTCCAAATTGCCTTCCAGAATGGCTGGACCAATTCACAACTCCACCAGCAGTGTATTAGAGTCACCTCCTTT
This sequence comes from Gracilinanus agilis, assembly GCF_016433145.1. NCBI lineage: Eukaryota > Metazoa > Chordata > Mammalia > Didelphimorphia > Didelphidae > Gracilinanus > Gracilinanus agilis. Next base: position 202,557,246 of record NC_058134.1, on the reverse strand, counting down.
CTAAGACTACTTAAGTGATTCTCAGCTGTTAATATTGGTTGGAGCTTAAGCCAATGGCATTGACATTTACCTCTAATTCTTCAGGGGTATCCCTTGAACTCTGAGAAGGAGATGTAGCCAGCATAGGTCTCAATTAGTTAGAGTGGGAGTTGGGATGAGGATCATCAGAACTTATATTGGCTATAGTAGAAATGGATAGGAGAAACACCATCTCATTTTAAGTACTTTGAACCCATAAAGCCTTCATTCTATAATTGCTGCACTGAGTATACCTAATTGACCATTACCCCCAAATCCTAATTGTTTTTGCCTCAAAATGAAAATGTTTTGTTCCCAGAAGCTAGTGTTTTAATCAATATTTCTTCTAACACAATCCATTAGAGAAGTTCTTCTCTATTAAATAAGACTGGAATTAACTAGTACCTTTAGGCAGCTGTTCTTTTATAGTCTTGGGTACATAGCTCTTCCCTCTTTATATGGAGTCACAAACTCTGACAGCTAAGTAGAAAAAGACTTTAGTCCTACTCTCCAGTTTGCTACTTATTACATATTCAATTTTTGTCAAATGACTGATATTGTTGGTTTTTATTTTATAGATGGGGATGAACCATAGTATCCCCATCTATAAAATAAAAACAACAAAAATCAATCATTCGGTGGTGCTGATCATATAAGATAATGACATATTGTTACCTTTAAAGTATAGAATATATCTTTAAGTAAAAATTGTTGCTAATCATCTTTTATAATAAGCATTTGCTGACTCCACCACCAACTTGACTGTTGTAAGTTTCTTGAGGGCAGATATCTCTGTATCCCCTGTGCACTGCATAGTTCCCATCTCAAAGTAAGTATTCAGTATATTTGGTTTTGATTATGATTATGTACATGTACTGTTACACTAACATTCAGAATTATCTTGAATTGTTAATGTCTATTTTTATTGTACAAATTTTAAAGCAGAACCATTATATATATATATATGCACTTCTATATATATTTAGTCTCTCATCTGTGCTCCCCACCTTCCTCATTTTAATAACTTCTATCCAGTATGACTGCTGAATGTCTACTTTAATCCCTAAATCTCATAATTTTTTCAGTATCATATTTCTTGTCCCATTGCCACTTTTTAGTCAATGTTGTGATGACTATTAGCCTGTGTATGCACCATTAATTGGTTCTATGAAAACACAATGTTGAAACATTATAAATAACCCATCAGCTAAAAGACACTTAAGCAGTATTAGGTGAGGTTCGACATGAAGCCACAATGACATGAAACAGTGGTGGACAATGTCTGAATCATAGTTAGCGCTTTAAGGGCTAAATTCTTTCTTTGAGTGGCTGCTCTTGTAATGTACACACAAAGGTAATGGTAAGTTGGTTGTACATTTTGAATGAGTATTGATTCTACTTTTTATACAGCTTATATATACTTTGTTATTTATACACTATCTCCCTCAGTACAATGAGAGCCCCTTGAGGATAGGCTATTTTTAAATTTCTTTGTATCCCTAATCAATACAGGGCATATAGCAAGCACTTTTTACATGCCTATCAATTGGCTAAATAAAGAAATATCACAAATTGTTTCTTAAGAATAAATTCTTGGGGGCAGCTGGGTAGCTCAGTGGATTGAGAGCCAGGCCTAGAGACAGGAGGTCCTAGGTTCAAATCCGGCCTCAGACACTTCCCAGCTGTGTGACCCTGGGCAAGTCACTTGACCCCCATTGCCTACCCTTACCAATCTTCCACCTATAAGTCAATGCACAGAAGTTAAGGGTTTAAAATTAAAAAAAAAATTAAAAAAAAGAATAAATTCTTTCTCAAAATAGTTAAAACTATGTAGTTATCCAATAAATACCAGAATTTTCTAGCTCTAGGACCTTATGATTTTTAGTATTTATAGTCTCTGATACACATATGCATGCATTTTTGTTAAATAAATCATCTGTTCCTAGGACCTTTGCTGTTTTAAGATGTTTAGAAAAGACTTGTCATCTAATCTACCTTAGCTTATTCTTTTAGAACTACTTATTTTATTGATTTGATTTGTTCTCTTCCAACTAGAAAGGCTTCTTTTGGGGGTGATTTATTGAGATATCAGTAGGAAGGTAAGGTATTTTTTTGTATCTTTCTAAGGTATTTTTTTGTATCTTTCTCTCCCTCTCTCTTTTTTTTTTCCATGGGTAGGAAGAGCCTACCATGCTTCAGCTATTCTCATCAGAACATGAGCATTCTGTTACTTAAGGAAAACATAAAACTTGATTTGTGTTGATAACCCTGTAAATCACAGTTTATAGCAGTGATGGCAAATCTTTTAGAGATGGAGTGCTGTGCCCTTCCCCTTTACCAAGTGTCATGTCCTACCCCATCAGAGACTGAGTGCCAAGCCCTACCCCCCCCCAGCCCCGTCCCCCTTACCCTAGACAGGGGAGAGAGGAAGCACTCCCATTGGGCTGCTGGGCAGAGAGGTGGATGATGAGAGAAATGTCCTCAGCTCAGGTGAAGAGGGGGAGGGGAGTGACCTGAGAGCTCTATTCCCCTCCTGTTCTGCTGCCTGTGAGCTGCCCACCTTCCTCACTGTACGCTTCCATTGGGCTGCTGGGCAGAGGGGTGGGGGACGTGAAAAAAATGTCAACAAGCACTATGGAGAGGGGGAGGGGATCAGCTCCTCCCATGTCCCTTTGCCTTGCTAGTAATGAACTCTTGGAGGGGGGCAGCGCTTGTGCTCACAGAGTGCTCTGCATGCCATCTTTGGCACTTGTGCCATAGCTTCACCATTACTGGCTTATAGATTGCTTTTTATACCTTCTAGCGCAGAAAGTACTTAAACTTTTTTGTGTCATGGATCCCTTTGTAAGTCTATAATACCATCTCAGGATAATTTTTTCAGATGCATAAAATAAAATGCATGGAACAGCAAAAGAAATAAATTGTACTGAAATACAGTTAGAGAGAGAGAGAGAGAGAGAGAGAGAGAGAGAGAGAGAGAGAGAGAGAGAGAGAGAGAGAATTTAAGTGTGCAGATCCCAGGTCCTAGAAGAATGGAATAGTTTGCCTATAAAAGTAGTTTGTCTTTTAGATATGGTTTTAACACATAGATTGAGATTTCATGAAACTAGCTAGGGGAGTGGTTTAAGATATAGGGAGAAAGACGGCTTTTTAACATTTCAGGACTCACTAGAGAATTTTATTATAATTTTCATGATTGGGTTGTGGGTGTGGGGGAACATGATTGCCCCTCTTTCATGAAACAATGAAGAAAATTAAGCAAATGAACAATTCCAGAAAGATACAAAATAAGGCATTTATTGTTTTTAAAAGAAAAGAATGTGTAAATAAAAGCAGTAAAATTGAAACACAATTACTTTAGGGAGTTAAGACACTGGCAGGGCAATAATGTTGAGGAGATTCATGCTTCAGAGAGGGGTTAAACCAGATCACCTCTAATGGTTTTTCCCCCTTCAAAGATTCTGTTTAAACTTTGACCAGAGGGAGTTGGCCTTTTCACTATCTGATTAGTCTAATTAGGTTCTTCACTGGGCCAGATGATATTAACTAGTCACATCTGGCCCATCCTGAAGTTTTGGAATGTAATAAAATGGTTCAGATAGAGCTTTTCCACATGCTGCCCCATCCTAGTTATAGATGTCACCTCATTATGCTTATAAACGGCCTTATTACTGGCTTATAGGACTTAACTATTAATCTTTGGAAACAGGATGAAGCATTTCACAGAGTGTCTATAATGACACTTGACTTAGCCTTCTTGGACAGGCTGTGTACTCCCATAACCATTCATCACTCCCTCCTCCTATCCATTTTCTTGTCTCTAATACAAGCCACAAGTGAGAGCAAGAGACACAGCTCTGAGATTCCTCTGCCCCTTTTCATCACCACACATGGTACTGTATAAAAAAATAACAGGAAACCCCAAATTTCTCACATATATATTTACATCATAAAGTGTTTGAGAAGAAGGGAAGTGTCTATTGTATATACCTTTGCGTGCACCAGAAAAAACCTAAATTTCCTTTCAATGGATGCCACTCTTTCTTAGAAACATTTTTCTGCTTTGCTGCACATATAGTTTCTTTGAGACGCACAACTATCAGTAGAAATGCCTTTAGGGGATAAATGGGCACAACCAGTTCCTTCAATCCATATCCTGGAACAGAAAGGAGAGGGAAGTTATTTAATGGCTTGGCTCCAACAACAAGGAGGAGGATGGAGTTCATCCTCAGAATCTCTAACAGTATACAGTAAAGTGATAGGATATTCAATTGGTTATTGCGGGATCAGGATAAACATTGAGAAGGCAGGATGGCTGAGTAAGATAGACTGGCTGACTTTCTCTTCCCTCCTCCTCTCCCCCAGCCTTAGACTCTACTCAGTGATTATGATTCAAAATCCCACCTAGGGGATCATCTTAGCCCACAGGTCTCTTAAATTCCCATGAAAACAAAAAGAGAATATCTATGAAATGATAAAGCTTTAAGGTTATTAGTCTGAATCCCTGCTTTGTCACTAGACATAGAGCTGTGTGGAAAATTATTTAATCTCTCTGAAATCTCTTTCTTCACATCTGAAAACTGGTGTTAGTGATATCTATCTTAAAGAACTACAGTGAGGATAAAATAAGGGAATGTGTGTGAAATACTTTGTGATCACAAAATGTTAAATCAAATATTATATGTTAAATATATTCAAGAAAAGGTTTTAATGTCCCAAGGTGGCAAACCACTATGGGCCATGAAGCAGTTACTGATGAGTTATATACCCAGAATTACCCTAGAGATCCAGAGAGCTCCTCACAGAATACAAAGTTCAGGGAAATCAGGACCTGTTCAGAACCTTCTCTATATGACATAAAAAACCAGGGTGTCAGGCCATGTCAGTTAAGGATCAGTCTCCATAAGCAGCAGTTCTCCAACCTATCCCTGAATAACTACCTACCAGTATTTCTATCATCATTTAAACCATCACTATTTTTCACTTTCCTGAATCGAAATCACCTATCCAACAAGGGTTTTCTGTAAAGTTAACCTTTGTAGAGGAAATTCTGCTTTGCTATTTTCCCAGTTTTTGTTTATAAAATGGTATATATTGTTTCCAGTGGTACCATAGAGAGAATTGAGAAAGATTCAATGAGGAAGAAGTAAAAACAACAATGAATCTGTCAGAAAAATGCTTTTGTAATATTTTTGAACATTGTAGAGGCATACAACATTTCTCCAGTCCTGTTTTTGCTGGTTAGCCATGGAAAATACTATCCATGTAGGTGATAATTCCCTCCATTCTTTCTCATTCATCTGTTTATTTTTCTCTTTTGGCAAATTATATACACCTATTCTAGTTAGTTATTAGGGTTCCAAAATCTTATGATAGATGCCTGTATCATAATAGACTTGTCAGAAATTCCTTGAACTTTAGGTTCAATGAATTAATGCTTCAGCTTACTAAGTCTGTATATTAAAATTTGGTAACACAAATTTACTTTAAAACAAAACATACCAGGAATATTAATTACTTTGTATTTATTCAATGATAACTTTATAACTCCCTCTTGCACAAACTAGTGTGAATTCCTTGATATTAGGAATTTATCCTTTATTATTGGTCACCCTTCAAACCCTAAGTGCCTTAGAGTAATGCTGAGTTTAACTAGAAATTAAGAAAGGTTTCCTGTTTAAAAATACCAATGAAACAAAATGGAAACCTGACAAACTAAAATTTCTTTGGAATGGCAAATGTTCGTAGAAAGATTTAGTATTAAAAAATGGTTTATTTGATTTAAGGATCCTGATCAAATTTATGTTGTTTCCTTGGATTTTTTTCTTTAATTTAAGCTTTCAGATCAAGAATAGGTTAAAAGAGGGAAATAAGGAAAATTCACAATAGATCCAATGGTCTGATTGGGGCGGGGAAAGATATATCTCTACTAAGGGAATTCTATCCCCCACTATTCTCTAATCCTAATTATCAAAATGGACACATTTTCTTTAAAAATAGGAGCAGGGACAAAACATTCTAATAGCCCAAATTATAAATATTTGATGAGGAAAAGGTGAATGTAATAATTAGCCTCATGTACTCTTGAAACACTGTCATGGACCTATAATTTAGTCATCAGAGGAGCTGCCAGTGTAAAATGCCCTCCACTAATATAGCCCATAAACCTTATGTAACTGATTGTCTTACAAAATGTACCCTTCTAGATTGGTAACCAGTGGGTTGATGATAAAGGTATAGGGCATTTCTCTTATCAGCTCTGGATAAATGAATAGATATCTCAGGACTCACCATTTGGAGACTGAAGTTCCATTTTCCCATGTCCAGAATGAGACTCCATTTTCATTTATTAGTCCAAACCAGTAGGGAGAAGAGCCAATACGTTTCATCAGGAATTCCTTTCACAAAGCATAGCTGTCTGTAACATTTCATTCTCCAGCCACCATCCCTCCCACCTTCAATCCTCTTTCTAGGTTCTGTCCTCTCTCTGAACACAGATTGCATCAGATCACTAACTTTCAACTTTGCCTAGAATTCCTGTGCTAAGATCTCATTATGTTGTGCAGTATACTGGTGGTAGGCACAAGATCTCCTAGTTAGTCTCTTCATCATGGTGATTCATGTGGGAAAAGGAAGGAGTTGATGCAAAGAGATCAAGCCAACTCCCAGGGATGTGTAGAGACCTGTTTCCCCATTTGTAAAATAAGAGAATTGGATTATACCATCTCTTTGGTCCTTTAAGTGCTAATGCTCTATGAATCTATGTCTCACCATCATAATGGGGAGACTGGAGATGAACTGATAAGATGAATGTCCAACTATTGCAGTATTATAGAGAAGATTTCTTACCATTTCCTTTATTGTGCTGAATGTAGCCAAAGATGCACCAAGAGACCTACACGTTTTCTGGCTGGCATTCCAGGTCTTTTGATCCAATGATAGGTAGTAGCATTTATAAAAGACTCTGAGCCAATCTTTTGGACACATAGTTGATTCATCTGAGCATGGCTCTTCTCCTAGTTTCATATCCCTTCTTTTTTGTTCCACTGGAATTGAGACAGAGATACAATTAGGCCAATGTGGGGTTAGGTTGCTCCTCAGGCAGAGCTCAAGAATCTCCACTGCACTTTGGTAATGGTGAGATCTGCATTTCCGGTCCCCTTTCATTTTATTCAGTTTAACTTAAACATTAAAACAGAATCTGAAAGACTTTAGTTCAGGTCCTGAAATAAATTGGTACTAGAGGAAGTGTACAGAAAAAGGAATAAACTGTGATTTCATTAGGAGAGGGAACTCCCAGGTGAGAAAACTTCATCTTCCAATGAAGACTGGCACCTCTTGTGCAACTTTTAGTTTTAGATAACTGTGCAAAACCCTGAAGGATTGTGACTCGATAGCCAGTGTGTGTCAGAAGTAGAATTTAAACCTATTTCTTCCTGACTTTGAGGCTAGCTCTATATCCACTATATGGCACTGCCTCTCAAGCTGCAGCATATTGTTTACTTTTTTTTTTTTGATGAGGAGAGAATATAAGGATGTTTCAATCTGAAATTCCATTTATATAGGCAACTCCCAGTGAAAAATACCCCTTACCAAAGCAGTTAAGGGACTTGCTCTGAGCTAAACAGCCAATTTGTGTTAGAACTAAGATGTGAGCCCATATGTTCCTGACTCCAAGACCTGCTCTCTATCTAATACCCCTATATTTTCCTCTATACCAGTGGTTCTCAAAGTGTGTCCAGGGACCAATGAGGGGCCAAAACTCTTTCAAGGACTACATAAGGTAAAACTATTTAGAAAATAATACTAAGACATTTCACTTTGAGATAAAGCAAATATTAACAAATAGAATCTGCATAAACCAAAGCTCTTTGAGTAGTCCTCAATAATTTTTACAGTGTAAAAGGATCTTGAGACCAGAAAAGATTGAGAACTTCTGTGCTATACCATGCTGTCTTTCCATCGAGTTTAATGAACACTGAAAACAGCACCGAGCTCCCCTGGGTCTTTCATTTCCATTCACTGTTCCTCCACAAGCAACAACTACTAAAGGACAGGAAGTATGGGAAAATTAGTAATCCTTTGGTTAGTTGGTAAGTTTCTCAGAATCAATTACACTCCCTATATCTCTTCCATTCCCTATGGTGGTCACAGGTCTAATTTGAAAGGAAATTTAGTTCAAGGTACTCCCTTCTCTCTTGAAGTTCCCCTGGGAGAGTCCTTCCTGACCCTAGGCCTAATGTGTCCAAAGACTGAGAGGATAAGAACTATGATCTCACAGCCTGGGACAGAATGGAGAATAAAAGAAGTTTAAGGGAAAGCATCACTTACCTTGCTTACTAAGGCTGACCATAAACACTAAGACTACAATTATGCCACCTCCAACCAGAGTTGAAAAAATCAGTTTCTTGGATATTCCACCTAAGGAGAAAGCATGCTAATGTACACTTCCTGAAATTCCTCCAGAGAACAGGCTTAATGCAACAATTTCATCTCCAATAACAGAGAGGCATGTTAATTCCTCAGACCCTTTTTTCTCTATAGGCACTCTTTTCTTTCCCCCACCCCTAACCCATTTCTGCCAAGATTTGATTCCTACAGTCCAGGGGTCAGGGTGTCCATAGAAAGGCAGGTAGTTACAGCCCCAGGGATCCAGGGGCAGGATTCCCCTTTACCTGATCCCTCTGTCACCTTCTCTTGCCCTTCCATGTTCTCTCCTTCCTGGTAGTAGTCTTCTTCATTGCCTTTGTCCTCCTGGTCGTATTCGCCCTCTTCTTTCTCCTCGCCTTCGTCTTCCTCTTCAGCGTCATAGTTGCTGTCATTTTCTTCCTCCTGGTCTTCCTCTTCCTCCTTTTTCTCCTCCTCCTCCTTCTTCATCTGCTTCTTCCCCTTTTGGACTTTCATTCTCTTTTTTCCTTTCCCTATTTCTTGTTCCATTTTCCTGTCTCATCTGCCGCAGTCAGTCTAGGCACTGCTGGGGTTGGGGTGCTGTCTCCGGATCAAGCCAAAGGTTACGATTTACTGCAGGAATACCCGGGTACCAGAGGAGTATGCCCAGAGAGAGGCAGGAAGAGAAACGAAGCCCCGAAAAGCTTTAAGATGCCACCGACGGTCAGCAGCCCTCAAAAAGTGGCGCACTACATTAGTATCCCCTTCTCGGCCATGGCTGACCTTGGTCCATTGCTGCCTCCCGGGCCCAGATCCCTGTCTCTTAAGTGCCTCGTTCTCCCGGCCTTTTAAATGTCCATAACACAACAACGGCAGGCGGAGAACCACCCAGTAACTCACGTGACAAAGACTCCAGCCACTGACCTTGGCTGATTGAGGAGAGCGCACGCAGATGGCACAGCAGCGGCTCTCGCTACCCGCTTCCTGCTTGCCACATCACTTAACTCCGTCTTCTCCCCCAACCTGCACGCCCTCCTCATTCTCCGCTTATAACTATCTCTCAGACTTATTCTCTGGGGGGTTGGGGGGGTGGGGGTGGGAGTAGGAGTGGGGGGAATACCATTACTGGGCACGGAAGGGTGGTTTAGCTTTGGATTTCTTTTCACCTGCCCAGAGGACACTCCCAAAAGCATGGGAGGCACAACGGAAATTACCCAAGATGGGCTGGATTGAAAACCCTTGGGCTTCACAGGGGAAAAACCCTTCAAGTTCCTGATTCCCAAGCAGCACCTTGCTCGGTCCTAAGCTCCTAAGCCAACTCTACATGACTGCTCTCTCTTGTTTTCCTGGTAGGCAAGGTTGTGCGCCCCTATTCTGCTCCATCTGCCGCCCACCATTTTAACAAGGGCCCCAGATGCACCGAGACCTAAATACAGAATAGTAAACAACAAACAAACAAAAAACAAAGAAGCTAAATAAAGGCACATATCTTGAGAGAATTTTAGGACACTTAACATAGAAGACCCCCAGGAGAAGAAAAGGAAGGAAGGAAGGAAGGAAGGAAGGAAGGAAGGAAGGAAGGAAGGAAGACTATTAGCATAACATGACACTAGACTCTTGAAGGAGATAAAATATTTTGATGTCAAAGAACTTGTCCTCAAGGAACTTTTAGTCTAGTATGAGAGACACAAACATAGAGTGCTATAATATACAGTATTACATAATAAGAAAAGTTCTAAACCAGATGTTTTTTCAGGGGAGGATTGTTGCTAACTTAGGTGATAAAGAAAGCTTCCTGGAGAAGGTAGCATTTGAACTGGGTTTCAACAAGTGAAGGTGAGTAATAAAAATATAAACTTCTTAAAAACCAGAACTCTACATTTTAGTCTTCGTATCTCCATTCCAAACTACAGTAGGTGCTTTCCCCTACCTCAGTAATATTTTGTATTATTCCCAATTAAGTGTAGAAACAATTTTAAACATTTTTTTCTGGCATTTTACAATCCAAATTCTCTTCCTCCCTCCCCAAGGTGGCGAGCAATATCTGCTTTACTTGTGCTATCAGGCAATATATATTTCCATATTTATCATCTTGTGAAAGTCACATACTGCACATATAAGGTAAAAAACTAATGAAAGAAATAAACTTAGAAGTGGTATGCATTTGTATTCAGACCTTACCAGTTACTTCTGTGGTGATGGACAACCTTTTCAATATGTGCCCTTTGGAGTTGTCTTGACATTGCTGATAGTTAAGTTATTCTCAGTTGATCATCATACACTATTTTTTTTATTTCATAGCTTTATTCCATATATATATACATATATATATATATATACATATATATACACACACATATATAACAATACAATAAACTATCTGGTGGTACAGAAAATTTCTCCTACAATCACAAAATGTTCACTTAAAAGTTCATTTCCAGGGGGCAGCTGGGTAGCTCAGTGGAGTGAGAGTCAGGCCTAGAGACAGGAGGTCCTAGGTTCAAACCCGGCCTCAGCCACTTCCCAGCTGTGTGACCCTGGGCAAGTCACTTGACCCCCATTGCCCACCCTTACCAATCTTCCACCTATGAGACAATACACCGAAGTACAAGGGTTAAAAAAGAAAAAAAAAAACTAAAAAAAAAAAAGTTCATTTCCAGGAAAAATGGCTCCCTCTACTTCTAGATCATCCTTCAGCTTATCTTGACTTTGTTTTTGTTTTTGTTTTTTAATTCAAGAGCAATTTGATGAGTCAGTCATCTGGGTGTCCAATCTCTGTCCCTCACTTCTTGATAAAAAGAAAGGGATGTCATGATGAAAATGTTTGGTATTTTCCATTTCACCTATAATCTATTATAAAAGTGTTATTCTGCAAGCATTTAGTTAAGAAAAAAAGGTAAACAAGAAACCTCACAATTTTTCTTAAAAAAATCCAAGCTTACAATAAGGGCATTTATCAGTCAGTATGCAAGGATTCACAATGGCCACTTGCTTTTTCTTCTAATTGACAAATACTTTTTAAAGTCAGTAGCACAAGTAAATAGCGAGTGGGTTTTAAAACCCCCTCATGTTCTTACAGTAAGCATTTTTGATATAACTAAAGACTGAAGTGTTACACCACATGAAATTCCAATCAGTGAATGCAATGCATCTTTATAGGTTATTTTCTGCCCTTGTTATTTGAGAGGAATTGAGATGCTACTGTCACTATCCAAATCCTGAAGTGTATTATTAAAGTGGCAATAGTTACAATTATTCAATTTCAGCTCCTTTCTGGGGTTTTTTACAGTAGATTCTTAGGTATAGTTCTCAATCATGGAAACATAGCAATGACATAAATACAAAATGCTCAATTTTTTTTTGGCTGCTTTAAAAACATGGTCAACATTCCATTTATTTGTTATTAGTACAACAGTAATTTTGTGCTAAGAATTACAAATTGTTGTGCTTCAGATCACAAAGAGTGATAACAGTTGAAAAGTTAATACATTTCTTAAAAAAAACAACTCTTACCAATTTGTTATTAAACAAACTACTACAAAAGGAATGACAAATGACTTGACAAAAAATGCACTAAAAATTTTGAAAATTTTAGCCAAGAGTAGTCAGAATTTCAGTTTACTAATATTTACACATTTTATGTCATATAGTTGAAGCTACCACATACAAGAAATCCAAAAATAAATCACCTTGAAACCTAACTAAACTGCATATTCTAGGAATACAAGCTTTATAATAAAAAAAAATGTCTGCACACAGTAGTTAGTTGAGAAAATCTGTTCCTTGTGAAAAACATTTTCAAGAGTTCACTCTAAATGATTAACAAAATCTTTAACTATTATGTGTAGTTGGTATTTTGTTTTCCCCTTCTATTTCTTCCACCCCTGCTTGGGTCATAAGGTCAGCAATGTTTTTCTCCAGATCATCAGTGCGACTGCTCATATCATCAATTCGGCCAATTATCTGGTCTGACATGGTCTGCAATTTGTCCTGCATCTGCTGGAGAAGTCAGGTCCTGTACAGTTTTGGGGTCTGTCTCCGCCATTGCTCCGGCTCTGGACTTCAGTTGGTTTCCCAACTTGTCTCTCCATCATACACTATTGTTGTTAACGTGTTCAGTGTTCTGGTTCTGCTCACTGCACTTTACACCAGTTCATATAAGTCTTTCCAGGTTTTTCTGAAAGCATCCAGTTCATCATTTCTAACGGCACAATAATATTCCATTACAATCACCTACCACAACTTGTTCAGTCATTCCTCAGTTGATGGACATCCCTCAGTTTTCAATTCTTTTGCTGCTACAAAAAGAACTGCTATAAATATTTTTATACAAATAGGTACTTGCCCCTCTTTTTTATGTCTTTAGGATACAGACCTAATAGTGGTGTTCCTGAGTGAAAGGATATAGAGAGTTTTTGTAGCCCTATACTTTGGGAATGATTCCAAATTACTTTCCTGAATGGTTGTGTCAGTTCAGAACTTCCCCCAACCATGTTTTCCCACATTCCTTCCAACATTTCTCATTTTCCCATTTTTGTCACATTAGGCAATCTGATATGTGTGAAATGGTACCTCAGAGTTGTTTTAATTCGAATTTTTCCAATCAATAGTGATTTGAAACAATTTTTTCATATGACTATAAATAGTTTTAATTTCTTCATCTGAGAACTACCCATTCATAGGGTATTCAATAAATTGACCATTTATCAATTGGGGAATAATAGGTACTTAATAAAATTTTAGGTGAATTAATGAAGCGAGAAAACTACATGCCTAGAGAATAGTGTGGACAAAGGCAATGAGGACTGAGAACATAGTATGTGTTTAGGGGGCAAAAAGTAACTAAGAGTGGTTTACAAAATGTGTAAAGAGGGAACAATATGAGATAAGTAGTCCTGGATCATATATCATCTTGAATGCCAGGGAAAGGAGTTTAAACTTTACTTAGTAGACTATAAGAAATCATTGAAGATTTTTGAGCATAGCAAAGACATTACCTGTGTACATTAAAGAGTAGTTTAGCAGTGCTATAAAAAATAGATTATAAGTGAGGAGGTAGTTAGGTCACTCAGTGGCTAGAGAGCCAGGCTTAGAGATGGAAGGTCCTGGATTCAAATGTGGCCTCAAGCACTTCCTAGCTATGTGATTCTGAGCAAGTTACTCAACCCCCATTTCCTGCCCTTACCACTCTTCTGCCTTAGAACCCATATTTATTATTAATTCTAAGACAGAAGGTAAGTTTTTTCTTTTAAAGAAAAAGAAAAACAGCTTATAGAATGAAAGAATGGAGACAGAGAGACTTACTAGATCCTAATAATTTGGAGGTTATTTCGCAAGACAGGCTAGTCAGCCAATAAGCATTTATTAAGTACTTACTATGTGCCAGGAACACATGGGATATAAAGCCAAAATTGAAACAATCCCTACCCTCAAGGAGCTTATTGTCTAATAAGAGAAATTGTATTAGGTAAAGTATATGCATGATATATACAAAAATGAATGCAAAATGTTTATGGGAGGGAGGGAACTAGCAGCCAGAGGATCAAGAAGAGCTTCACAGAGAGGGGAAGCATTGATGCTGTCTTGAAGGAAACCCAGGATTCCTAGAGGCAGAGAGGAGGAAATGCATTTCAAACATTAGAAATAGCCTGTGTATAGTATGTGTATGAAAGGGGGTGTCATAGGTGCTGAATGTGAAGCAGGCCAGTATGGCTGGATGGCTCAGTGAGGGGAAGGGAATAATACATAAGAAAACCAGAAATATAAAAAAAGATCAGATTATAAATATCCTTAAATCACAAACAGAAGAGTAATATGAAAGCCTATCTATTCTAGAATGGTGGAAGTGGGAAAAGAATTTTAGAGATATTGGGATATGGAACTGCCAAGATTTGGCAACTGATTACATATGAGGACAGAGGAAGAGAGGTAAGGAAGGTCATGAAAATGCAAGATCAAATGGTACAAAAGGCAAAAGTAATGAATTAGGGAGACAGCAGGAAGAAGAGCATGAGCTTGGTTTTGAATTTGTTAAATTTGAGGTGGTAGAGGAACATCCAGATGGAGATATTATAGAGGCAATCAGGGATTTGAGTCTATGGTTCAGAAAATAAATTGGGACTGGAGATACAGACCTAGAAATAATCTAAATTGAAATGGTAGTTAAAACCATGGATATTAATTTGATTGCCAAGGGTGAGAGAATAGGGTCAGATGCTTGGGCAACTCTTATATTAAAAGGATGAAAAAGTGACAAAATAGACAGAGAAGGAGCAATTAGAAAGGTTGAAGTGCTCTGTGGTTGCTATGAGGGACACAATCCGTATTTTATTTCCAGAAGTGAGGTCTTCTGCCTCAGCCTCAGTGGCTGGGGGTCTGGGTGGGCAGTGCCCTTGCTGCTGGTCCTCGTGGGGCTGACTCCAGCACAGCATGACTTAATTATGTTTCATTGCTCTTAAGAGTTTGAAATAGGTGTCTCAGAGTATTGAATGATCTAGGGGAAAAAATGGAAGACATATAGATCATTGCATTCAAAATGACGAAAACTGAAGGAGAGCCTGTCCCTGGAGTTAGCCATCATATTTCTGTTAGTGAATTTTCTTGCTGCTGCTGTTATGGCATCCTGGCGAATCCCACCACCTCAAATTGTGTTTCTGTCACTATTGTCTGGCTCTATGGTGGATGTCCTCAAAGAAAACAGTGTCCAGAGTGCCAAGAGAAATGAAAAGTTTTTCCTAGAGTAAATATTCTGCTCAGAGATACTGTTGAAAAGTTATTTCCCGATGCCATCAAATTGAGATAAGAAGACATTCAGCAGATCAGTGATATAGTCCATAGTCTTGCAGTCTCACAAATAAGGGAATGATCAAATTTCTGTCATCCCAAATGCAGGATGAGCAAATCCTCAAAGAGGAGGAGGATTTTTTTTTGAGTACTGACAGCTTTAAGTGATGTAACAGTGGTTCTACTTGTATATCTCCGGAGCAGGAGAGGGTCAGAGCATGACCTACTTGATAACAAATCACAAAATGAACAGCTGAAGAAGTCATCTTCTGGTTAGAGCAACTGAGCCCTTGGGTTTCTCTTTATAGAGAAAGATTTTTATCTGAAAGAGTTAATGGCTCCATATAACAAAGAGAATAGTAGCCACAGAAAAACCAACATAACGGAACTCAAGTGTATCAAAACTTTAGGAGTAAAGCCCCTACAGAATCTTTGGCAATATAAGACTGGCAACCCAGGCAAGTCATTTTTCTTGTTGTATGCCCTGAAAAGCTCCCCAAGATTCAGTATATTGTACCTGTACTTGTTTGATTGTGTGGAAACCTCCTTACCTTTCATCCATACAATATGCCCTGTGCAAGAAAAAGAAGATATCATCTCAAAATTTCTTGACTTTAAAGAGCCTACTTAGAAGCAGTGGAGAGAATTCCTTGTCAAAAATACTCTTTCCTTCCATATCAGTTGATTGCTGAATTTGCCTGGGATTGGCTAGATGTGTACTCATGATTTCTTATTGTTGATGCCATGTTGCTTTCTGTTCTGGAATTATTTTCCATTTGGAGGATCTGGTCAAGGAATGAATTGAAAACTTTGCATATTGTGAACCCATTTTTGGAAAGTATCAATGCAGGGATTTTTGGGCCCATTATTCCTCAGTTTATTTGCAACTGTTTATTTTACTTGGCTCTATACTTAAACCCAATTATCAACTTTGATCTTTCCGTCAAAGAAGTCTGCCAACTAGAAACCCAAGTGTTGTGAATGATGCTTTCCAAGGTCTAAGTTAAGTCAGCCTTCAGCAGGTCTGAGCTTTGAAACTTCAAAAGTGATGGGGGCTATAGTGGGAGTGGGGAAGGGAGGGTCCACTTTTCTATAAATAGTCATAAAAGTAGCTGCTTTTTTAAAAAGTGCCCAGAGTTTTCTTGGCATGGGAAACAGGAACCATCAGTTCTCAACCAGTATTGGTTTATTCATATTGTATAGCAGTGATACCTGCCACTTCCTATAATTACCTCACAAAGGTGGTGTGAGGTTCAATGAGATGATGGCTATGAATGACTGTTAAGAGCTCCTCAGAGAAGACGGTACATGCATTCAAACATCATGGAACTGGGTTGTGTGTGTCTGCTTCTCAATCGGCTTTCCAAGGCTCACTTTGGTAGAGCTGTTAAGTGACAGGGTGTCTCCTTTGGAGCTCCAGGGATGAGAAGATGACATTCCATGAGGCACGACCTTTCCTTCCAAATGTCCTCAGTAAGAGAACTTTTTATCAAGTCTGGCTGTGTGGTCAATTGTAACTATGACAAATAGCTGCAAACCAGAAGTACAATGTGGAAAGCTATGGGGTTGGGGGCAGGGTGTGTGTGTCAGGGTTCAAGATGTTGTCTTGTTGGTGACATCTTAGGAAGCATCATAGTGAAAACTAGGCAGTCCTTGAGTTGCTGACATTCCCTTCTAACCACTTTTAGTCATTCTTGATGTGCTTTTATTTAAAAAAGGATAGTGAACAACTTTGAGCAATTAATGAAGATAATGCTTCCTAAAAATCACTTTTTCTAAAAGAATTGCATCTGTGACAAATTTGAGGATTGTACTTTTGTTTAAGAGACATTTGATAATTGACCTCATACTTTATCTTTGTCTTTGTGGTGTGAAATATCTCTACCAAAAGTTGTGAATAGTAAATTCAGAATAGGATGACCTAGGGCTTTTTGTATGTGGAGGCAACCGGTGTGAAATACGATATGTGAGAACAGATCATTCAGAGATGGTTGATTTCTATCCAAAGGCAGGTGAGTGGCGTCCTTATGAACCATTCTTTGATCCTTTGTATCTTGTCTTAGAAATGAGGATTTCAAATTTGCATCTGAAGGTTTCAAAAATTTACTTTAAACAAAAATAGTTTTTTTAAAAGAAAGAAAGGGTCAAAAAATTTAAAAGGATATGGCGTCTCTCTAAGCAAGGGAAGAGTGACTAAGTATGTAGTAAGAATGGGTGGCCAGTACAGTTGAAACTTAAACATTTTCAAAGGAGAATAGGACAGCTAAGTAGCTAATAGCTAGTGGATAGAGACCCAGGCCTGGAGTTGGGAAGAGCTGAGTTCAAACCAGCCTCAGATACTAACTGTGTCCCCTGGCAAATCACTTAACCTTGTTTGCCTTTATTTCTTTATATGTAAAATGAACTGAAGAAGGAAATGGCAAATCACTCGAGTATTTCTACAAAAACAAACAAACAAAACCCAACCCAAATGGGGTCATAAAGAGTCAGGCATAACTGAAATAACTGAATAGCAGCAAAAAGAAGGAAAGCAATTATCTAAGGCTATCTTGGCTTCATTAAGAACCAATCCCAGAATCATAATATCTTGGAATCATAGATTCTGAGTTATAACCATCTCAAAGGTAAGGTGAGGAAACTAAGACCAAGAAAGATTAAATGACTTGCCAATGGTCATACCCATAATCAGTGGCAGAACTGGGATTTGTCTTTCCATTTTCTCCTTTTCCTGGCCTCTGACATGTTCTTAGCACTCTCTAGTTTTTGTAGTGGACAGAGCACTGACTCTAAAATCAGGAAATTTGAATCCGATTCTAGTCCTTGCCCTTGAGTCATTAGCCCTTTTAACAAAATATTCCAGGGCATACCATCTTCTGACTCCCTAGACTTTTGGACTTCCAAACCTTCAGGCTCACTCCTCTTGACCCTAGTTTTCATCCTTATAGTTAATCCTAATCTCACCAATCTTTCTATATGAATCCATGTGCTCTGGTTACATTCTCTTCCCTTCCCAATCTCTACCGTTTGGTGAATCAGTCCAATTTCACCTCATTCTCTATTCTTGAATCTGATTTTCCCTATAGATTATACCTTACTAAACTCCAGCCCTTGATCTTCCTCCTTTGTTCCTATGCCTAGAGACAGCCAGGTGAAGCAGAGAATAGAGCAGTTGAATCTAGAGTCAGGAGGACCTGAGTTCAAATTTGATCGTAGAAATTTAATAGGTTTGGGGTCCATAAGCAAGTCGTTTAATTTCTGTCTTAATTTCCTCAACTGTAAAATAAGGATAATAACAGTACCTAAATCTCATCAGAGTTGTAAAAAGGATCAAATGAGTTAATAATTATAAAGCACTTGGCACAGTGTTTGGCATGTTTGTCGTTGTTGTTCAGTTGCTTTTTAGTCAATTCCAACTCTTCATGCCCCATTTGAGGTTTTCTTGGCAAAGATACTGGAGTGGTTTTCCAGACAGGGTTAAGTGACTTGCCAAGGGTTACACAGCTAATCAGTGTCTGAAGCTAAATTTGAATGCAGGTCTTTCTCACTTCAGGCACATAGTAGGCTAAATAACTTGCTACATAGTAAGTGCTAATTAAATGTTTGTTCCCTTCACCTTCCCCACCCCACCACATTCCTGTGCAGCAGAAATAAGCCAGAAAAAATCATGCAGTCGTGTATTGGGTCTATTAGAAATTTATTAACTTAATCTCAACTGGACCTTCTCTGCAGCAAGCCAATCTTGTGGCTCCTCCCTAATTGATTCTCTTTCCTTTTCATCAGAGGAGCTCTTCTAAACCTGTTCTTTTCTCTTCACATCTCCTATGGCCCCTCTTCCCTTGACTGTCTCCATTGAAGATGTAAACTCATACTTTACTGATAAAAATGGAGGTGAAATATTTGCTGAGACATCCTTCTCCAATGGTCCTTTCTCATATGTAATATCATTCCTTATCACCTTCTTCTTCACTTCAGGCTCTGATGATGAGATGTGCCTACTACTTCCTAAAACCAACCACTCTCCATGCACTTTTGATCCATTGAGTCACCTAGCTGCCCCTCATACTCTCTTTTAAAATCTGTTTTTATAACCTGGTTTTCCTTATTCAACTGAAACTGATTTCACAAAAATAATAAATGGTCTTTTAGCTAGAAAATACAATTTTCCCCCTCAATTATCATCCTTTTTTAAAATTTTTTTTTAATTTTAAACCCTTAACTTCTGTGTGTATTGACTTATAGGTGGAAGATTGGTAAGGGTAGCCAATGGGGGTCAAGTGACTTGCCCAGGGTCACACAGCTGGGAAGTGTCTGAGGCTGGATTTGAACCTAGGACCTCCTGTCTCTAGGCCTGGCTCTCAATCCACTGAGCTACCCAGCTGCCCCCTATCAACCTTTTTTTAAAAATCCTACCCTTGCTTTCTAATTAGAATCAATACTAAGTATCAGTTCCAAGTCAGAAGACTGGTAAAAGCTAGGCGATTTGGGCTAAATGACTTGCCCAGGGTCTCACAGTTAGGAAGTAGCTGAGGCCAGATTTGAACACAGTGCCTCCTGTTTCTGGGCCTGACTTTCATCTACTGAGACACCCAGCTGTCCCTAATCCTCATACTTCTCGACTTCACTGATGATTTTTTAAAAATTGAACACCTCTTCCTCCTAGATACTCTCTCCTCTCTTGATTTTTATTACTCTTGTATTTCTTGCTTTTCCTCTTAGCTGCCTAACCATTCCTCTTCAATCTCTTGTGCTAGAACTTGATCCATGCCATGCCCACTAAATACAAGTGTCCCCAAGGTTCTATCCTGGACCTCTTCCCTCTACATTCCTTCATTTGTTGAGCTTCTAGACTCCCAAGGGTACAAGTGTCATCTTTATATAGACTATTCCCAGATTAATATAGCCAATCTCGGTATCTATCCTAAACCTCAGGCTCTCATCACCTATTGGACACTGCAAATGAATGTCAACAGGTATCTCAAACTCAACATTCAAAATGTCCCGATTATTACTAGCACTATGCTTCCAGGCACTCAGGTTCACACTTCAGAGACATTCTTTAACTTCTCAGTCTTTCTTATCCACATTTCAAGTCTTACCATTTTTATCTTCACAATATCTCTCTCATAGTCCCCTTCTCTCTATTTGCACCCATTCAGATCTTCATCAGCTTTCATCTGAATTATTACAATAGCCTTCCAATTGATCTCAAGCATCTCTCCACTGCAAGCCATTCTTCTCAGGCTAATAAAGTGATTTTCTAAATCACAGATATGTCTGACTTTGTCACTCCCTCCACTCAATAAATTCTAGTGTCTCCCCATTAACATCTACGTTCAAATATTGTACTACTAATCTGATGATGATGATGTTGATGAAAAAGAATAAATAGTATTTAAATATAAATAAATATAAATAAACATAAAGTATTTAAATATAAATAAATACGTATTGAGGGTTAAGATTTGCAAAACACTTAATAGGCATGATCTTGTTCAATCCTTCGACTATATGAGGTGAGTGCTATTATTGTCCTCTTTTTATATATGGGAAACTGAATCTGAGATTAAGTGACTTGCCTAAATTCATATATGTAGAAAGTATCTGAATCAACATTTGAACTCACTTTTTCCTGATTATGGTGGAGCACTCTATCTATCTATTTCACCACAAATAAACTTTGGTTTTCTTTTAAAGATCTTCACAACCTGACCTTTTTCTGCTGTTCAACTCTTCTTACACATTATTCCCTTCTATGCATTCTACAGACCAGGCATATTTAACTGTTTGCTATTCCTTACATATCTCCCATCTCTGTGTCTTTGCATTGGCTGTCCCTTATTCCTGGAATTCCCTCAATCTTCACCTCCACCTCTGAAAATCTGTGACTTACTTCAAAACTCAGTGCCACTTTCTGCAGGATAACAGCTTTTGGGGATCCCCTCTCATTCCAGTGCCTTCCCCATTAAGATTGTCTTGGGGGCAGCTGGGTAGCTCAGTGGATTGAGAACCAGGCTTAGAGACAGGAGGTCCTACCTTCAAATGTGGCCTCAGACACTTCCTAGCTGTATGACCCTGGGCAAGTCACTTAACCCCCATTACCTGACCCTTATCACTCTTCTGCCTTAGAACCAGTACACGATGTTGATTCTAAGACAAGAAGGTAAGGGTTTTTATAAAAAAAAGATTGCCTTTAATTTTCTATTCATTTATCTTATATGAACCAATTTACATACCAGTTGTCCCCACTTTGGAATTTGAGCCTCTTGAAGGCAGATAATGTTATTCCTCTGCTTTAAAAAAATCCTCAATGTTTAATACAGTCCAGAACATATTAAATATTTAATAATAAATGTTTGTTAATTGATTGATGGTCTTAAGTTTCCTTAGCCTCAGTTTTATCATCTATAAGATGGGGATAATAATGACTACTGAGGAGAGCTGAGTGGTATAGTAATCATTGTACCCAGGTCTGAAATCAGGAAGACTCATCTTCCCAAGTTCAAATTTGGCCTCAGATACTTACCAGCTTATGTGCCTCAGTTCCTCATCTGTAAAATTAACTAGGAAAGGAAATGACAAACCACTGCTGTATCTTTCCCAAGAAAAACCTAAATGGGGTCACAAAGAGTCAGACATGACTCAAACAACTGAACAACAATAGTGACCTTACATTACAACAATGGTTGATCAGATTATCAAATGTAAAGTAATTTGCAAAGCTTTAAATCACAACGTGAATATTAGTAGCAGTAGTGTTATTAATACTTCGCCATTATCATTTTTTATTAGCAAAGTGCTTTTCTCATCATTATCCTATATAAATGAAGAAATTGAAGCACAAAGAGGTTACCCGTAGGGCTAGATGATTACGAAGGTCTCGCCTAGCTGAAAACTGTTACAGTTTATTATAATTTCCCCAGGGTCATATAACTAGATAAATGTTGTAGTCTGAACTCCAGCCCAAATCTTCCAATTCCAAGACCCAGTGTTCTTTTTACTAGACTACAATGTTGTTGATCTTTCTTCTTTTTTTCTCGAGTTTTCTGAATATCATTATTGTCTTCCAGTTTTGCCACCATAGCTCCTTCATGCTCTTCTTCTCTTCTCTCCCTGACTTTTCATGGCTACAATAATTTTTCTACCCATATCCTACTAAAACTTGCCATTCCCAGTCCATAAATATCCAGCTAACTAAGGAACCAATAGTTCCTTCAAGAGTTCATAATAAACTCTTTAAATTTTCAAAGCAGCTAAGAAGTCTATTATTATTTTTTTAAAAATACATACAGAGCAATGCATCTCTTTCCCAGCATTTCAGGAAATGTAGGCTAACCTCCTTTTCTGACAGAGTAATTAGATGAATAAATCAGGAGAATACACTAGAGATAATTTGCCTAGATTTTTACAAAGCACTTGAAAAGTCCCTCATGCCAGTGTAGGGGTAGGTGAATTTGGAATCGGGTTCATGACTGACTTTAAAGAGTACTCATCACTGTTTCAACATGAACTCGGAATTTGATCTCCAATGAATGGAATGCCCTCAAATGTCTTCTTACCTTGTGCCATTTACAGTTGTCTCTTTTTATACAGATAAAAGTATCAATGGAATGCTTCTTAAACGTGATGATGCAAGGGCAAGGATGCTAGTAAGCAAGGGCACTAGCTTAAAAATTATATAGTAGAGTCAATATTCAAATAGATCTTGGCAAGCTAGAATTTGGTGATTCGGTTAGACATTAAGTTTAATTCAATGACTTATGTATGAGCCACCAGGCTATGTCTTTGGAATACAAAGACAAAGACAAAAAAAGAGTATTATTGTATCCTATTGAGGGAAAGATGACGCTTTCACAGATGCTGCCAAATAATCTGGAGAGGTAGAAATCCATTTACATACAGAGATTGAAAAAGACTTCTATGGGATTTATGGCATCTGCGTTAAGCCTCAAAGAAATCTAAGAGTTCTAACATGTGAAGGTGAGGAGAGAGTGAGTATCAGGCTTGCAGGATGACTTGCTCCAAGTCACAGAAGTGAAAAATGGAATGTCAAATTCAAGGGAAACAAGTATGGTAGTTTAACCAGAATATAGAGGAGGGAAAATGGAAAACAAATCTGGAAAGTTGGTTGGATCCAGAATAGTGAAAGTTCTTGGGAGTTTGCCCTATTGCCTGAAGGTATTAGGAATGTTTAGACTGAAGGAAATTTAGAGGGGACAAATTAGTTGTCTTAAAATATCTGAAGGAGCTTTCAGGAGGAGGGATTAGTCATGTTCTATAAAGCCCCAGAGGACAGAACTAGCTACAAACAGTAGTTACAAGTTGCAGGGGCAAATTTGAGTGTGATGGAAGGATAACTTCCTAATGTTTAGAATTTTCAGGGGCAACAAGGTGGTGCAATGGATAGAATGCAGGGCCTGGAATTAGCCAAGATCTGACTTCAAATCCAGCGTCAGATACTTATTAGCTGTGTGAATCTGAGCAAGTCATTTAACCCTGTTTGCCTTAATTCCTCATCTGTAAAATGAGATGGAGAAGGAAATGGCAAACTACTCTAGTGTCTTTGCTAAGAAAGCCCCAAGTAAGATCATAAAGAGTTAGGTATAACTGAAATGATTAAACAAAATGGTGCTGTTTCAGGAGGTGCAGGTTCCCTTTCCCTGGATATCTTCAAGCAAGATAGGTTGTAGAAAAGATTCTCGCTCACTCTAGGGCAAAGTGGGCGCCACCGCCCCCTGGTGGGTGCTGCAGTGCTCCAGGAGAGCAGTGATGGCCACAGGTGCATTTATTTTTCCTGTTAATTGCTATTAAAATTTAAAAAAAATTAATTTCAGGAGCGCTAAGTAATATTTTTTCTGGAAAAGGGGCGGTCGGCCAAAAAAGTTTGGGAACCATTGCTCTAGAGCTTACTTACTGATTTTTCATTTCGATCTTGAGAAGCTATAATTCTGTTAGATATTCTGTTAGAATTGTGTACAGAGAGAGCAGCAATAACCTTGAAGGAATGATGATAATATATATATATATATTAATGGGAAAATGGTCCATTGTGAAAAGGAATGTCAATCTGGAAAAGACATACAGAATTATCAAAGTCATGATGTTTGTCATTTTCTACAACAGTCCATTAATCTTTTTAGTCATTATATTTATACTCACCTATGCCAGAAATAAGAATCTTATGTATATTTTTTGGTGCAAGACATAGAACCAACAAGTATAATAAATAGTGAGTCAAGAAATATTTATTTAACATTTACTATATGCCCAACCTCAGTAAAATGTTGGAAATACAAAGGTAGAAAGAAAAACAATCTCTATCTTTAAGTAACATGTATACTAATGGGGAGACAACATGTAAATAACCAGGTGTTGACTACATGCTGTAGTCAAAAGCACTCATTAAGGGCCTATATGCACCAATCACTGTGCTAAACACTGGGGATAAAAAGGAGAGCAAAAAAATCTCTGCCCCCAAGTAGTTTTCAGTCTAATGGGGGAGGCAACGTGTGACTCTATATAGTTAATACATACAGGATAAATTGAAGACACTCTTAGTGAGAAGGGACAAGCATTATGGGAATCAGGAAAGGCATTTTTAGAAGGTGAGATTTTATCTGAATCTTGAAAGAAGCCAGGGAAGGCAAAATGAGAAAGGAAGAATTCCAGACATTGGGTAAAGCCAGTGAAAATGCCCAGGAACAGAAACTGGAGTGTCTTAAAAGAAACAGCAAGGAGACCAGTATTTTTGGACAGAAGTAAGGTTTAAGAAGACTTAAAAGGTGGGGGCAGCTATGTGACTCAGTGGATTGAGAACCAGGCCCAGAGACAGAAAGTCTTGGGTTCAAATCTGACCTGAAATGCTTTCTAGCTGTGTTACCATTTATTACTTTTGTGAAATCAGTTTCAGTTGAATAAGGAAAACCAGGTTATAAAGAGGTTTTAAAAGAGAGTATGAGGGCCAGCTAGGTGACTCAGTGGATAAAATACCAGGCTTGGAGATAGAAGGTCCTGGGTTCAAATTTGATCTCAGACACTTCCTAACTGTGTGTTCTTGGGCAAGTCACTTAACCCCCTTATCACTCTTCTGCCTTGGAACCAATACACAGTACTGATTCTAAGGTATGGATTAAAAAAAATAATAATAAATAAGACTCAAAAGGTAGCAAGGGATTAGATCATGAAAGTCTTTAAAACTCAGACAGATTTCATATTTGATATAAGGGGAGCCACTGGAGTTAATTGAAAGGGGAGGTGGTATAACATGGCCAGGCTTGCACTTTAGGAAAATTATTTTGATGGCTGAGTGGAGGATGCATTAGAGTGGGGAGAGATTTGAGGCAGGGACACCAACCAGAAGTCGATTTTACCACTCCAGGCATGAGGCGATGAGGCCTCTACCAGGGCAGTAATAGTGCCAGAGAAGGGGTCCTATGTGAGAAATGTTCTGAAGAAAGACCGTGGCCTGAAGAAAGGTTAGGGGAAGAATCAAATAATTTTTAATATACTTAAAATAATCAATTTGGGAGCTAAGGGAAGGATGGATTAAAATAAGACTCTCTGAGAGTGATGGGGACTTGTACTAAAGTTGTAGCTATATGAATAGAGAGAAAGGGATGATGGCTGTTGTAAAGGTCGAAATTACAAGATTTTGTAATAAATTGGATATATGAGGTGACTGAGAATGGGAAATATAGAGGATGATACTGAGGTTATGAAGCTGACTGACTGGGAGGGTGGTAGGAAATCTGAAAAGAGGGAGGGTTTGGTGTCACAATGAATTCTGTTTTGGACCAGGTGGGTTTGAAATGCTTATAGAGCATCTACTTCAAGATTATCTAAGAGGCAATTGGAGATGTGTGATTTTAACTCATGGAGGAGGATAAGGATATTTAGATCTGGGAATCATTTTTATAGAAATGATCATGGCAGCTGGTAAAAAAAAAAGGAGGGAGAATAAAAGAAGGCTCAGTTCAGAACTTTGAGGGATACTCCCAGTTAGTGGGCATGACAAGGATGAAGAACCACCAAAGGAAGCTAAGAAGGAGCATTTAGACAGATAAGAAGAGAATCAGGAAAGAGAACCAGGAAAGAGCAATCTCTCTCTCATCAAACAGGACATGAAGTTTGACTCTTCTCACAACACTTGTGAGAGCTCTCTGCTGCAGATTCCTATGTTGTTTTAAGATTCCTAGTGGAGCTTTTCATCTGTGTCTTTTAATCATTTTATAAATTCACCTGTGGTGATTTAAGAGATAATGAATGGCATAGCCATGGTTTCTCAAAAATATGTCTAGCATCAGTCGATACCAAAAAGGGACATGAATATCTTCTTAGCCTATTTTATTCTCACACGCATCTTCTCAGAAATTTACAAACTTCGACCATTTGTAGACGATACCAACTCTTTCATTTTCAACAGCAAGGTGTAGCCTTCACCTTTTTACTAAGTTTTACTTAGTACTAAGATTTATTAAGTTGATGATTGATTCATTGTTGGGGCAGGATGTTATAAAGGGTGCTTTAGTAAGCTAAAAATTGCCAATGACACCAAGGAATCTGAAGAATTGAAGGAATGAAATTGAGAGATCTCACTTCAGATGACCTGCCTTTGAAAAATGAAGTAGAGGATAAAGACGTCTAATTTAAGGATGGGTCTGGAGACGAAGAAAATTTAAAACAGTGACTGGATAACTTGATTAGGAGCAAATGATTAGTACCTATGCTGTCGAAGGATACCAAGTTAATCCTAATGGAGAGTGAAAAAATAAGACACTCATAAGTATCTTAAGTCCCTTACAAGATACTATGAAACTCAGTCTACTAAGGGAAAGGCCGTGTTCACAAAAGGCTAGAATTCTAGCAAATGTGAAAATCCAATAAATGATACCAAGTGCTATGTTAGTTTGTAGACAGCATATCATTTCTGACTGGGGATATCAGAGAAAGCTTCATGGAGGAAATATTTTTTGAATTGTGTCCCAAACAATGAGTGGGAATTTGACAGGCTGATTTGATGGCAAAATGCATTCTAGGAGAAAGAAATTAAGTCTCCCAGTGTATATTCTGCCCCAGGGAAGAGTGGAAGAGAGACTCACCTCATAGACTTTCTCTATCTCCCTTCTATCAGACATTGGTTACTGGCTTCTTTATTATAACAGAGTAAAAATTCCTTGGAACCAAATGTTGCTTTCTACGGGAGATCTTTTAAAATGTATATTTCAGGACAACTACGTGACTCAATGAATAGAGAGCCAGGCCTAGAGACGGAAGGTCCTGGATTCAAATGTGACCTCAGACGCTTCCTAGCTTTGTGACCCTGGGCAAGTCCCTTAACCAAATTACCCAGCCCTTTTGCCTCAGAATTGAGACTTAGTATCAATTCTAAGACAGATGGCAAGGATTAAAAATAAAATAAAATACATATCTCAACGATGACTAAGGAAATCACTAACTGTGTTTAATTTGAATGTTCAATCCCCCAACATTTTGAAGGTATTTGGTGTTGTAGGGAGTTAGGGATGGATGATATAGTTCAGTTCAACACTGGCACTGCTCTAGGCACAAGATACAGTACGTACCCAATAAATAGATACAAAATAATTTAAAAAAAAGTAATTTCAAAAGAAAATGAGAGAGGACTAATATCTAGGGGATCAGGAAAGGCCATTGCTTTGAAGTAAACTAGGAATTCTGTGAGGCACATTCAGTGGGAAGGAGGCTAACCTTGAAACTTAAGGTCTTGATTGGTCAGTGAGAGATTAGGGAGTGATGGAGACCTTAGACTTTCTGTGAACAAGAGAAATTTCATGCCACACCACCGGGCAGTAATCACATCAGAAGGGAGCTTGATCTGTCCTTTGGAGTCTATCCCATCCGTACCCCCCAGCATAATTGAAATCCAACCCTTGACTCATTCACAAGGTCTGGGACAATGTGAGTGGGTGCAGGAAGGAAAGGAGGCTAGTGGAGGCATTCAGAAAGACATGGCCAGGGCATGCAGGACAATGGGACCCTCGGGGTTCAGGTCCAGAATCAAGTGAAGAAATAAGAGTGGCCAGAGTAAGCAGCTGAGTGGCTCAATGGATGGAAAGCCATGTCTAGAGTTGGGAGGGCCTGATTCAAATCTAGTCTCAGACACTTCCAGCTGTGTGAACCCTGGGCTAGTTACTTAACCCCAGTCTCTTAACCCTTAATTGCTCTTCTGCACAGAAGTTAAGGATTAAAAAAAATTTTTTTTTACTATTTATCTTAGATTTTTGTCACGTGTTTTCTTAATGAATGGATTGGCCAATAACAATACAACTCTTCTTATAAAGGGATCCATGAAATGCCTGAACATTAACAACTTTTGGAAATATGGCTTTAGATTCTTCTTAGTAGTGGCTCTAACTCTGCACATCATGAAACAATTAACTTTTCCAGGTTTAAAGTTGGACCATTTTAGATCCTCTCCCCAGCCCTTCCTCTTCCCACTCCAAGATCAATACCCCTTTTTGAAACTCAAGTAAGAGTTTTGTCCTGTGATATTTGTGGGAAAATTCATGTCAGAAACCTCTAATCTAAGCTCCTTCCAAAGGAGGAAAGAAAGAAAGAAAGAAAGAAAGAAAGAAAGAAAGAAAGAAAGAAAGAAAGAAAGAAAGAAAGAAAGAAAGAAAGAAAGAAAGAAAGAAAGAAAGAAAGAAAGAAAGAAAGAAAGAAAGAAAGA
>NC_058134.1:202500614-202527964 GCF_016433145.1 Gracilinanus agilis | reverse complement strand
GAAGGGAAGGGAAGGGAAGGGAAGGGAAGGGAAGGGAAGGGAAGGGAAGGGAAGGGAAAGGAAAGGAAAGGAAAGGAAGAAAGAGAAAAAAAGCATGCAAAAAGAAAGAAAATACAGAAAGGATGTATGTTAGAGAATGCCTCTGTTATTCACTAGAGATAAGAAGAAAGGAAGAATTCACTTCATCTGCTTCTGCAGCAAAAGTTCCTTTTCTGCTGAGTCCAAGGCCAGTGTATCTTTGAATAGCCATGGGAGGATTTCCTGAGAGGCGTAGTATAACCAGCCTTTAGATGACTCCTCCACACTGATGAGGAACATAAGTAAGGAAGAATAGAGAAAGAGAAACATTGATCTTGGGATTGTGAAGGTGGCCTGTGCTGTCGGCGAGCCTGTCTACACTAAGCACTCTAATCCAGCAAAGAGAAAGACATGCAGGATGAAGATGGATATATCACATTAAATTTTAAATCAAGAACATCAGCTGTGACTTCAAGACTTGCAGGTAGGAATCCAGTTTTCCCTAAGGGTTCTAAAAACCATCAGGTTGAGATGATTCTAATACTAATAGTTATTGAGGAACCCTTCCCCCCATTTAAAAAAAAAAGGTGTAATCCATATGCCTCTATTATCCATATAGGCAGCATGGTATAGCAAATAGAGAACTGGCCTTGGAAGCCAAGAAGAACTGAACCCAAGTCCCATCTCTTATGTGTACAAGTTATATGACCTTGGTCAAGAAAGTTAATTTCTTAGTACTCTAAGCTACTCATAAGTTGTGGAGAAAGTGCTTTGGTAGAAGGGGTTTCCTCATTCAGGAGTTGCCTATACTAACGAAATCAGAGGTCAAATTCATAATACCATGCCTAAGTTTACAATAAGGTGTATATTTAGTGTATCTTATGTGCATGTACTTTTGTGTTCGGTAGAAATAATGTTATAAAGTAAGATAAAGGGTTGGATTTAGAATAAAGAAGACCTGAAGTCCCATCTCAGACATTGAACTAGCTATGTGAGGCTGGGCAAGTCATTTAGCTTTTCTAAGGCTTAGTTTCCTCATCTGTAAAATGGACATCACAAGAGCAAGTAACACAATACGAGGTATTATGAGAATCAAATCAGATGGTGTATGTAAAGTACTTTGCACAATTCAAGGTATAAACATGTGAACTATTTTCCCTTCGGTCAAATAATGTGCCAGAGCCCAGAAGTTATGTAGTATGTAGGCCTGGGGGAAAGATTTATTAGGAAGAAGGATAGCTGAAAAGATAAGGGAGGATGGTAAGGCATATGACCCCAAAATTCCAATCCACAACAAAGGGGCACTGAGGCAGACTGAGCAGCTTGAATTTATTAGGGAAATGGGTAGACCCTAAGAAAGAGGATCCAGGACTGGCCTCAGAAATAAAGGACCCTTCCCTTCAGGATCTCTGGGATTTTTTTTAGTATCCGGAAAGTTACCAAAACCAAAATGGGGTAATATAATTCCATCTTTTGAAGTGGTAGATGGGTGGGTGGAAGGGGAGAAGGCAAAACTCCTACGATTGGCTAAGGGTAATGTCCAGCAACCACAGTACTACATTGTCAGCAGGCCTTTCATGCCTTTCATGGGTCTTCAATTGCTCATATCCTATCAATAATATTTTGAGGTTTTTCTCATAAGTCATAAGATTTTGTCAGCAATATCATAGGGTTCAAGAACACCATGATGGGAGACCTTAGGAAGTTGTATAATTTAATATTTTATTTTTTCTTAATTACATGTAAAAACAATTTTTAACGTTCATCTAAAATTTTTTTTGAGTTCCAAATTTTTTCCTTCTTCTACCTTTCTTGAAAAGGCAAGCAATTTGTTATAGGCTTTCCATGTGCAGTCCAGAATATTTTTATATTAATCAGGTTGTGAAAGAAAACACAAACGAAAAAAATAAGAAAAAAGAAAAGAAAAAGAAAGTGAAAAAAAGGATGCTTTCATTTTGCATTCAGACTCCTTTTATTTCTCTGGAGGCAGATAGTGTTTTCATCATGAGTCCTTTGGGGTTTTAGATCACTGAATTGCCTGAGAATAGTTCAGTCATTCACAGTTCATCATACAATATTGCTATTACTATATACAATGTTGTTTTGGTTCTACTCCCTTCATTCTGTATCAGTACATTTAACTCTTTCCAGGGTTTTTTCTTTCCTGAAATTGGCTGCTCTTCATTTCTTGTAGCACAATAGTATTCCATTACAATCATAAACCAAAACTTTTTCAGCCATTTCCCAATTGATAGACATTCCCTCCATTTTCAATTTTTTGCCACCATAAAAAGAGTTTTTGTAAATATTTTTGTACGAATAAATCCATTTCCTTTTTGCTTTTTATCTCTTTGGGACACAAAACTAGTGGTGGTATTCCCGGATCAAAATGTATGCATTTTTAAAGCCATTTGGTCATAATTCCAAATTGCTCTATAGAATGGTTGGATCAGTTCACAACTCCCATCAACAATGCAATTAGTGTCCCAGTTTTCCCAAGTCCTTTTCAACATTTATCATTTTCCTTTTCCATCATATTGGCTAATCTGATGGGTATGAGGTGTCACTTCAGAATTGCTTTAATTTGCATTTCTCTAATCAATAGTGCTTTAGAATATTTTTTCACGTGGCTAGAGATAGCTTTGATTACTTCTAAAAACTGACAAAGAATGCTGCCCACCTCCAGAAAAAAGAGCTGTTGGAGTTGGAATACAGATGAAAGCATAAGATTTTTCACTCGTTTATTTGGGTTTTTGTTTTGTATGATTATTCACTGACAAAAATGAATGATATGGAAATATGTTCTGCATTATAATATATGTATAGCCCAGATCAATTAGCTTGTCAGCTGTGGTAAGGGGGGGAAGGGAAAGGAGGGAGAAAGACAATTTGAATCATATAACTTTGGAAAACTTATGTGGAAATTTGTTGTTACATGTAATTTTGGTAAAACAAGCAAAGAATAAAATGAAATAAAAACGACCTGTTTGTATCATTTAACCATTTATATTTTAGGGAATGACATATTCTTATAGATTTAACTCATTTCTCTATATATTTGAGAATGAGGCCTTTATCAGAGAAACTTCTTATAAAATTTTTTTTAGTTATGATTACAGTTTTTCCCTCTGTCCAGTTTCTGCCCCCCCATTTATTCTATTCTCTCTCTTTTTTCACCCTATCCATCCTCAAAAGTGTTTTCCTTTTGATTACTGCCTCTCCCAATCTGCCCTGCCTTATATCAGTCTCCCTTTAAACCCTTCCCCAAATACTTCCCTGTGGGGTAAAATAGATTTTTTATACCCAACTGAATGTGTATATTATTCCCTCTTTGAGCTAATTCCAATGTGAGTAAGGTTGAAGTATTACTTCCTACCTCTCCCATCTACTCTTCCACTGTAAAAACTTTTTCTTACCTCTTTTATGTGAGATAATGTACCCCATTCTACCACCTCTCCCTTCCTCTTTTCCCAGTGTGTTCTTCTTTCTCACCCCTTAATTTTATATTTTTAGATACCATCCCATTCTATTCAGTTTTATACTCATGCCCTCTGTCCAGATATACTCCTTCTAACTTCCCTAATAATGATAACGTTCTTAGGAGTGACAAGAACCATCATTCCCATGTAGTAATATAAAGAGTTAGAAATTATTGAATCCTTTATGATTTTTCTTCTTTCTCATTTTTTTTTATGCTTCTCGTGAGTCTTATATTTGAAAACTGAATTTTCTATTCAGCTCTGATCTTTTCATCAGGAATGCTTGAAAGACTTCTATTTCATGGAATATCTTTTTTTCCACTAAGTACACTCAGTTTTTCTGGGTAGGTGATTGTAAATTATAATCCTAACTCCTTTTGCCCTCCAGAACACCATTTTAGCTCTTTTCTTATTAAATGTAGAAACTGCTAAATCTTGGGTTGTCCTGATTGTGGCTCTACAATATTTGAATTGTTTCTTTTTTGGATGCTTGCAATATGTTTTTCTTGATCTTGGAGCTCTGGAATTTAGTTATAACATTCCTAGAGTTTTAATTTTGGGATCTCTTTCAGGACGTGATCAGTGAATTCTTCCAATTTCTATTTTACACTCTGTTCTGAGAATACCAACACACTTTTCCTTGATAATTTCTTGAAAGATGATGTGTAGTCTTTTTTTGATAATGACTTTTAGGTAATATGATAATTCTTAAATGATATCTCCTTGATCTATTTTCCAGGTCAGTTGTTTTTCCAATGACATATTATACATTTTCTTTTTTTTTTATTATTCCTTTGATTTTGTTTGATTGTTTCTTGCTGTCTCATGGAATCATTAGTTTCCATTTGCCCAATTCTGATTTTTAAGAAATTATTTTCTTTAGTGAACTTTTGTGTCTCCTTTTCCATTTGACCAAATCTACTTTTTAAGAAATTATTTTCTTGAGAGCAGCTGGGTGGCTCAGTGGATTGAGAGCCAGGCCTAGAAACAGGAGGTCCTAGGTTCAAATCTTGCCTCAGACACTTCCTAGCTGTGTGACCCTGAGCAAGTCACTTAACCCCCATTGCCTAGCCCTTACTACTCTTCTGCCTTGGAGCCAATACACAGTATTGACTCCAAGATGGAAGGTAAGGGTTTAAAAAAAAAAAGAAATTATTTTCTTCAGTGAACTTTTGTACCTCCTTTTCCATTTGACCAAATCTACTTCTTAAGAAGTTCTTCAGTGAATTTCTGTACATCTTTTTCTACTTGGGCAATTCTGCTTTTAAGTTCTCTTTAGGGGATTTTTGTGACTCTTTTACCATTTGGCCTATTCTATTTTTAAGATGTGATTTTCTTCAGTATTTTTTGCACCTTCTTTACCAAGATATTTATTCTTTTTTCATGATTTTTCTCGGATCACTCTCATTTATTTTCCCAATTCTCTCTCTTTTTCTCTTATTTGATCTTTAATTTTTTTAAGCTTTTCTAGGAATTTTTCAGCCTGAGGCCAATTCACATTTTTCTTTGGGGGTATTGAATGTACTGTTTTAACTTTATTGTCCTATTCTGAGTTTGTGTTTTGAGCTTCCCTATTATCATGGTAACTTTCTATGGTCAGGTTCTTTTTTTGTCATTATTTGCTCATTTTTCCCAGTCTATTTCTTGACTATTAACTTTATGTTAAAGTTGGACTCTGGTCCCTGGAGAAGGTGACACTGTTTGAACCATCAGGTTTTTTGTTCAGCTTTTTAAAGAGTCAGTTCTAGGAATCTGTAATTTTTCAGTTCTTCCAAGGTGATATGATTTAAGGAGATATGTGTTTACTACTCTCCTTGCCTGTGCTCTGATCTGTGAACACTCTCTTCCACCCAGGAACTGAGACCAGAGTTCCTGGTCCTCTATGGTTCCAAGCTCTGGTGTGCTAGTATTTCTCCTTGCTCTGGGACTATAACCCAGGAATGTGAGTTGGATCCACGTGTGCACAATACAACAGAATCCTATACTCAACTGTCAGCAATGGGACCCCTGTAATCTCCTTCTGATAAATTGGCCAACCCCCTTACTATCTGTGGGCTTAGAGCTCCAAAAGCTGCTACTATATTGCTGAAGCATTGTCTGTACTGGATTGTGCTTCACTCTCACCCTGGTATGAAAGACTTTTCTTGCCAACCTTCTTAGTTGCCTTGGAATGGAATATTGCTGTCCTTTCATAGGTTCTTTTGCTCCAGAATTTGTTTTGACACTTTATTTTAAAGTTGTTTGGAGAGGAATTTGGGAAACCTCAGGTAAGTTGCTGCCTTTTCTCCATCATCTTGACTTCATCCCAAAGTTGTGGTTTTAAAGTAAAAGATAACTTCGGGGTGGTGACAGTGATTCATAGGGGTTAGGGGTAGTGCTAAAGCATTGAACTTTTTTTAAGCATTACATACTTGAGAGTCAGGTGGGGAAATCAGTGCTAATACAGGACAAGCTAAGATTAAATCTTTTTAACAGGCCCAAATAATATAGCATAAATCTTAACATAATCATTAATATATCAAAAGTATCACCAACATATGGTGGGCTAATTAATTCTAATCCATATAATTCTTACTCCTATAGTATTAACTAACATAACTAACTCTTACTCAATCTTATTCTGCTTAACTCACTAATATAATCACACATACTCTTTAAATCCTAATGAACTGAGCAAATACTGATAAAATTGTGTTGGGGGTATCAAAATTATTTTCATATTCTCCTCTTTGATTGAAAAAAGATCTATATTTTGTGGATTGCTAAGGCCTAAGGACACATAGTGGGCAGTCCTCCATGGGTGGTGTAAAATACCAAAGAAGACATTCTCTACTGAGGTTCACTGGCAATAATTCATGAGGACAGTAACACATGGGAGAGGTAGAATTTACATGTCTTCCAGGTTATACAATGATCAAGTGCTTTTGGGTCCTAGTAACCCCCAATGTCTATGTGATTTCTAATTGAGTTTCAGATGTCTCAGGTATTTGCGTGTTCATTGAAAATGACTTCTCATGGAGTGGTTTTCATTTGATGGTATCTCTAAAGGTGGGTCTTCACAGAAGAGCTGACTAGTTAGTTACAGAGGTTCTTTCATGTATTTCTGCTATTACTCTCTTATAAAAGAAATCTTAATATAATTTAGTATATATTCATTTGAGATTGTTATTTTTTCAATAAATCTTAACCCTAGCTATTCAATCCAATTTAGTTATTCACTGTAGCTTCTAGGGAATCTAATCTTTAGCCTACAGGTTATATGAACATGTCTGCCTCCCAGATGATGCCTTCTGTGATGTAGGAAGGAGGGACTGAAGCACTTGTGGATAAATTCTATTATTAACTTTTTTAAAAGAGTGAATGACAAGCTAGTTTATTATCTGTAGTTCAGCAGTGTTTTTGTAAATAGCATATTTTCAAGCCTATTTAGATCAGAGTTTCACTTGCCTAAAAGGTTCTATTTCCAAATAATTTGAACAGCAAACTGACAAAAAATTTAAAAATGAAATAAAATATGAAATAAAATAAATCTTTTCAGTTCCTTCAACTTGTACTTGCAAAAGGAAAAGGAAAAAAGGAGCATTTAGGTAACAACGCTGTAAGGAGATAACTTCTTTGCCTAAGTTTAATAGCCACCCAGATGAGTTTATCTTAGAAGTGCTCATCTTATTCCAATTGCAACAATAATGAAAGTAAACCTAAATAATATTGGCCAATCACAAGATCAATCATGAGTCACTCTCCTCCAAGATAACTAATTGTTCTGAAATTCTTTTCTTTAACAAAAAATGTTTTTTATTTATCCTCACGAAATAATAGATTTAGACCTTGGTCCCACAAATGGCTGGAACATTGCTTAATTATTCTCATAACACACTGAGACATTTCAAAGACTTTATTGCATACATGACAGACAGTAGGCAAACCCAAATGTTTGTTTATTTAATAGTTTAGGATATGTAAGTGACTACAATTCCAGGTTGAATAGTTTACATCTTATATACTTATATCTTAATGAACTTAGATTGCTCCAGCATGAGCCTATGAGATAAAGATTTAATCTACTGGCTACTGGTTGTGATTATAGAAAAAGAGATAGAGAATCATGGCTATAGTGAAGGGGAAATGCTTCCCTAACTTGATGTCAGTTACTAGGCAATCAATGATATTCACAGAATATCACAACTGACTTAGAAATTTAGCCCCAAATGGGGATGGATAGGTTCATGCAAAAATATTTATAGCTGTGCTTTTTATAGTGGCAAAAAACTGTAAAATAGGGGAGTGTCCCTTGATTGGGGAATGGCTAAACAAATTGTGGTATATGATAGTTATGGAATACTATTGTGCTATAAGGAATGATGAATCGGATGACTTCAGAAAAAGCTAGAAAGACCTACGTGAACTGATGTGGAGTGAAATGACTAGAACCAGGAGAACATGGTACACAGTAACTGAAACATTGTGGGATGATCAAATGTAATAGACTTTGCTACTAATAGCAATGCAATGATCCAGGATAATTTTGAGAAACTTATGAGAAAAATGCTATTCACAGCTAGAGAAAGAACTGTTGGAGTAGAAATGCAGAAGAAAACATGATTTATCACTTGTTTATATTGGTATATGAGTTAAGGTTTTGGTTTTAAAAGATTACTCTATTGCAAAAATGAATATTATAGAAATAGGTTTTGAGTGATAATACATGGAAAAACCCAGTAGAATTGCTTGTCAACTCCAGGAGTGGGTGGAAAGAGGGGAGGGAGACAATATGACTCATGTAACCATGGAAAAAAATTAAAAAATTAAAAAATAAACATGGAGACTGGGGGTCCAGAAATTATCTTAATTACCAGGAGATCTGGAAACGGTCTCTGAGATCTCTGGGAGACCTCTTGAGAGGATGTTGAGGAGAGGCAGGAAACTAAAAAAGTGCATGTATTTTGCAATGCAGGGTCTCAAATTTAACTGGAGAATCTGTAGACCTGATGATCTGTAGGTCCTGAGATTTATCTGCTCAAATAAAGCCAGATCTTTACCACTCCTCTAATAAATTTAGCCAAGTGGGGAAGCAAAACTTATTTTAAAATACTTCATAGGGAATATTTTAAAGGGATTTACAAGGGTTAATACATAATTTTCACCTTGGTCTGATACACAAATAAAACAAAGCCAAAGAGAGAACATGAGACCATTTCAAAAAAGTTTTAGAGTATAATGAACTAACTATGGTGTTCCTTCATATACTCAGCTTGGCCAGGGCTTTGAGGGTGGTATGAAATGTGGAGCCTAGGAATGATACTAAGCTTGTAATATACTTTAGAAAGAATAGAATCAGTGAAATGAGACTCTCAATGGGAGTCTATGTGAGCAGGTGGGCCATATCTGGATACAACTTCCTTGATGAGAATTTTAGTAACAAAGGCAGCTATTACTTAGAATTATAGACACTTCAAAGATTAAATAAGTTGATCAACAATGACAAGATGGTGCTTATAATGACTTGTTTGGGGGCATTTGACAAAATTAATTTGTAAGTATTCAAAAGATGCCTTTGGGTTGAAGCCTGGAGCAACCCATTCTTGTTTAATTGAATCTCTTATCCCTTGTGTGCCATAATGGCTCCCCTTATCAACAAGAAGGCATACCTGCTGACAGAAATTCTGGAAGGGGCGTGGCTTACCTTCTTCCTCAGTTGCCCAGACCCCTGAGACATGTTTAGTCTTGTCTTCCTCTTTCTACTTTCCAACCTCAATATCATTATAGAGTAAAAGATGTCATTGCTGAGGAAGTTTCAAATCCTGTTGCAACCAGAACATCCTGACAGCATGATGAACTCCTAAAGCCTAAGAAATTCAGTGTAAGTGGTTGTATTCTTTGTCAGCAGTAAGGTGATAGGCTTGACCAAAAGCACTAAGCTCAGTAACGTGGGCACTTTGGTTAGAGGGTAATGTTAGTGGCCCAGGTAATGTTAGAGACTACAGAGGCTCCAGTGTAGTCCTCTCCACCTTTCATGAGGAAAAATCAGCAAAGAAAACAATGTGTGGATACTCAAGAGGCAAATCAGTTAGGTCATTCTGAGACTTCTCAACTGCGTCAACAACAGTGATACACTCATGCAAGGCTGACCAGGGATAAATAAGTCAAGGAGCAGCATTGCAGAATTGATAACAAAGCATTTTAAGGTGATATTTTTTTCCCTACCAAAATCACATCATACCTTGTAAACCTGTGGCCAGAAAAAAACTTGGGTATAATGGCATAGCAATAGGGCCTTGACCTCATGTGAACAATGTATTTCTAAGGGACATCCTAGGATAAGATCACATTCCTACCTATTTAGTGCCATACCTATCAAACTACCAAAAAACTTTTTTACTGAATTATTTAAAAAAAACTATAACAAAGTTCATTTGGAAGAATAAAAGATCAAGAATATCAAGGGAAATAATGAAAAAAAAACCATAAAGGAAGGTGGCCTAGAAGTACCAGATATTAAACTATACTATAAAGCAGTGGTCATCAAAACGATATGGTACTGGCTGAGAAACAGAAGGGAGGATCAGTGGAATAGACCTGGGGTAAGTGACATCAGCAAGACAGTATGTGATAAACCCAAAAAGCCCAATTTTGGGTAAAAAATCCACTATTCAACAAAAACTGCTGGGAAAATTGGAAAACAATATGGGAGAGATTAGGTTTAGATCAACATCTCACATCCTACACCAATATAAATTCAGAATGGGTGAATGACCTGAATATAAAGAAGGAAACTACAAGTAAATTAAGTCAACACAGAATAGTATACTTGTCAGATCTATTGGAAAGGGAAAATTTTAAAACCAAGTAAGAGTTAGAAAAAATTACAAAATGTAAAACAAGTAATTTTGATTATATTAAAAAGTTTTTGTACAAACAAAACCAATGCAACCAAAATCAGAAGGGAAACAACAAACTGGGAAAAAATCTTTATAACAAAAAACTCTGACAGAGGTCTAATTATTCAAATATACAAGGAGCCAAATCAGTTGTATAAAAAATCAAGCCATTCCCCAATTGGTAAATGGGCAAGGGACATGAATAGGCAATTTTCAGATAAAGAAATCAAAACTATCAATAAGCACATGAGAAAGTGTTCTAAGTCTCTAAGAATTAGAGAAATGCAAATCAAAACAACTCTGAGGTACCACCTCACACCTAGCAGATTGGCTAAAATGACAGCAGGGGAGAGTAATGAATGTTGGAGGGGATGTGGCAAAATTGGGACATTAATGCATTGCTGGTGGAGTTGTGAACTGATCCAATCATTCTGGATGGCAATTTGGAACTATGCCCAAAGAGTTCTAAAAGAATGCCTGCCCTTTGATTCAGCCATAGCATTGCTGGATTTGTACCCCAAAGAGATCATAGATAAACAGACTTGTATGAAAATATTTATAGCTGCGTTTTTTGTGGTGGCAAAAAACTGGAAAATGAGGGTATGCCCTTCAGTTGGGGAATGGCTGAACAAATTGTGGTATATGCTGGTGATGGAATACTATTGTGCTCAAAGGAATAATAAACTGCAAGAATTCCAGGTGAACTGGAATGACCTCCAGGAACTGGCGCAGAGTGAAGGGAGCAGAGCCAGAAGAACATTGTACACAGAGACTGATACACTGTGGTAAAATTGAATGTAATGGACTTCTGTACTGGCAGCAATGCAATGACCCAGGACAATTCTGAGGGATTTATGGAAAAGAACACTACCCACATTCAGAGGAAGAACTGCAGGAGAGGAAACACAGAAGAAAAACAACCGCTTGAACAGATGGATTGATGCAGATATGATTAGGAATGTAAACTCAAAACTACCACACCAATGCAACTATCAATAATATGGAAACAGATCTTGATCAATGACACATGCTAAAACCAGTGGAAATGTGCATTGGTTATGGGAGGGTGTGAAGGGGCGTGAAGGGGAAAGTAAAAACATGTAACCGTGGAAAATTTTTCTAAAAAAAAAAAAAATTTTTAAATTAAAAAAAAAAGAACACATGCCTTCTCCACTAGGAGTACATTGGCTGTTACTACCTGAAAGCCAAATGGGGGATCCAACCAATATATTACTCAACTGAGCTAAATAATAAACCAGAGGGTGCAAAGTGGATCCTAATGGTAGAGTTAGGACCCTGGAAACCACCCCTCTCCATTCATGCACAAAAAAAGTAAAAGGCTTACTGTAATGTGTGATTGATGTTGGTCAAGGCATTAAGATGTAAAGGATAAAATAGCAAACATTCAGCAATCTGGTCTTTAGTCAAAGTAACAAGAGGTTTAAGAATCTCACAAATAATGTAATCCAATGGTGACAAGTATTCTGTTGCTCCAGATATGGCATGTCCTTCATTTCTTCATCTCTCCAGTTGACACACAACCTTGAGGGAAACAAGTTCTTGTTCATTGTTGGTAGGTCCCAAGAATTTGGGTGAAATGAGAATGCTACTGAAATCCAGAGCACAAAACTATCACAATTAATTAAAGCAGGTTGCCTCACAAGGAACAAAAGAAGTAATTGTAGTGGGACTAGGTACTACAAAATGTCTAGGTATGTACATAAGAGTTAATAGCACTTGAATCATGGACAAAGCATTCTGAGCTTGTAGACATAGACAATGAATATTAGTTCACACATACAATGAAAAGTTGGTTCAAAAATGTAATCTCACCATATACTAATCTCATGGTTTTCCAAATGATCCAAAAGGAGGCTCACTTATTATTAAAAGTTTAACTTGTAAATTTTCCCTACTTTGGCTGGGAAAGCCTACATTTCCTTAAACTACTTCAGAGTTTCACAAGTGTCAGCAGGTTGATAAGATTTTATGACCTAAAGTCCAAAGAAATTTCACAGAGAAATGTCTATCATTATTTTCTAATTCAAAACAAAATCTATATTGCCAGATAATTAAAAGTTTTAAAATATATAACAATATTATATAACAGATACGGTAATATTATTTAGAGCAGCTTAGTGGCTCAGTGGATAGAATGCGAGGCCCGGAATCAAGAAGACCTAAGTTTAAGTCTGGCCTTAAATACTCTCTGTGTGGCCCTGAGCAAGTCACTTAACCCTAATTGCCTCAGTTCCTCATCTATAAAATGAGCTTAAGAAAGAAATAGCAAACTATTCCAGTATCTTTGCCAAAAAAACTCCACATGAGATCACAAAGAACTTGACACAACTGAAATGACTCAACTACAAAAAAAAAATACCTATATATAATTATTAGTAGCATTTAGGTTAAAAAAGAATAGTTTTTCTCAGGTTTCAAAATATGAGAGAAAATTTTTCCATACTCAATATCATGTATTTAAAATATGAAACTTATGAAAATCCAGATGACAACAGTTCAATGAAAATTTTTTTCCCCTTTCTTTTTTTTAAGCCCTTACCTCCACTAGGGATTCCTGAGGTCTCTAATTTGTCTCAGAAATTTATTTAAAAGATGTTTCTAAAACGTTCAAGAACTCTTCCAAAGTGGACTCTTTCCTATAACTAACATTCAGTTAGTCAGAGATCCTGTCTTTATTGCCAGATGTTTTTTAAATCTTTCAGTCAATTAGTTGGGGATTCATTTTTAGGGACTCTCTTGCCATTTTCAACCTTATTAATATGGTATCAGTCTGGTGCCCTCAGGATCCTTTCTAGATGGAAGAGGTGTTGTTCCACTTCCAATAGGAATACTTTTATTTGTTTAAAAAAAACCCAGCTTTCCTTTTACTATGGGGAGCAATCCTGCTTGCACTAGTTTTCCCTTTAGTTGTCTAAATTGCTGTGTACAAAACAAAAGCTTTTTTCCTGGCTATAGAGGATTTCCCATTCAGAAGATCCTAGAGCTGCTTTAAGAAGCTTAATTTGAAAGTCGCTGGGAGCTTTCAGTGGAAGCCCAAATCTCTCTTCTAAAACTTTCAGTTATATTTGGTTTTCCTAGGAGTTGGGGGTTTGGAGTCCTTGTCCAAAGACTCATGTGGTTCAGCTTCCTTTGGTCTTTGCTCCTTCAGTTTAGTCCTGCTAGCCTAATGGATGTGATGACAATTATCCCTTAATGGCCAGACTAAGTTTCCCCAAATGGCTGCAGAGAAGTCTAATTAGAGTTGGTATTTGGCTCATAGATCTAAAGGAGTCCCAACGTGGCCCTAACAGATGCTCCCTATTGAAGCCTGGTGTTTCTGCTTAATCCCTTTGCCTTTGCTTTTTACAATGACTCAGTTTACCTGGCCACATAAGGGAACTATTCACGTTTGGTCCTTGCTTAGGAGTCTAGAGCAGTGATTCCCAAAGTGGGTGCTACCGCCCCCTGGTGGGTGCTGCAGCGATCCAGGGAGGTGGTGATGGCCACACTTTTTTTTGTATTACATTCTATTCTGAGTTCAATAAATAGTTTCATAATTTCCAAGAGGCACTAAGTAATATTTTTTCTGGAAAGGGGGCAGTAGGCCAAAAAAGTTTGGGAACCACTGGTCTAGAGGAAGTCCACAGGTAATCTTA
The DNA here is from genome assembly GCF_016433145.1 of Gracilinanus agilis. NCBI lineage: Eukaryota > Metazoa > Chordata > Mammalia > Didelphimorphia > Didelphidae > Gracilinanus > Gracilinanus agilis. Next base: position 202,513,933 of record NC_058134.1, on the reverse strand, counting down.
TAGATATTTCTTCCTGATAGCTCAAGGTGTTCCAGTTGGCAGCCTTTGCTTTCAAGATTGCAATCACTAGGGGGCAGCTGGGTGGCTCAGTGAATTGAGAGCCACACCTAGAGACGGGAGGTCCTAGGTTCAAATCTGGCCTCAGACACTTCCTAGCTGTGTGACCCTGGGCAAGTCACTTGACCCCCATACCACTCTTCTGCTTTGGAGTTAATAGTATTGACTCCAAGAGGGAAGGTAAGGGTTTTTAAAAAAAAAGAAAGAAAGAAAAGATTGCAATCAGTGCTATCCATCCATAAGAACCTTGGGACAACTGCCATCAATCTTGGCACTTGAACATATATCAGTTCATGGCTAGGGAACTTCTTGGAGAAGGCATAGAATTCCTCCACAGGTTGGGTTGCCAAACAGAAAATTAGGTCCCAGGTCTTGGTAGCCCAGTTTAGGGAGCATAGGAGCTATAGAATGTAGTGGTTTTTAAATATAGAAGGACCCAGGGACAAATTCTAAAAATGAAAGACAGTTAAGATTTGGAGCAAGAGGTCTCATATCAGTTTGAGTTTGGAATCAGTTTTACACTTAATAAGCTTCTATACCTAAAAACTCTGAGGGAAAAATGAAACTAAAGAGAAAGAGAAGTTCTGTTCAGAACCTGAGTTGGCAAATTTCCTGGATTAAGCTGTTGGCCAGAGGCTATCCAGCTTGCAGAAAGGAGGTATCCAAGTATATAGTTTTTTTATCTCCTGTATGAAGCTTTTTCTCATAAGAAAAGGGGGGGGCAGGAATCTGATATGTACTAAATTTTCATGACTTTTTACCAGTTTATCAATTTTTCTAATTCCAAAATTTACTTGACTGCTAGAGCCTTTCTAACCAAATTATCTAATTGAGAAATACCCATTTTGATTTGTAAATATTTGTTAGTCCCTTTTTTGAGCCACATAAAGGACCTATTTCAAATGAAAATTAAAAGGCTATAAATTTAAAAACAAAAAGAAACTCACCACCTGCAATTTGGAGAGGCTGTCTGTAGCTTGGAGTTTGGGTGGCAAAGATCAAGGGGAGTCCAGTCTCCTACAGCTGTCCTTCCTGGGGGAGCCTGAATTCAAAATTCATCCAGGGAACTGCTTTTATGAATCTCTTGGGGAGGACAGCCAAAAAGAGCGGGGTCCACACCTCTAATACCACCAGAGGCTCTAAGAATGTGACCCTAAAATTCCAATTCACACCAGAGGGACCTTGGGACAGACTTCTAGGAGATACAAGATTTGTCTTTGAAGTCAAGGAACCCTCTCTTCGGGGTTTCAAGGGCTTAATAGCATTCAGAACATAGAATAGGATAGAACAATCCCATGGTTGGTCATCTTCAGAATCAGGGGAACTGCTATGACAGGCTAAGGGCAAGGTTCATAAACCATGACTATTGTCAACAAGCCTTTTCGTAGGTCATCAATTACTAATATCCTGTCAATAATATTTGGGGGAATTAAAAAATAATTTTTGAGGGAATTTAAAAATAATATGACCATGGGTCATAAAATTTTGTCAGCAGCATCCTGGGGTTCAAGAACACTATTATGGGAGACCTTAAAAAACTGTAGTTTTAAAACAAAAAGTCACTTAAATGTGATAGTCGTGATTCATAAGGGTGAGGGGTATTGCTAAGACACATGAACTTTATTTCAAGCATCATAAACCTAGAAGTGAGGGATCAGTGCTAATATAGCAGCACAAAATAATATAAGTCCTTATATCACATACTAATATGGCTAATAAAGCATAAACCTATATAACAAATCAAATACAATTAATATAATAATTGACACATGAAAAGTATGTATCACCAACATATTTTAGGTTAATTTTAACCAACATAATTTTTATTCCTCCAGTAGTAACTAATATAACTAACTCAAACTTAATCCTGTTCTGCTTAACTCACTAATTCAGTCACAGATATGCATGAAATCACAATGGAATGAGCAAATTACTAATTCAATTGATCAGAGGTAGCAAAATTATTTTCAAAAGTTCATAGAGGGAGATGATCATAGCATCATAATGTTAGAGCTGGAAGAGATCTTAGAGGTAATGTGATCATGTATATATCATTTTTCTGAGATGCATATTATTTAGTTAAGAAAAAATTATAACTCCTACGAGAATTCAGAGTACTTGAGGACAGGGACTATTTTGTTTCTAGCTCCTCATTTTACAGATGAAATTGAAACTCAGGGAGATTATTGCCCAAGGTCACATTGGTAGTAAATTGCAGGATCAAAATTTGTACCAATGTTTGGTTCCAAAACCAGCTCTTATTCCACCATATGACATTGGTAGCCATCTACTCTATCTAACAACATTTGCCCAGAAAATAGCTATGATTCCCTGTGATTGACTAATAAGTTCCACTCTACCAGACCTAAAATCAGCTTTGAAGATAATTGATTAAGGGGAAATGAAGCCTTTTACCATTTAGAGGATCAAATGGGAACCATCAGAAGAGCAACTCTCTTTATACTCGACTCTGCTTCCGTGGCCCCCCTATTCATGAGATTCAGGAAATGAGAAAATGAAAGAAAACTTTAGATGGCTAAAAATCTCAGAAAAAAGTGAAAGATAAAGCTCTCGTTTGTTTCTGTTAACCCAATAATCAACAGTTTTAGCCCATGCAAGGTTAGGAAGAAAGATGAAGGCAGGTAACAAGGAAGCAGCGTATCCTGGAGATGAGTGTGAAAACACAGATTAAAAAAGAGGCAAGAGACTATTGCACAGTAAGAAATGACAAGTAGGTTAATTTAACTAAAATTTTAAGAACCCTTACCTCCTGTCTTAGAATAGATTCTAAGTATCGATTCCAAGGCAGAAGAGTGGTAAGGGATAGGCAATTGGGGTTAAAAGACTTTCCCAAACTCAATCAACTAGGAAGTGTCTAAGGTCAGATTTGAACCCAAGACTTCACTTCCCAATTCTAGTCCTGGCTGTCTATCCAGCAAGTCATCTAGATGCCCCAAGCAAATTAATTTTTTTTTTTAAAAATAAGGAAATGGGGCAGCTGGGTAGCTCAGTGGATTGAGAGCCAGGCCTAGAGACAGGAGGTCCTAGGTTCAAACCCGGCCTCAGCCACTTCCCAGCTGTGTGACCCTGGGCAAGTCACTTGACCCCCATTGCCTACTCTTACCAATCTTCCACCTATAAGTCAATACACAGAAGTTAAGGGTTTAAATTTTAAAAAAATATTATAAAAAAAAATAAGGAAATACCTAAACAAAATTATGAAGAGCAAAATGAGTAGAACCAAGAGATTATACAGGTACAGAAATATTGTTTGAAGAATAATTGGGAATGTCCACCTCCAGAAGAACTGATAATCTGATAAAAGAAACATGTAAAATGGTTTTATAAATATTGTCAAATGGTGCCTTCTTTAGTGTGGGGAGGAAAGGGAGGAAGGGAGAGAGAGATGTGGGAAATTTAACGTAACAAATAAATAAATATATTTAAATTGGGGGAAAAAAGAGACAAGCTTGATCTGTGAAGCTGCTTCTAAGTCAGCTTCTGGAAATGTAAGGAAGAGCCCCTGGACTCTGCTTCCAGGACGTGCATACTGTTCTCTGACTTTCCTCTCTGGCTGGTTGCCCATAGTTAAACCTGCTGTTTCTCCTGCATGGCGTCCAGTGGCTCTGACACTACTGTTCCTGTGCCTAGGGATGGCAGTTGGTCTGGTGACTCTGGGAATAATGCGTAAGTGTCAGTTGACCCCCAGGATTGGGATGGAAAAAAGACCCAACTCACAATTTACCTTGTTATATATCCTTATAATGTCCATTATACCTTGTCCCAGGGCCCTTACCTCTGAAGAACCTCCCACCACACTTAGGTTCCTTTAGAGACACAAGGCCCCAAACACCAAGAAAATGAAAATAGATGAGTTTTCAGCCCAAATGTTCATATGACTCCAGAGCTCATGGGAAAAGTGCTACCCTTTCTTGTACCCATGCAACTTCTTTTTTAGGCTTTTCCCTATTCTTCAGTTCTCTAAAGATTTAAAGAGCTAGTGAGTTCCGCATTACTGATGACCTTAAAGTTGAAGTTAGATGACTATTCACCATGGAGGTTAGGAAGCAGATTTCTGAAAGAATGAATTAGACTAGATAACCTTTAAGTTGTCTTCTAATGCTGAGATTTCATTATTCTACCACCAGAAGGTTGTTCTGTTGCCAAAATGCTGGCCTATTGAACAAGTACTCAGCAGATATTGATAAATTGATTGATTTTCTGGAACTGTACCTGGCATGTGGAGCAACAGTAGTCATTTCCCTTCCTTATTCTGCCTAGTGTCCTACCACCATGGACATAATACATAATGTTTTTCCTTTAATATACTATAAATTCCTTTTTGATATCAGGGACGGTTTTACTTTTGTCTTTGTCTTTAGCAACTAGTAAAGCACTTATGCTAGGTGCCATAAAAATGTTGATTGATTTATCTGTTTAGTAGAGGTCTTTTGATTCTTCCCATTTTATTTTGGATCCCTTCCATGGAATTTCACAATTGGAAGAGACCTCAGGAGCTATCTAAGTCAAATAAGGGGTGCAATGATAAGTCACTAAGCTTAGACCAAGAAGAGTTCAAATTTTATCTCAAAAATCGACCATTTAACTTACCCTCTCTTTGACTTAATTTCTTCCTCTCTAAAATGGGGATAATAATTGCACTCCCCTTGTGCTATTATCCTTGTGAGGATAAAATGTGATAATATTTGTAAAGCATTTTGCTTTGTTATTTTTATGCCTGGTTAAGAATCCCCTCTACAAAGTCATCCACCGTTGCTTGACAGCCTCCATTGAGACACAAACTAATAGCTCCTGAGGCATGCCAATCATTTTATCAAGTCTAATCAGTAAGAAAATTTTCCTTCTTTCATGACTAAAGTTTTCTCCTTGCCAGTTTTCACTCAGCTGAAGTATGCAAAGCTAATCCCCTTTACATGCTTCAAAGTAGTTATCACATTTTCAAGACCCTTCATAATCATGGCCCCCCTCACCTGGACACTCTAAAATTTATCCAAGCCATTCCTAAAAGATGACACTCCAAACTGAACAAAATATTCCAGATGTATTCCAATCAGGGGAAAATGCAAAGAATTATCAGATATTTTGTTAACAGATGTTAATTAGGTGATCTGATAATTTGAGTAACAGCTATTATTTTTCAGATTTAGTCTTTTCGTCCCTTGATCCCTCCACAGAACTTCCTACCCCATATGAATATTATAAAGTATCTAAGAGATCAACTATTGGATTCATAAAAAGACCTTAGGTTATCTGATATGTCTCATTATGAACTAATTTCATGACATTTTTTTCATTCCTCAGTCTTTATACAACAGGATTATCTTCATATCGAGAATGGAAATCTCTCAGAGATTCTCCAGAAAGTGGCAAAAAACTTCTGTCATGAGCTTATTCAAAAGACTGTGGGTAAGTGTAACGGAGGACTCATTGCCCTCTTTTTGGCCCATGCCCTCCTTCTCTGCCAGAGAGCTTCTTTGGAGCCTTGAGATTTGAAACATGGAGAGAGTTGGAAACCATAGTTGGACTGAAGAGGTACCTTTGCTCTCTGGCTTCTGCTACAGGTCACAAATGTAATCCCTGTGATACCAACTGGAGATATCATGGAGACAAATGCTATGGTTTCTTCAGACACAATCTGACATGGGCAGAGAGTAAAGAATATTGTGCTGAAAGGAATGCCACTCTGGTGATGATACTCAACAAGGATGTTTTGGTAAGGAGATTGAACTCTCATTCCACTTCAGAGGGATCCCTATAATGAATACCTTGGGGAAACTGAGAAAAGTCTCCACAGGGGTAGATTAGCATGCTGATTCCCAGGAATTTCCCCAAATGTGACATGCCTAAAAAGTGTAGGATTTTCTGGAAATACTGGTAAACAATAACCTCTCACTTTGTCTTAAACCGGCGAAGCCTTTATAGAAGAGTCCTGCCTGCCTTTGGGGGATTGTACTTCCTCTCCAGTCAAGCAACATAGAAGATGCTTTGAAAACTACAAAATCAGTTAATAGAGGAAGAGAGTGGCCATTACCTATATTTCTATATATTATCTATATTTCTATAAATGCCTTTGAGTTTCTTTAAAAATCTTTAAGAACAAAGTTAGGGAAGAGATATCTACCTGAAAAAATTTGCATATGCATACATACAAACACATATGTATCTGAGGAATAAAGAATTATTTCTAGTGACTAAAAATCATAGAGAACATCTCAACCAAATATGAGCAAAAAGGATTCTCAGATAGATCAGTTTAAAAATGAAAAGAGACTGTCTCAGTTGGCAAATAGGTATAAAAGTGATGGGAAAAAAATAAACATTATTGAGGATGGCTTATTTTATTTATTATTATTAATTAGTTATTTTAATATTTTATTTTATATTTTAATATTTATTTCAATTTTTAATTATTTTATTTTTTTCATTTATACTTCAGTTAGGACTTTGACACAATAACTTCTAAGGTCTTTTCTGTCTCTAGGATTGATTCTTTGATTCTATGAAAATAAGGATGTTGACAGCAGGTCCCAGGTTCAAATTTGGCCTCAGACACTTCCTACCTGTGTGATCCTAGGCAAGTCATTTAACTCCCATTGCCTTGTCCTTACCATTTTTCTGCCTTGGAACCAATACACAGTATTAATTCTAAAGTGGAAGGTACAGGTCTTTTTTTTTTTTTTTAAGTCTATGAAATGGTTCTATAATGAATGGTGTTGCTGTTCAATCATGCCCAACTCTTCATGACCCTATATGAGATTTTCTTCACAAAGCTATTGGAATGGTTTGCCATATCCTTCTCCAATGTATTAAGGCAGAGGTTAAATGACATGCCTAGGATCACACAGCTAGTGAAAGGAAGAGTTGAACTCAGATCTTCCTGACTTCATAAACCCAATGGTCTATGAAGCCATGGAGCTGCCTCTAATAAACAGTGAGGAGGAATTCTATTTTTGAAATTTTTTGTTTGATTTTTTTTTGGAAAAAGAAAAGCTTTTGTGTGCACAAAGAGAAAACCTAGTTGGTTGTAAAGGGCAGCCCATTGTCCACTGTAGGTCACTTATACCTTGTGTCTTATAAGTAACTGTGGATGGTAAGATAGTGTCAGATTCCTCCCAAGTCACCTGTGCCATATTTCATTATTATTAGTTTTTCCCTTACTTCTCTGTCCCTTTCTCTCTACCCACATAGTCAAGACAAGCCAAGACATCAGCCTGTGATGTCATTAGCTCTCTTCAAGATGAGAAAAATGAGTAACGACCCCCATAGCCACCACCCTAGTCACCCTTATCACTTCTCCACTGGATCACTGCTTTTCCCTGATTTAAGTATTGCTCCATTCCAACCAATTCCGTACTCAGCTGCCAAACTGATTTTCCTTGTCTCTTATTACCCAATTCAAAAAGTATTCAAGCCTCAGCCACAAAACATGCCTTTCTTTTCACCCTCTCTAACTTCTTTCTGGTTAACTTAATTCCACTCCATGCATTTGGTACAGACATTGAGAGAGCTCTTCATTTTTAAATTTTTTTTTAATTTTTTATTTATTTTTTTTAACCCTTAACTTCCATCTTAGAATCAATACTACGCATTGGTTCCAAGGCAGTAGAGTGGTAAGGGCTAGGCAATGGGGGTCAAGTGACTTGCCCAGGGTCACACAGCTGGGAAGTGTCTGAGGCCGGATTTGAACCCAGGACCTCCCATCTCTAGGCCTGGCTCTCCATCCACTGAGCCACCCAGCTGCCCCCAGAGAGAGCTCTTCTTACCCATACACTCTGATAGAGTTATAATAATGGATCATTTTTTCTAGAGTTCACAGATAATGGGAATTATGGGAACTTTCTCATTCAATAACCACAAACCTAGGAGCCCTAATAATCTTCTGCAATATACCTCATTAAACCCAGCAACTGATTTTCCTATTTTTATTATACCGGAATCTTGTCTAACTATCACTACCATGAGTTATTCTGAGTCACTAGTAGGGCTTCATATGTCCTCTCTAGGATTTCGTCAAAGGAAGAACTTCTTTTATTCGATGGATTGGCCTGTCCCGTCAAAAGTCTGATGGAATCTGGATTTGGGAAGATGGTTCAGCTCTCTCTAAGAATGTGTAAGTCACTAGACACCTATAATTAAGAAATAACTAGGGGGCAGCTGGGTAGCTCAGTGAGTTGAGAGTCAGGCCTAGAGACAGGAGGTCTTAGGTTCAAATCTGGCCTCAGCCACTTCCCAGCTGTGTGACCCTGGGCAAGTCACTTGACCCCCATTGCCTAGCCTTTACCATTCTTCTGCCTTGGAGCCAATACACAGTATTGACTCCAAGATGGAAGGTAAGGGTTTAAAAAAAAAAAAAAGAACTAGAATGTTCTGTTCCTTTGTCATATTTCAAAAATTAAACTTTTAACTATTCACTCACTTTTTTGGGCTTTCCCTCTTCTGATTTGTTTTTTCTTGTTTTGTTGAGTCATTCAGTCTTGTCAGACCTTCTATGATCCTTGCAAGGTTTTCTTGGCAAAGATATTGGAGTGGTAAACCACTTCCTTCCCCAGCTATCCCCATTTTATAGGTGAGGAAACTGAGGCAAACAGAGGTTAAGGACTTGTCCAGGGTCACACAGCTAGTAAGTGTCCAAGGCCAGATTTGAAGTCAAGTTTTCCTGATTTCAGGTCCAGTGCTCTATCCACTGTGCCACCTAGTGGCCCCTCTACTGGCTATTGCTTTAGCCCATATCTGAGATAGATAAAAACTGGTAAGACAGTACAATGACAGCATGTTCAAATCTTTGTGACCCCCTGTGGGGTTTTCATGTATATATTGGATATAAAAATAAATGTTTATTTAGACAGAGAGATAGAGAGATAGATAGATAGATAGATAGATAGATAGATAGATAGATAGATAGATATTATCTCTTCTGATATATCATAAACATATCAGGAACTATTTAATAATTGTTTTTGTATCATGAACAACTAACTCAGCACTGATTATATATTAGTATATATCATATTATTCTACATAATATACATGTGGTAGGTGCTTAGAAATGTTTGTTGACTGACTGATCTACTCTCTTCCCTATGAACATGTGATACTCCTTCCCAATCCCTTTTCTCAGTTATTTCCCCAGTCCCAAATGCTTTTCTATCTTTTCTGTCCAAGTTCTGCCCATCTTTCAAGACCCAACTCAGGTTTCAGCTCTATTAATTTTTCCTTTATTACCCAGTCCCATCTCCCATGATCTCTCTCCCCCTTGAACTTCTTATAACATTAATTTGACATTTCCTGATAGTTTGTCCAGTATTATTCCTCAGCTTTTCATATGTGAACTCCTATTTGCCCATCTCCTTAATAATCTCTTTGAGGGAAAAGTCTGTGTCTTTAACCTCATACATGGCTACTTGTATCATTGGTGATCAGTAAGCATTTGCTGTTTGCTTTTAAATTAAGTTGCAATTTTTATAGCTACCTTTTCTTTGTACAGGTTCGAGCTTTTAGGAAATGGAAGAAAAGATCAGCAATGTGCCTACTTTCACAAGGGAAAAATTTATACTTCACTCTGTGAGGACACACATTACTTAATATGTGAGCAGAAGGCCAACCCAGTGAGGATAGACCAACTGATTTGATGTACTGCAAAAACAGATGGAGAAGAATAGTGTGTCAAGGACTAGCAGCTCATAGATGCTGGCAAGTGAGAAAGTCCTCAACAAAAAGAAGAGATTTTACTCTTTCACTTTACACACACACACACACACACATGCACACACACAGGAAAACATCTTCAGGGAAAATTCAATATTTAGTATCTTTTGGCTTATCATCTTCCTCCACCCATACACACCCTAACTTTGGCCTTCTTCCCCAAATTGTTTTTTTTTCCTTCCTCTTAACATGAACCTTTTTCTTATCCTGTTGATTTTTACTATATTTCAAACTTGAGTATCTCTCACTCTTTTCTCAGCCATAATAATAAGTTATAAATATATGTGCATATATTTATATAATATGCATATTATATATATGATAAATAAAATCAGGGTAGGAATTGCTGGTGTCTCATGGACTAAGCACTGGACCAGGTCTCACAACACCTCTAGGAGGATGAAAAAGTGATTATTACAAAGCATGCTAAGGAAAACAGATTTGAAAGATAACAGAACGCTGATCAAGGCTGTGACCAAGCATGATTTCAGAAGAAATTTAATTTAATGATGGAACATGCATGCCTGTCTCTTGGCAGAGAGGTGTTAGACTGAAGATGAAGAATAAAAAAAGAAAGATAATGAAGAACGAGACACACAGTTTCCAACATGGCCAGTGTGGTAATATATTTTGCTTTACTGTACTTACCTGTTATGAGAGAGGCTGTCAGAGTGGGCAGGAAATAGTAAGAAGTAACAGAGAAAGAGCAACAGCAAAATGAAAAATACACAAGCAAAATCAAAACAAAAGGTTCAGAAAGGGAAACAGGTCGATTTTGTACCTGCCCAGTTAAATGTAACATACTTTTAAAAACAATCTGCATGTAATATTGTTCTTTGCATAGTGAAATATTTTTGTGCACTGGTGATTTTTAAGAGCTTAATAAACAGATACTGCTCCAATGACATTCCATCTTTTGTGACAAACTCTTTAAGGGCTTCTTTTTTTTAATTAATAGAATTTATCCATAAGAGTCCCAATTCCTCTCTCCCTGCACCACAGAAGGTATCATCTGGGAGACAGACATGCTCATACAAATGATATCTTTCTTGTTTCCACCTTTTAGTTCACTCTCTAGAGGTAACATTCACAATTTATTCTTCAAGAGTTAAATCTGTAGCTGTGTATCATATTCTCTTGGTTCTACTCATTTCACTGTTCATCATGCTATGTAGTTCTTTCCAGGCTTTTTAAAAAAATCAGCCTTCTCAGAGTGTCGTGACCCAGCAGTATTCCATAGCTATCATATGTCACAATTTGTTTAGCCATTCCCCAACTGATGGGCATCCCCTCATTTCCCACTTCTTTGCCATTTAAGGGATTCTAAAGACCTTCCACTACTTAAATGGGCTTTAAACCATTACTGAACGACCCTATCTCTGAAGAGGTGAGAATCCTGGAAGAGGCAGAACTAGATGATGATGAGAAAAACAAAAACAGACAGAAAAAAATACCACTCTGAAAGGGAGAGAAAATATGGAGAAGAACACAGACCAGAGATCCCGGGCTTTGCCTTTTCCCTTTGGAAAGACCAAGACTCAAATGTTAACCACTTGCTCTTCGGGGTGGATCGTGCTGAGTGTTTTCAGTTCCTAGTGGATCTCGCAGTCTAAAGTGGTAAACCTGAGAAGCACCAGGAACCAGTGTCACAGCTGATAACATTTCAGGCAGAGTTACCAATGCTCAGCCTGGGGCATCTAGAGCAAGCTAAGAAGTCGCTCTCTTCTGGCACTCCCTGCCACTGCCCACTACATTATGCCCAAGCTTGCTGATACAAGTATGGTTTCCATCTCCTACAGGCTGCTGCAGAAGCCTCAGGACCCCTTTGCCAGGGACCAGAAGCACTTCTACTGCTCATCTCTTCTGGGGTCTAGTGATGACCTTCCCAGCTCTGAAGCCTGAGCACCATCCCCCGTGCCAGGATCTGAGTGCTGGTCAGCTTTCCAGGGACCCTGTTGGTACTTCCCCTATGCTGCAGCCAAGCGCTCAGACTCACAGGGAAGCCCATCTCGGGATGGTTCTTTGCTCACTTGTATTCAGAAAATACACAAAGCAAACTCATTTAGGGGCTCTACATTTTACATTTTTTGTAGTGTTCTCTACCTCTTAATTGGTTGTAAATTCCTTCCTTTCCCATAGATCTGACAGATAGACTATTCTACGTTCACCTCATTTGTTTATGATTTCTCTTTTTATATCATTTAGAGCAGTGGTTCCCAAACTTTTTTGACCTACCGCCCCCTTTCCAGAAAAAATATTACTTAGCCCCCTGGAAATTAATTTTTAAAAATTTTAATAGCAATTAATAGGAAAGATAAATGCACCTGTGGCCATCACTGCTCCCCTGGATCGCTGCAGCACCCACTGGGGGGACGGTAGCGCCCACTTTGGGAATCACTGATTTAGGGGCTCTAGCTGCCATGGGCAAATAGTTTTAGCTAGGGTAGAGGAGGGTATTCAATGTCTTCACCAAGACCCATTCCACAGAAGTGCCTCATCCAGTTCTTATTTGAGGTCCCAGTGAAAAAGAAAATTATTTTGATTTACCATTCTGGAGACAAAGTGAAAGCTCTCTCTCCTTTTAAAATGTCCTCAGAAAATCAACTAGGAATGCATTTGGCACCTTTATCATCCTTTCAGTTTTTGAAATGTCTCTTGGATTCTGGAAAGGCCAAAGCACTGTTCTTTTAAGTGTCCACCTATTGCCTTGTACTAAAGATCTTTAATGGCTTCCTAAATATAATGGTCTCAGAAATTCACTTAGCATAATTTTTAGACAATCCTCATATTAAAAGCCATTAGTGGGCAGCTAGGTGGCCCAGTGAATTGAGAGGCAGACCCAAAGACAGGAAGTCCTGGGCTCAAATCGGGCCTCAAAAACTTTTTAGCTGGGTGACCCTGGACCAGTCACTTAACCCCCTTGTCCAGCCCTTAGCACTCTTCTGCCTTGGAATCAATATACATTATTGATTCTAAGATGGAAGACAAAGGTTTAAAAAAAAAGTCATTAAGGAGGGCACAGGCCTCCCATAGCTGTGGGTTTGGAGGTCATTATCCCCAGCAAATGCAAAAATTCTGCAAATTCAACAAAAGTTTACAGCATGTATCATTTTTAGGGCAAGGATGCACAAAACACATTTGCATCTGTCTCTAGCTGCCATGTCCACATTTTGCATTCTAATCTCTCTAGGTCAGTGAGGGCTGCTGGCAATTTACAACAAAGGCAGAATGACCATTAGAAACAAGGTGGTCAGGGGGCAGCTGGGTAGCTCAGTGGATTGAGAGACATGGCCTAGAATGGGAGGTCCTAGGTTCAAATCTGGTCTCAGACACTTCCTAGCTGTGTGACCCTGGGCAAGTCACTTAACCCTCATTGCCTAGCTCTTATCGCTCTTCTGTCTTGGAGCCAATACACAGTATTGACTCTAAGATGGAAGGTAAGGGTTTAAGAAAGAAAGAAAGAAAGAAAGAAAGAAAGAAAGAAAGAAAGAAAGAAAGAAAGAAAGAAAGAAAGAAAGAAAGAAAGAAAGAAAGAA
>NC_058134.1:202493377-202500549 GCF_016433145.1 Gracilinanus agilis | reverse complement strand
GGAAGGAAGGAAGGAAGGAAGGAAGGAAGGAAGGAAGGAAGGAAGGAAGGAAGGAAGGAAGGAAGGAAGGAAAGATAGTGGTCAAAGGGCACAAGACTACCCTATCATGATATCTGATCACTTGGAACCATTCTTCCTCTGTGTGACCCGTGCCCTACTTTAATCATGAGAGTGTTCTCATCTATGCCTAATAAGGAATTTCTAGGTCTTTTCTTTTCTTCTTTTTTTTCTTTTTTTATAAAGCCCTGATCTTCCATCTTAGAATCAATATTGTGTATTGGTTCCAAGGCAGAAAAGCAATATGGGGTAGGCAATGGGAGTTAAATGACTTGCTCTGGGTCACACTATTGGGAAATGTCTGAGGCCAGATTTGAACCCATGACTTCCCATCTCTAGATTTGACTCTCTATCCACTGAGCTACTTAGCTGCCTCCTCCTAGGGCTTTTCTGATTCAAGCCACTTTAGTAATTCAGGTTTAGGATTGGAATGAAATAAATATATCCAAACCATTTAGCCGTTAACAAGAGGAGGGTTACTAACCATGGCATGGAAAGAATATTCAGCAAGGATACAGAATTGATTCATGTGGGCACAGCTTCTTGCCCTCTGTGTTTGCCATGACTTTACTGGTAAAAGTTTGGATCAAACCTGAAGAGCCTCATTCACTGGCTTTAGAAATAAAGTCATCAGAAACCTCCACTAATGGTTTGCTCCAGTATTGGCTTTGTCCAAATGGGGTAAATGGAGTTTATAACACACCAGTGCTTGTCCCAGTGTCTGGCACAGAGAGGAAATGTTAGCTGATTGACTGATTTTTACTATAATGTTCATTTTTTTTGATGAATGTCATTTATAATTTTATAAAGAAAAAAATTTTAAGGAAATATAGGCTAAAGTGAGATTGTGAGAGACTTTAAATGACAAGTAGAAGAATTTCTATTTAGTCCTAAAGGTAATGAGAAAATTTATTGAAGAGGGAAATGACTCAATCATCTGTGGGCTTTGGAAAAATTGACAGCCGAGTGAGTATTCAAATAGAAAACTGGAGACAGCCAGATAACCACCTCAAGAAACTCAAATTCTAAAAGACAATAAATACAAGAGGTTTTAGCTATAAGCCAGATGGAAAGGTTCCATGAGACTTGGGGTATCTCAACAAAGCAGATGGTAATATTTCTTCTTCTTTCTTGCTCAGGGCCACACAGCTAGGAAGGATCTGAGACTAGATTTGAACCCAGGACCTCCTGTCTCCAGGTCTGGCAATGTAACCACTGAGCTTTCTAGCTGTCCTTTTTTCTTCTGTAATATTATATGGGGATGAGCCATTGGACTTAGGACAGTACTTGAACTTTCTTTTTCTTTGCATAGAAAGAAGAGACAGTGTAAGGTAAAAAGGAAGACAGTTCAATTTATTTTGTTTGACTATACATATTTGTAACAGGTTTTGTTTACCATGCCTTCTCAATGGATTGGCAGAGGTGGAGAGATTTGGAACTGAACATCAAATAAAATTGAATTTAGAGCTAGGAAAAAAAAAAAAGAGGAAGCAGCTTCCTGGTGCTCTTGAATGTAGTCATTATCATCCTGTAGTTATAATTCCATAACAAATATCATCTGCTTTGTTTGTATCAGTATCAAAAGTAGCTTGGAGTCAGGAAGATTCACCTTTCTGAGTTCAAATCTGGCCTCAGACACTTATGACCTTGGGCAAATCACTTAACCACCAGTTTGCCTCAGTTTCCTCATGAGCTAGAGTAGGACATAGCAAACCGCCCCAGTATGGGGTTATGAAGAGTCAGACATGACTCAAGCAACTGAACAATAAAAGTTTTCAGTGTGCTTGGTGCTATTCCAAGTACTTTGTGAAATCTGTTGAAGAGATAACGTTTTTATTATCTAGGAGCTTACAATTCAAAACAGACAATATCGAAGTGGATCTATGACCTCATGGAACTCTCTGAGCATACTTTTCTGTGGACTCTTGTCCAGAGCCTCCACCACTGGGAGTGTGTCCTTGCTGGAGGTCTTCCTCAAGTTCTCCTGACATCGCATAAGTCCCAGAGGCACAATCTGGCCATCTGTCATCTTTGGTTCTTGCCACATGCTCAGCCTAGCTTTTCTTTCTAGTTCTTCTTCCATACTCTATCACTTGAACATCTCATCAGGTCCCATGGATTCCATTCTCATCTCTAAGCAGATGATTCTCAAATCTGTCTGTAAAGGACTTCCACTTTTGTATATAAACTGCCTATTGGATATCCCAAACTAAATGTCCTGCAGACATCCTAAACTCCACATGACCAAAACCAATCCCATCTTTTCTCTACAACTACCCCACACTTAAACTTTCTCATGACTTACAAGGGTACTACTCTTCTTCCAGTCATCCAAGTCCCCAACTTAGGTGGAAACCTCAAGTTCTCATTCTCTCTCACCATTCCATATCTAATCTGTTGCTAAGTCCTATCGATTCTTGTTGTTCAGTCATGTCTGACTTTTGGTGACCCCACTTGGGTTTTCTTGGCAAAGATACTGGAGAGGTTTTCCATTTCCTTCTCTAGCTCATTTGACAGATGAGGAAACTGAGGCAAATAGGATTAAATGACTTGCCCAGGGTGACACAGCTAGTAAGTGTCTGTGGCCAGATTTGAACTGCATAAAATGAGTCTTCCTGACTCTAAGTCTGGCATTTTATCTACTGTGCCACCTAGCTGCCCTTTGAGTCTACCTTATAATATCTCTCATATAATCTCTTCTCTCCTCTGACATTGCCACAAGCCTGATACAGCCCCTCATCCCTTCACTCTGTGCTATATTTATATAGATGTGCGTGTGAATTCAATGTAAATCGTATCCCCTTATCCACACATGCGTATTATGGCAGGACACAAGAGGTCATGTAGGTGATTGTTGAGAAGTCAGGACTTGGGACTGGGCTGAAACAAAGCCTGGCCAATCAGAGATGTGAGAGGAGTGACATCACTGGCCTTATGGGAAAGGGGATGGAGCAGTAGTGTGCTTCTTTTTTACTCAGGACTTTCTCTCTCTGGCTGGCCATGCCACTTGCTCCCTTCTCTGGAGCAAGTAATTTTTAAAAATTTAATAAAAATTAAACATTTTAAAGAATTAAATGGAGATTTAATACTCCCCTTGAGTCTCAGCTGGGAGCTGATGCTGAAGAAGCATGATATGGCTTGAAGGCTTAGTTACAGCAGCCTCCCTCTCTCTAAACTTTACTAACACATAATTATAAATTAATATACAGTCTCTAAGGAATTCTAATCATTACATATGTATATTCTTATGGGGAAAATCAGGGGAGATAACTTAAATATTATATGTGGGTTCGGAAGGGTGAGGAGACGAGAATGGATAATAGGTGGGGACTTAACAAGTTAGGGAAACTGGGTTTAGCTGTTAAGAGAAAAGACTGTAGACAGAAGTGACAGTTAAGCCTAACTGTCACCCTGCTTCTCCCAGACAAGGGGTCTGTGAAAATCAGCAAGCAAATGACAAGAGGGTTTGTAACAAATTTAATTAAGGGAACTATGGTCTAAAGGATGGGAATAGGGGTTTCTACACATCCAGACTCTTGGCAAACCACAAGGTCAGGGGAGGGACTTAGCTACACTGAACTAAACCTAAAGTAGAACAGGACACAATGGAGATTACGAAGGAAAGTGGGTATCCTCACAGCAGAGTCCTGACACACTCCAGCGATGTTCCAGCTCCTCCAGGACCACTAGCTGTACTCTTTCAGGTGGGTAGATTCTGGGAACTAACCCAGCCCAAGTTAACCTGCAACTCAGGTTGGGATTAATAGTCTCTACCAAAATCTCCCACAAGTAGATGACAGTCTTCCTTCCGGATCCCAGGGAATCAGGGTACAAACTCCACTTCCTCTGGGGTCTCCCAGGATCAATTACAGCTTGTCCAGACCACCATGGAGTCTGTCTCAAAGAGAGAGAGCCACATTTCCTGCTTCCCCATTCCATTTAGAATTCTCCAGCCCTGCTTGCTAGTCTCCTAAATAATAATTTAGTAAACTTCCTCACAACAATATACACATTTATAAATAAATAAACTCTTGCCTTCTGTCTTAATATCAATATCAACTGAGGTTAAGTGATTTGCCATATTACTAGGTAGTGTCTGAGGTGTCATATTTGAACCCAGGGACTCCCGTTTCCCAGCTTAATTCTCTATCTGCTGAGCCACTTCACTGCCCTTCACTTCTGTATTATTGCAAGAGCCTCCTGGTTGATCTCCTTCTCTCAATACTATTCCTATTCCAGTCTGTCTTCCATTCAATTGTCAAAATGACCTTTCTAACCCATGTCACCCCCTTATTCAAATTCGTGTGGCTCCCTATCAGTTCCAGGATAAAACAGAAACTCTTTCCATCTTCTTTTTTTGTCTGAAGCACTTCAGAACCTGGCCCCCTCCTTCCTCCCTTTCCCGGCTCCTTACACTTCACCCTCTTCCACATACTCTATAATTCAGTGATATCAGCCTTGCTAGTCTTTGCACGAGAACTCCACCTCCCGACTCTACGCCTTTTGCCAGTGGTCCCTCATGTCTCAAATTCTTTCCTTCCTCATTTCTCCCTTCTGGATTCTTTGGGTTCCTTCAAGCTCCAGCTCAAAATCTCACTTTGGCCAAAAGCCTTTCTCAGGCCCCTGAAGGCTAATGCTCCATTTTATCCCGTACATCTTGTTTGTGTCGTGTTGTTCTCACGTTTTCTCTTCCATTAGATTGTGATCTGCTTGAGGGCAGAGACATCCCCCTTCCCCCCTTCTTTGGATCTTTAGTGTGTTGGCACAGCGCCAGGCAAGTGCTAGCCACTTAATAAATATTTGTTCCCTTGACTTGATTTCATGCTAAATTCTTTTCCCATGGTCGGACAGGGGAGAAATCAAGTTATTACTGTAAGAAAATTGCATAGATAACTGGAAAGGATGCTCTCGTGGCCCTGAGTTGTTTCCACTGGGTGGACCTCAACTAGGACTAAAGATGGCAGCCTTGCTTCCACTGCCATTTATAGTTCATACCACTCTCCAGACTTCTCGGCTACTTGGGGTTGTCTCTTTGTCCTTAGCTCCAGCCACTATCAGTTTTATCCCTCCAATTTCCGAGTCCCCTGTACCCTGGGGTCCTTTAACCCTTCAATCGCGGGAGTAGCTTCTACAGAGATTAAAACTGGAACCAATATACAAACATCACAGGAGGACGTGCTCCGCTCCCCACCCCACCTCCACATCGGACCTCGGTCCCTGAGGAGGGGAGAGGGATTAGGTTCGTCACTCAAGCTGCACAGCCAGCCCTCGGGAGCTGCTCTGTTCCCCTCTTCCCAGCGCCTGATGACATTTTTGCATGCCCCACCTCTCTGTCCCCTCACCCAATGGAGGCGCTCTCTCCCTCCACTCTCTCGCGTAATTTGGGGGCTCACAGACAGCTTGAATTTGCTCTCGGGGCACTCGAACTGGCAAAAGGTTTGCCAGCCCTGGGCAAATCACTTCATGCAGTGACCTAACTTTTACCACTCTTCTGCCTTAGAATCCATACAGATGAGGAGACTGAGGTCCAGGAAGGTTAAGTGACTTGCTCAGTGTCACACAGGTAGTAAGAATTTGAGCTAATATTCCTATTAACTTCCTCTTACCCCAAAGCCAATGCTTCCTCCTACGGAACCGTTCTACCTCCTTTCATTGCTTAACAGCCAAATTGCCCACCCAAGGGAGAACATGCTTGCATAGTAAGTAGAGCGCTGACCTTAGGGTGAGGAAGACATGAATTAAAGTTCCGTCTCCGAGAATGCACTTCATCTCTCAGTGTACTAGACAAGTCTTTAACATAATCGTTTTTCTCAGCCCTTCCTTTCTGTCTTAGTATCAGTTCTAAGAAAGAAAGGCAAGTGACTTGTCCAGGGTCACACATCTAGGAAGTGTCTGAGTTCACATTTGAACCCAGGTCCTCCCAACTTCAGGCCTGGCTCTCAGTCCACTTTACCACCTAGCTACCCCCTTTAATAAGATAAATTACAGACAAGTGACTAATCTGTGTCATTTGGTGAAAGTTGGGGACCAGAGGTTTCTGCAGCAGAATTTTCCTGCACAGATAAAATGATAGGTTTCTACATAAAGTGGAACAGGGGTGGATGGGATGGAATTCTCATAGATAAGCTGATGGACTTAATGAGGTTGGAAATCAAGAACAAGACTATGATTTAAAGGTTATATGAAGAGGCAGCTGGGTGGCTAAGTGGAGTGATGAGCCAGGCCTAGAGATGGGAGGTCCTAGGTTCAAATCTGACCTTGGATATTTCCTGGATGCCTGGAGAAGTCACTTACTATTGCCTGACCCTCACCACTCTTTTGCCTTAAAACCAAATACAGAATATCAATTCTAAGATGGAAGGTAGAGTTTTTTTTTAAAAAGGGGGGAAAAGAAAGGTTATATATATACAATATATATATACAATGCAAATATTTTATCTAGCAAAATCATGGCAGTTGTAAATGAAAATAGTATAAAGTTATTTTTTTTTTAAAGGAAATGAAACAAATACATGAACTGGAAACAGAGCTTTGCCTCTAGAGTCAGAAGACCTAGATTAAAATCTTACCTCCTGACAATTACTACCTGGTATGACTTTAACCTGCTTGAGCCTCAGTTTCTTCATTTGTAAAAAGAGGTTGGATTAGATGGTCTTTGAGGAATCATTTGAAACACATGACTCTATGCTCCTAATAACAGACTGTTTCATCACCCTGAATCCCTCCTACAAACACCTTTCATATATACCCACATGAAATTTCAACTATAATTTCCCTTTTACCATCTGGCAGCCAAATCAGAAGACCCTATGGAACAGGGGTTGGCAACCTTTTTGGCCGTGAGAGCCATAAACGCCACATTTTTAAAAATGTAATTTCGTGAGAGCTGTACAGTGCTCATAGTGCGCGCTCCTGTAACAGTGCGCAGTCCTGTAATAGCGCCTGAAAAAAAATTGACTTTATGGCTCCTGCAGAAAGAGCCATATCTGGCCCTCAAAAGAGCCAGATATGGCTCGAGAGCCATATGTTGCTGACACCTGCTATGGAAGGAAGGAAGGAAGGAAGGAAGGAAGGAAGGAAGGAAGGAAGGAAGGAAGGAAGGAAGGAAGGAAGGA
>NC_058134.1:202441108-202488486 GCF_016433145.1 Gracilinanus agilis | reverse complement strand
GGAAGGAAGGAAGGAAGGAAGGAAGGAAGGAAGGAAGGAAAGAGGGAGAGGAGTCAGGGGTGGTACAGTTCAAAAAGACATTAAAAGACCTGTGTTCACATCCTACTTCTGTTGCCAACTAGATATGTGACCTTGGGCAAGTCATTAAGCCTATTTTGGTCTCTGTTTCTTCATTTATAAAATGAGACTCTTGTTCAGGTAGCTTCTAAGGACCTTTCCAGACATAACTCTATGATCTGAACTTATGAAGAGTTTAGTTCTGTTGCACCTTGAAGTTCCTAATGGGTTTTGGGATCACTGAGGTAGAGGGTAGAAATGGAAAGGGACTATCCATTTTCTGAAATTACCCTCAAGTTTCTTTCTCTCTTTCTAGGCTTTAGTTTTCATTGTTTTTACCATTAACCACAAATCTGTCCTTGAATCTGAGAAAACACAAGCACTAGAAGCTGAGATCTGCCTAAGGGAATCATTTGAAACCTATTAATATCTCTCAGTCCCAGGTGACAGTGGACTCCAGCAGTGAAGCCTGTCAGACCCTGGGGGTCCACCTTACTAATCTCGTTTATCTCAACCAACCTTCTTAACTCACCTGCTACCAAAACTACTGGGGCTTATCTAAAAAATTCTTGGCATTTCTATGCCTGTGGGAACCTGGTGGGGGAGGAGAGTGAGGGGATTTGAGGACAGGATGAGAAGGTGCATAGCAGTGAGTTCCAAGCTTAACAGTACCTCATAAGATACATCAAGTGCTCAGCACCTTTGTGGTGGTTGCTTTCCAAAGAAAAAGTGTAGAGCTGAACTTAAGAAGCAAGTATGTAGTCTGTTTATAAAGGAATAGAAGAATCTACTGCCAGGAGAACCTCACAGTGATGGTGAACCTTTTAGAGATTGAGTGCCCAAACTGCAACTCTCATGGCTGCATATGAGCGCCACACCTTACCCCAGACAGGGGAGAGAGGAAGCACTCCCATTGGGCTGCTGGTCAAAGGGGTGGGTGAAGTGGGAAATGTCCTTAGGCACCTATGGAGAAGGGGAGGGGAGCAGCCTCCTCCAGCATGTGTACCATAGGTTCACCAACCCAGCTCTAGGAGAACACTGAAGCATCATTCCTTTCTTCACTCTTCCTATCCCCCTCCTCATCCCTTGATTCTTGCCACATTTACCCAATACATACTGAGTGGAAGAAAGAAAGCAGATGATGTAAATGTTAAATATCAGAACCATTACTAGGGTGTACTGACTTTGACTTGCAGTGCTGAAGACAGAGGGGAATAACAACACTTACAATGCTTTAGCAGTATAGAAACTAGAGTTTAGTACCTGCTTAGCAAAAATTAGTAAAAATAGGAAGCTACCATAAGGGATGTGCTCTGCCCCTGCCCACCCCAGCTCTGTTCCTTCTACCTAACAGTAGCCTAAAGACATGTTCTGTCTCCCCCACACATAGGGTAGTGCCTTACCCTTCCTTTCAACTAGGGTGAATTTTTGTGACACTTGTATCAGATGTATTTTCTGATGGTTGTCTCAGCTGCAAAATATCCTTCTATGATTCTGCTAGATAGAATAGGAAATACTAAGTATTAGACTTGACTGCCATTGTTTCTGTGGTTTTACCCTAAACTCCACGGTGTGCCTGAGGCCAACCCTACAGAAGAACAAAACTCTCCAGATAATTCTCGAAGCCACATGGGTGCCCCCAAATTTATTTATTTTTTTAATGAACAAATATTTTTTCTCAGCTCTACTTCTATACTAAAAAAAAAAAAAAAGATAAAAGAAAAATCCTTCACAACAAAGGTACACAATAAAGAAAAAATAATGTGGATTGCTCTATGCAAAAATACATGATTCATTTTGTATCCTAACCCTGTCACTTCTCTGTCAAAAGGTAGATAATATATTTCACATTAGCCCCTTGGAATCATGAATGGTTATTGTGAGATCATAGTTCTTAGAGCTTTCAAAATTATTTGTCTTTTGTATTTTTCTTATTATTGCATAAATTGTTTTCCTGATTCTGTCCATTTAATTCTTTGTCAATTTATAAACGTTTCTAAAACAATTTGATTTTATCTTGTACTCTTCAAAACCCACTATAGTCTGGCTTTTGGCATCACAATAATTTCTTAACTTTCATTCCTCACTCTTCATACTTCTCGACTTCTCTGTAGCATTTGTCAGTGGTGATCACCTTCTTTGTCTATATACTTTCTCCTCTGTGGGTTTTCAATACACTGTTCTCTCCAGATTCTCTTCCTACTTATCTAATGACTTCCTTTCAGTTTTATTTGCTGACTCTTCTTCCACATCATGATCATTAACAATGGGGGATATCCCAGAGTTCTATCCTGTCTTCTTTTCTTCTTCCTCTATACCATATTCCTTGATAATTTTATCAGCTCCCAGGGAGTAAATTATCATCTCAATGTAAATGATTCCCAGATCTATGACTTGAACCCAGAAATAACCCATTTTTCAATTGGAGCACATAGACCAAGTTTAAGCATGAGGGCTTCTCTCTAATGTTAATCTGTATGGTAAGTTATTCCCACCCATTCACATTTAGTCCCTGTGAATGACTAAATTTAGTTCATTTTTAGTCCTTCCCCTTTCTTTTTCTATCCCTCTGCAACTCAGCAAACTTCAGATAAGCATTTGAACACAAAGGAACATTATTACTAGGCATGTAGAGAACAGAGAAAGAACTCCTTGCTCTCTTCCCAAAGCATAGGGCTCCTGGCATGGGAAAATAGATTTAAAAGTGCATTGGAGACCTTGGTGAAAGTCAGTGTCTATCTCTTGATATTCAGCTAATTCTTTTGGGGCAAAGTTCCCCCAAAGAGGGAAGTGGCCCCTTGGGAGGGACTCTATGGGATGACTCCAACTCAGCCATGGTATGACCCAAGGAATGGATGACGACCAACTAATATGGAATGTTGCCTCAAGATGCCCACCCACTCCAAAGCTTTCTGCTCTTTTTCTTGTATTTTATGACACAAAGGACAAATGGGAAGGTATTTGTCAACTCACAGTATTACAAAGTTACAGAATTAAAGAATCTCAGAATTATAAAAGATTTGAGTCTCCTTAGTTCAACTGTTATCTGAATAAAAATTTACAATACTCCCAACAATTTATCAATCTTGAATTGATCACTCTTGAAACAGTCCATTTCATTTCAGATATTAGGAAATCTTCATTTTATATAAGCCTAAATTTGATTCTCTGAAACTCACCCCTATTTTTCCTAGTTTTCTTCCCCATGAGGTCAAATGGAACAATATAATCCTTCTTTCATATAATGACCCTTCAAAAACTTTAAAACAGCTACCATATGCCATATGCCTATTCTCTTTAGAAAACCAGCCTTTTCTTTCTCTCCTTCTCAGAAGGTCATACTATCTCTTCTAAGGGCTCCCTACTTCCCTTTCTTAGTCAGCTGCTGTGAGATATACCCACACATAGGCTATGGGCCATAGATGATGAATTTGGAAACTAATCTAAGAGCAATGAATTCAACAGGTGGGGAAAGAACCATGAGAATCATTAGTGTCATGAAAATTCAGGGAGGCAAGGGTATTCCAACAAAAAGGATGGTAAATAGGGACAGCTGGGGAGCTCAGTGGAGTGAGAGCCAGGCCTAGAGACAGGAGGTCCTAGGTTCAAACCCGGCCTCAGCCACTTCCCAGCTGTGTGACCCTGGGCAAGTCACTTGACCCCCATTGCCTACCTTTACCAATCTTCCACCTATGAGACAATACACCGAAAGTACAAGGGTTTAAAAAAAAAAAAAGGATGGTAAATAGCATCAATGCTTGTCCGGGTCCAGCCGGACACAACCGAGGGGTCCAGGGAAACGGCAACCTAAGAACCCATAGGGGGAGATGAGGGGAGACCTCGCGCGCAAGACACAGAGTCGTTTGGATGGAAGCAAGGCTCGTTTATTGCAGATCTATGACAAGAATATATAGGTTGAGGGCAGAAGGGGGTCGGCAGATACTAAGGGGAAAGGAACGCGGAAAGGGAGCATAGAAAATCTCCTGTGGCATCTTACTGTCTCCAAGCATGGCTGGGCCTATGATCAATATCTTATCTTAGAAGAGTGAATGATATCTATTCTTAGAAGAGTGACTATTTTATCTTAAAGTCTTGGTCCCTAACAAATGCTGTAGAGAGGCAAAATGATGAGAACTAAGAAAAGGCTACTGAATTCAAGAACCAAGATCAATGGTGACTTTAAAGAGAGGAATTTTAGTTACATGGTGGGATCTGAAGCCAGATTATAAAGTATAAAAAAGTAAAAATGAGATTTTTCTGAACTTAAAAAAATATCTTTACCTTCCATTTAATCAATACTATATCATTTCCAGGACAGAAGAGTAGTAAGGGATAGGTAATGGAGATTAAGTGACTTGCCAGGGTCATGCAGCTAAGAAGTGTCTAAGGTCAAATTTGAACCCAGTACCTCCTATAATCTAGGCCTGGTTCTCAGTCCATTAGCTGTTCTTGTCAATTTTAGGGCATATATCTGACTATACTTGGATTTTTCTCTCTCCCATATCAAATTATAAGGCGAAATGATCCCTCCTCCCAAAGGTTCTCATCGTTTAGAAACCCAGAAACTGGTTCTACCATGCTGATATGAATAGGATCTAGAATAAAAGTTTCACTTGTGTAGTCCACTTTGCATCTCCTGCCCTACCTAGTTTCAATCTTGTGGAACAAGATGTTCTAGCCAGAACAAACTCATCTTTTCTTTTCTTTTCTTTTCTTTTCTTTTCTTTTCTTTTGGTTTAATGTACTGGAAAAAATTTTTAATATGAAAATCTTTATTTAATAAATTAATTTTGAATATTTTCTCATGGTTACATGATTCATATTCTTTTCCTCTCCTCCTTCAACCCCCCTCCCATAGCCAAAGAGAAATTCCACTGAGTTTTACATGTGTCATTGATCAAGACCTATTTCCATATTATTAATATTTGCATTAGGGTGATCACTTAGAATCTACATCCCCAGGCATATCCCTATCAAACCATGTGATCAAGCAGTTGCTTTTCTTCTGTTTCTACTCCCACAGTTCTTTCTCTGGATGTGAATAACATTCTTTCTCATAAGTCCCTCAGCCTTGCTCTGGATCATTGCATTGCTGCTAGTAGAGAAGTCCATTACATTTGATTGTGCCACACTGTATCTGTCTCTGTGTATAATGTTCTCCTGATTCTGCTCCTTTCACTCTGCATCAATTCCTGGAGGTCTTTCCAATTCACATGGAATTCCTCCCGTTCATTATTCCTTTCAGCACAATAGTATTCTATCACCAACAGATACCACATTTGTTCAGCCATTTCCCAATCAAAGGGTATCCCTTCATTTTCCAATTTTTTGCCATCACAAAGACAAACTCATCTTTTCTAAACTTGCCACCACAATATTAACTTGACTGACATCATCTCTTTTAGCCTCCTCTCCCCTCTGATAGGATAGCTAAACGATGGAGTACAAAACTCCTCCAAAAGCCTCCCTTTATAGAGGGCAAAATAGGACTCAGTTCATTTCACTTTGCCTCTGCTTCCTTACCTGGTTCCAATTCCACAAAACAAGATGAGTCTATGCTGGGTACTCTTTGGTGTCTCATCCCCACCTCCAGCTTTCCTTTGTAGGATACTCCCTCATATCCTGACTCTCCATTCCTGCCTTCTTTTATGTGTTCTCTTCCCCTTTAGACTATAAGTTCCTTAAAGGCAGGAACTGCCTTTCTTATTAATTATATCCCCAAGACTTAGCACAGTACCTGGTAGAATGTGTGCACTTAATAAATGTTTATTGGAATTCAGAACTTGTTAGTTCAGCTGTAATTTAAGGATTAAATTATCATTAAATCAAGTGAAAAAAGTATTAGCTTCTCCACTTTGACCACCCTGGTGCAGCCCCTCATCACCTTAAGCTTTACTATTATAATCTTCTTTTTGGTCTATCTGCCATAAGACATTCTTCAATTTGGTCTCTCTTCTGCTCAAATCTTCCCAAAGCACAGATCTAACCATTCCACTTCCCAGTAAATTCCAGTAGCTCCATATTACCTCTAGGCTCAAAAAAATAATACTCTGCCAAGCTTTTAAAGTCCTTCATAACTTTGCTCCTTCCTACCTTTCTAGTCTCCTTACACATCAGTCCCATCAAGGTACTCTACAATTCAGCAACATTGGTCTTCTTTTGCTATTGCTATTCTTCACATGTGACCCTGCCCCCCTCCCCATCTCTCAGTTCTTTGCCTTTTCTCCAGCAGTTCCTCATGCGTAAACTGCTCTTTCAATCCTCATCTCCACCTCCTACGTTTGTTGACTTCCTTCAAGATTTAGCTCATTCTCTACCTCCTGAAAGACATCTTTCCCATTCTCCCCAATTATTAGTGTTTTCCCTCTGAGTTTATCTCCACTTTATGTTGTATAGGTTTTGTATGTATGGAGTTGTTTTGTATGTTGCCTTCTCCATTTTAATAGGAGCGTCTTGAGGGTAGGGAATATGTTTTTGCCTTTCTTTGTATCCACAAGTGCCTGGAGGCATTTAATGAATGCTTGTTGAGGAACAAAGAAAAGGCTGGAGTAAATAAGATCTCTGAAAACTCCTATCAATAAAATATCATGCCTCTTTCCTCCATTTGGAATTTGCTTTTGCAATCTTCATCTATTTCCTCTTTCTGTCTGAGTGATCTATAGTATACATTATTATTTCAGTTGCTATCTCTATGGACCTTCTCTAATATCTTCTTAATCTGTCTCCACCTAATTACCTGTTCATTTTCTCATGTACTTCTTTCCAAGTTTTTTAAAAAAAATCACTCAGTTCACTGTTTCTTATGGCCTTCACTTATCCATGAAATTGTTGTATTCTCCCATTAGAAAGTAAGTTCCTTGAAGATGAAGACTATCTTGTTTTTGTCCTTGTATACTCAGCACCTAGAACAGTACCTGTTGAACATATAGTTGATAGTACAAAGTACTCAAATAAATCTACAAGTCTATTAATGAAAAAACACGTAGTCGTAGAGCTTTCTATGGCTGATTTTTTTTTTAATTAAAAAAATATCTTTGCTCATGACTGAGATGGAGGAGGAGTTATTTTCAAAGATGACCTCTCTCCATGTGAGGCTCTGGGAACGGATAAAACAGAATGTTAGAAAGCAGGGCTTTATTTCGTGTTCCCTTGAGCTCCATTGTTCTATTGGTGTTTGGCTAGAGTAGGAGTAATAGTCACTCTTGGTGGTAATAGATAGAAATGTCCAGAAGTCTTCAAAGGCTTTCACAAACTAGGGCTAAGTATAGTTTCAAAACAGGAAACTCTCATAACTCTTCTTAGCCACAGTACAATGAGGCGAAGGATAATAACATCCTCTTGCAGATGTTTTCCTCCCTACTGGTTGATGTAGTACTAGAGGAATGAGAGGCTTATCTCGAGTCCAGATACCCATATCTCCTGAGAGCTTCATTATTATCCATTTTTTACCATGCAGGTGCATTGGGAAGGAGATTCTTCCTTGCAGTTCACATCTCAGCTAAGATTCTTGGCTCTTATGAAAGTAATTTAGAATGAGAAGTGACAGTGGAAGCCAGGTCATTCTCACTCCCCAGTCCCCATTACATACAAGGAAATTAATTTCCCCAAATGGTAAGGTGATGATTTCCCTAAGGTCACGCAGGTAGTAAATGACAGAGCCGCAGTACAAAACCAGTTCTTCTTACTCCAAATTCAGGGCCCTTTCCACTGCAACACACTATCTCCTTTGTCCAGGTTTTAGAGGTCAAACTTTGCCATTTGCATTCAGAGAACAGTGTTTTTAAATCTCATCACTGATATTTAGGAAAAGCTTACATGATTTTTTTTTTTTTTACCAGAGTGATGCCTATGAAATACGGTGGAGAATATATGCCTCACTCTCTTCCTAAGAATATGGGAAGATCTTATTGGCTGACATTTCTAAAGTACTGTGAGCTCAAGATAAATTTGTATAGTGTTTCTCCTGGGTCCTTGCTTCTAATTGTCACTTACATTTGATGCCCTGTGGGGCCATAGAAGGGTAGCTGGCTATTTATTTCCAGAGTTCTAACCATAACTCCAAAGGTCTGGGTTTCTAGAAGTGTTTTCAATGAATGCTCTGGGGGAAAGTGTTATACAGAAGAAATAGCATTGGCTCCAGAGACAGAGGACAGAGTTTCAAATCCTGCTTCTGACACCCATTACCTTGGGCAAAATACTTAAATTTCCTGGGTCTCAGTTTCTCTATCTCTAAAATGAGGGAGTTGGATTAGATGACTTTAAAGGTCCTTCAGCTCTAAATCTCTGATCCTACTTTGCATACATGCATGTGCCTATTAAACATGAACACATCCTCAGTCTAGGTAGGTAGCATAGATAGAGTGTTGGCTAGAATGAAAAAAGGTGAATCCAAATTCCGCCTCAAACACTTACTAGCTATATGATCTTGGGCAAGTCACTTAAGCCTCCATTTCCTTATCTATGAAATTAGGATGTTATATTTGATGGCATCTAAGGTCTTTTCCAAATCTGATCATACAGTTGACTTAATTAACTTTTATTTATTTGTTTTTTATTCCAAATTTTACAAAAACAAAAACAAACATTTTCATAAACAAAGAAAAAGATAGAACACAATGAAATCCCAAATCACCCATAAGTTTAGCTTACTTTTTTTCATTTCTACATAATAAATCCCATCTACAAGTATCCCAGCCCCTCCCCACTCTCCCCACATCACAAAAGATATCATCAAGGAGGCCAACATGTACATATAAATTAAGCCTTTCATGTTTCACCTTTCTCACTTTCTAGAGGTGATATTCATAATTTATTCTTCAATGATGAATTCTGTTGCTCTGTATAATGTTCAATTCATTTTATTGTTCTTTATCTCATGTAGTTCTTTCTAATTTTTTTAAGTCAGTTGGTTCATTGTTTCTTAGAGCACAGTTGTATTCCATTACAATCATGTACCATAATTTGCTCAGCTATTCCCCAATTGATAGGCATTCCCTCAGTTTTCAATTCTTTGCCACCACAAAGGAAGTTGCTATAAATATTTTGGAATGTATGAGTTCTTTTTTTTTTTTTTTTAAACCCTTACCTTCCATCTTGGAGTCAATACTGTGTGTATTGGCTCCTAGGTGGAAGAATGGTAAGGGTAGGCAATAGGGGACAAGTGACTTGCCCAAGGTTACACAGCTGAGAAGTAGCTGAGGCCAGATTTGAACCTAGGACCTCCCATCTCAAGGCCTGACTCTCATTCTACTGAGCTACCCAGCTGCCCGCAGGAATGTGTGAGTTCTTTTCCTCTTTCCCTGATCTCCTTGGGAAACAGATCCAGCAATGGTTTTATAACTAGGTGTAATTCCAAATCACTCTCCAAAATCTTTGGGCTCTTTGCAGGTCTATACCTCATTTCTGCCAAACTACTGTTCACTTATCCCAGCAATTTTTGCAAACATTAATTTCTTATCTCAAAGCCTGGATCTAAGATTTTGTCCAATACAAGATTACTCAAATCTTTTGCCACTATTTGTTGTATATCTGTTCTGTTCCACTGATCTATCTTTCTATTTTAAGCCAGTATGAGACAGTTTTGATTATTACTGCTTCATAATAGAGTTTAAAACCTAGTACTACCAAATCTCCTTCCTTCATTTTTTCTTATTAATTCCTTTTATAGTCTTAATCTTTTATTCTTCCAAACAAATTTTGTTATTTTTTCTAACTCAATAAAATAATTTTTTGGTAATTTAACTGGGATGGCATTGAATAAGTATATTAGTTTTGGCAGGATTATCATTTTAATTATATTGCCTTTGCCCATTCATAAACAATTATTATTTCTTCAATTGTTTAGATCTAACTTTATTTATATAAAAAAGTATTTTATAATTATGTTCATGTGGTTCCAGGTTTGTTCTGCCAGATATGCTCCCAGGATTTCTTTAGAAGTACAAAAGCACTAAGGTATAGCTGATATGCATGAAGGCTACTTGTCCCAGAGATAGAGCTCAAGGTTTGTGATAGTAAATTAACTGGTCAGGATGTTTGAGCCAATTGAGAAAGCCAGGTGTTCTTTAGACAGTGATTTGTAGACATGCAAGGTAAGACTGGTCCTTGCCAGAGTCTTGAGGCAGATCTACAAATGTGTGTGTCTTTTCTGGCTGCTTTTGCCTCAGTGTGCCCAGAATGTCCTAATGGACTTGTCACAAAAAGTGGATATTAGCAGGTTCTGCCAATGGAACTTTCTCTAAAGAATTATAATATACTGAACATAGGCAATATTATTCTATTTCTGTATACCTTAAACACTAATCTTAAGAATACATAAAATTAAAATACATAAAATCTTCACACACAAACATAAAATGCTTAAAATCAATTAGCCCTCAGACTGGCTAAAATGACAAAAGGGCAAAATGACAAATATTGGAGGGGATGTGGAAAAATGGGGATACTAATACACTGTTGGTGGAGCTATGAACAGATCCAACCATTTTGGAGAGCAATTTGGAATTAACCCCAGAGAGCTATAAAACTGGGCCATTAGGCCCAGCAATATTAATGCTGGATTTGTTTCCCAAGGACATCAGAGAGATCAGAGAAAAGAAAAAAGAACTTATATGTTCCAAAATATTTATAACATCTCTCTTTGTGGTGACAAAGAATTAGAAATTGATAAGATGCCTATCAATTAGAGAATGGCTGAGCAAACTGTGATATATGATTGTGATGGAATACTACTGTGTCATAAGAAGCAATTGAGCAGTCTAATTTTTTAAAACTTGGAAAGATAATCAACAGTGAAATGAGTAAAACCAAGAAAATATTATATACAGTCATAGAATTAAGACTAGAAGAATAAATTGTGAATGTTACCTGTAGAAAGGTGAACTGAAAGGTGAAAATATGAAAGAATTAATTTGTGTGAGCACATTGGTCTCTGGGATGATATCTTCTGTGATGTGGGGAGGTGGGAGAGGGACTGAGACACTTGTGGGTGGGATTTATTATATAGATATGAAGAAAAGTAAACTAAACCTATAAGAGCTTTATGGTCTCATTTACGTACAATCTTCTTTTTCTTTATATATGGAAATGCTTGTTTTATTTCATTTTGTGAAATTTAGAATAAGATAAAAATTAAAAATTTACATCATTAAAAAAAAAGAATACACACTTCCCAGCTGTGTGACCCTGGGCAAGTCACTTGACCCCCCATTGCCTACCCTTACCACTCTTCCACCTATAAGTCAATACACAGAAGTTAAGGGTTTAAAATTTAAAAAAAAAAAAAAAAAGAATATACAAAGTCCCTTAAATGTGCTTTTAGCCATCACGCAAAGATCTCCTTGGTCATTGCCACTTCTCCTTAGGCTATTGCCTAAGTTGTCCACTCACTTTTTCTCAATCAATTTGTCTCCTAAGGTCAAAGCCCCATAGCCCATTTCCTGCTATTGCTGTCTTTACCTCCTGCATCCTGCTGATAAAGCTGAACTACTGCTTCTGTGTTCTGAGGGAGGAAAAGAGCTAATTACTTACTGTGGGCCACTTAGGTCTTGGATTCACAACTCAATCAGCAGAAAGCCTGATCTCCTACAGTTCTTTGAGAGTTACCTTCACAAATGGAGATAGGAAGACCTCAGAGAAATAAAAATGTTTCAAAGTAATTTCTGTTAGTTGTTGCTTCTGTTATTTCTACTAATAATTTTTCTTGCTCAACCTATAATCAGAATCACCTTTTCCCTAACAAAGGGAAAAAAATCATAATTTCTTCTTTCGAAAAATGATTTTTATTCTCTTATTTCTCATCTCTTTCTTGGGACATAAGCTAATATCACAAAACTAGTTATAAAGAAGAAAAATATAAGTTACAAAGAAGGAAAGAAACTAATCCAAGGTCACAGAGAATGTCAATGCCTGAGGTAGGAATAAACCTGACGTCTATTCTGCAACTCATTTACAAAGAGTTCCCTGGCTTTCTAAAATGAACTCTCTATACTTTCTGCAGATAGGTTTAAGCTTATCTTAATTCATAGTTATGTTTTTCTTAGGATAATCCTATCCAATTCACATTTGCAGGGTATGAATAGTTGCATGTATCAACCATCCCAACCCAGGTATGGCCAACTCTCATTGATCCTCACTTGAAAAATCTAGGTACTTCTCCACAAATTGTCCATGTATCTACAGGTCTCTAGGGAAGGACTTTCCCCCATTTCTGTACCTCTGTTACAAGCAAACTTTGGTTCCAGACCATTGAAACAGATCAAATATTATATAAAGAATCACACTATTTTTTAAAATTTTCTAGTGCATATAAAAAGATATATTTACATTATACTGAATAGTATTATTTCCAGAAAAAAAAACCCAAACCCAGTGTATATCCCTTAATTAAAAAATACTTTATTGCTAAAAAACCACTATCACATAAGCCTTTATCCAGTTGTAATCTTTTTACTGGTGGAGGGTCTTGGCTTGATGGTGATGGTTTCTGACTGATCAGGGTGATGATTGCTGTAGATTGTGATGAGGTTGCTGTAACTATGGCAATTTCTTAAAATAAGACAGCAATGAAGTTTGCCACATTGGTTGACTCTTCCTTTCACTGGAATATCAGAGTTCATTGTAGAGTTATTAATTGGCCTAATTTTGATATTGTTGTATCTCAGGGAATAGCTATTCTACCTCAGGCTGAAGGGGAGGTAGAAAGTTGGGGAGCAGTCAGAACACACACAACATTTATCAGTTGTTTTTCATCTTATGTGAGTGTAGTTTATGATGCCCCAAAACAATTACGATGGTAAAATCAGATTACCAATCACAAATAACCATAACAGACATCATAATTACAAAAAAAGTCTGAAATATTGTTGGAATTGCCATAATATTACACAGAGACACACTGTGAGCACACACTGCTGAAAAATGGGCACAGACAGACTTGCTTGACCCAGGGTTGCCACAGGCCTTCAATTTGTAAAAACGAAACAAAACAAAACAAAACAAAAAATCCTCAATATCTTTGAAGTACAGTAGAGTACAGTACAATAAGATGAGATCTATCTGTAACGTCCCAGGAGATCCCACTGGAAATAAAGTACACATTTTGACCTTCCTCTTAGAATTTCAATCTGTTGCTCTAATATAGACCTAAATATTTAGAGTAATAGCGATAACACAGATTGTTCCTGGCTTTTCATTCTGGACTCATTCCCCGGGGAATTCCATAACCAGCAATCACCAGGTGAACTAGCAGATAATTTTTAGGGAATCTTTTACCGCAAGGAAGTTGTAGATTGAGTTCTAAATAACCAGACACCCGAATAGGCTCCTGGCTGGTTTCTTATGGAAGTTTGACCAATGGTGAATAATGGTCAGTAATGGTATTGTTACTGAAAAGCGATTTGAAACACCCAGAATATATGTGTCCCTACCATAGGGACCATATGCAGGAGCCTTTAACTTGCTTCTTCATGTAACTTTCTGTGCTGAATGTAGGAACTGAATATTAGGGGGAAGAAAGCTATTTGCACTCTTTGGTACTAAGTTAATTTATTTATAACTTGTCCTTGATATTCAGTTATAGAGTCCCTTCCTCTCACAGCAGAGGTCATGGCGTGGAAGAATGAATATAATTGCAAATCCACCTCACAGTTAATCTATACATATACATGAATTCTTATACAAGTACCTGATAGGACTGATGATAATTATCTAGTTGGAAATGGAGCTTAAAAGGCACCAGTCCCCTATAAGGAAAGACATCTGGAGCCTCAATTTTCTCTAGACTCCCAAGTCCATGAAAGGAGGAAATGAGTCTTATTCCTTCCCATAATGATCTAAAATAAATATCCTTGGCTGATGTAGGACTCAGATAAACTTTCCTCCCTAGAGACCATTGAGGCAAAGAAAAAATTCTTGGAATCCATTAAAGCTATAGAGGATTCCAGTGCTTAAATGATTCTCAAAGTAGGACAATCATTCAGGTGTTATGAATAGCAGGAGGTGTACCACAAAACAAAGACAAAAAAAGAGGATCAGTGGGAGCACTGATTTGGGGCACAGAATTTTTCATTGCTTTTATAACTTTTGCCTAATTTCTCATTTTCCTTTCAAAAGTAGTAGGAATGACAACAGAAGGACACAAGCAGCCAGAATAACTGAGAATTAGATTACTGAGAATTAAAAGTAAGCCCAGATGTAAGGATAGAGGATGTAAGTTTAGGGCAGGGCAAGGTTTCAAAATTGGATTTTTCTGTGGCTAAAAACCAGATATATGGAGTATATATGTAGCAGTTAGGCGATACACTAGATCAGGGGTTGGCAACGTATGGCTCTTTCTGCAGGAGCCATAAAGTCAATTTTTTTTTCAGGTGCTATTACAGGAGCCGCACTGTGAGCACTGTACGGCTCTCACGAAATTAAATTTTAAAAAATGTGGCGTTTAGGGGCAGCTGGGTAGCTCAGTGGAGTGAGAGTCAGGCCTAGAGACAGGAGGTCCTAGGTTCAAACCTGGCCTCAGCCACTTCCCAGCTGTGTGACCCTGGGCAAGCCACTTGACCCCCATTGCCCACCCTTACCACTCTTCCACCGATGAGACAATACACCGAAGTACAAGGGTTTAAAAAAAAAAATGTGGCGTTTATGACTCTCATGGCCAAAAAGGTTGCCAACCCCTGCCCCAGAGGGAGTGCCAGGCCTGAAGTCAGGAAGACTCATCTCCATGAATTCAAATCTGGCCTCAGACACTTAAACTGTGTGACCTTTGACAAGTCATTTAACTCTGTTGTCTCCGTTTTCTCATCTATAAAATAAGTTGGAGAAGAAAATGGCAAACTACTCTAGTATCGTATCCAAGAAAACCCCAGATAAGGTCACAAAGAGTTGGTCTTGACTGAAATGATTGAACATATTTGGCATTTCCCATGAAAAAAAAAAAGATTAATTTTTTTCCTGGCCAGAGAGATTTGCTCTCCTATTGATAATAATCCCAGTGATTCAGAGAGTAACTGTCCTTCCTTTTGTTTGGCTCCCATCCTTTTTGGTTGGCAGAGACATTTGCAAGTGTATTTATTTCCATCCATTGTTTAAAAAGACTATTCCAGCCATTCCAGCATCACCTTTGCTGCCATTCTCTGACACGCACAGCGCCTCAACTCCATACAGTCCTTTGAGAAAGCTCTGCCATTCAATATTGTCACACAGTCCCAGCTCCTTAAGCTGCTGAAGTCAACTACAATATCAAACCTGAAAAAAAAAAAAAAAGAATCAGTGTTTGGTCACTCCCCAAGAAACATCTCCTGTAGAGAATTAAGATTACCGAAAAGAAACATTTCTTCCCCCAAACAATCTTCTGCTTCGGTGGGGTCACAAAGGCTAATGCTGAAAACTCCATGTTTTGCCACATTTTACTTACCCAGTTCCCTCCTTCTGCCTTGGTAAAACAGGAGAGAATTAGCTATTATAGTCAAGAGGCTAAGGTATTTATACGAGGTCCTCTTGTGTACTGACCTATGACAGTCATCTACATTCTCTGAGGTTGTTTCTCACATCTGTAAAATAGGATGAATTGAACCTTCACCCTTCCCATCCCCTGGAAGCATATAAATGTGATAATTCAG
Organism: Gracilinanus agilis; assembly: GCF_016433145.1. Classification (NCBI taxonomy): domain Eukaryota; kingdom Metazoa; phylum Chordata; class Mammalia; order Didelphimorphia; family Didelphidae; genus Gracilinanus; species Gracilinanus agilis. The sequence continues at coordinate 202,472,815 of NC_058134.1, read as the reverse complement.
TATATGACCTACTGTGATCCTTTAAAGAAGAGAATAACATCAATCCAAGGCATCGCTGAAGAAGGGAAGGATTTAATAGGTAGAGATTGCATCTGAGTGTATAACCTTTACCCACTCAGGTTAGGTATTGCTGCATGCTTCAGAGTATAACTTCTGACTGAGAGAATGCCGAACCACAACGGGTGAGTGGGCAATGGAGACTCAAGGTGGCTGGACAACCACCAGAGATGCAAGCAGCAACCTTTAAAAGGTAGACAGGAGATCCCTTGGAGCCTAAGACAAACTCTCCCATGGAGGAAATAAGTGGTTGGCTAATGTAAGAGAAAGACGACTAGACTTGTGCATGGCATGGATAGATATCAGAACTGAGATCTGACCCACCCATCTCCTCGGAAGACTATAAAATCTGCTTTTGTGGAAAACATAAGGAGTAATATGGATGGCTTTTTGTCCTTCCTTCTCTTGTCTTCTAGAGAGGAACTTGGCTAGAATTGTATCTTACACTCCTTAAATAGTAATATTCTGGAGGTGCAATACTTTGGACAGCCCAGAATTATCTCCCCTGATTGTACAAACTGCCATCTTAAATAACTAAAACACCTATTTATTAAAGTAAACAGTAAATAGAAGTGAAGAAAGTTATATAGATTAGAAAAGACAAAATCATACTGGAGTATAAGAGCCCTTTACTTGGGAGTAAGATAAGATCTTGGTTCACAAAAGAAATAGAGCAATCACCAAGAAGAGTCTGATTTTAGCAATATCTAGATTGCAAGCATTAGAAATCAAAGGTCCTATAGGGGTCCAATTCCCTTCCGAGCTAAAATTCCAGGGGAAGGTCCTTTTGCCACTCAAAAGACTGAGCTTGCTTCTTCTGATCACTCCTCACAGAATCCTCAAATCTCCGGTCTCTGTTCACACAGGTATGCAGCATCACGGCTAAGCATTTTCTCAGCCTATCATTCTCCACCCAGCATTCTCTCAGTCAACAGGAGATATATGTTTGTCTCAACTATAAGCAGTAAAAATCATCCCTTCTAAGTGGACAGAGGTGTTAGAGAAAGATTTTAGAAGTGCACATTTTTTGTTCTGTAACATATTCCCTAAAGTGAGATTTCCATTTCACAGTTAATTCTCTCTCGTCTCTTCACCCTATCCCCATCTTCCCGAGGGGCTGGAGTCTTACAAGTTAGAGGAATGAAGAGATCCATCCATCCAAAGCCAGGGATTGCCACTGCCATTGCGGGAGAGCCCTGTCCAATAGGAGTAGAAAAACTGAGAATAGCTATAAGGCATCACAAATTCCTATAAGGGAGACAAAGAAAGTTTGAGTTGTTCTTTATCTTCTTTTTGTGCTTATATGAAATACCAATTAAGCAAAGAATACAATGTTTTAATGAAAATTCTCTTATAATATCGCTTGAGCTGCCATATTTGGACTATAAGCAATCAATACATACTTTAAAAAATTCTTACCTTCTGTCTTAGAATCAATACAAGTAGCAGTTCTAAGGCAGAAGAGCAGTAAGGGTTAGGCAACTAGGGTTAAGTAACTTGCCCAGGGTCACACAGTTGGAAAGTATCTGAGCCTAGTTTTAAACCCAGGTCCTCCCCACTCCAACCCTGCCTCTCTGAGCCACCTAACTGCCCCAATAAGTACTTTTTAAGCACCTACTATATTCCTAATACTCTGCTAGGCAATAAGGAACATGTACAAAAAAAAATGTAATCTCTACTTTCAAGGATTATGTAATCTCTACTTTCAATTTCCATTCTAATGTGTCTCCACACATGGAACATAAATATATAAACCACAGATATATATTAAGTGGCTAATTACAAAGTGGTTTAGAAAAAAGGAATTAATAGTCAGGGGATCAGGAAAGGCATTTATGAGAAACATGACTTTGAGAAGGAGGCAAGAAGGGCATGCATTCAAGTCTTGTTGGATGGCTAGTGCAAAAGCACAATGTTGTCATGGTTTCTGATTTTATACATGAGAAAGTAGAAAGGAAAGAAAACAAAGACAGGAAAAAAGAACTTAATCAGATTAAAAAATCCTGCTATCACCAACATTATTGTGAAACCATTGTAAGAACTAGCTTCATATTTTCTGAGAGAACACCACCAATTTATTGGGGGGAAAGCCAAAATATTATTTCCTTTTTGTTTCTCTTAAAAATAAGTTTTTATAGCCTCAGACACTTCCTAGTTGTGATCCTGGGCAAGTCATTTGACCCCCATTGCCTAGTCCTTACCATTCTTCTGCCTTAGAACCAATACATCGTATTGATTCTAAGACAGAAGGTAAGGGTTATTAAAAAATAATAATTTTATTGATAATTTCTATTTTATACATCACTCTACTTATTCAAATATCCCTCCTTCTCCCCTTCCCAGAGAGCCAAACTCATACAACAAAGAGCGATCTTTAGAGAGGAAGAAAAATTAGTATGTCAGATCAATACATGGAAAAGTTCAAAAATATGTACAGTGTATATAACACCTTTCGGCTTCCCACTCCCACAAAGGAATAGTTGGTGTTTTCTTCTCATATCTCTTCCTTTGAGTCCTGCTTGATCTTTATAATTTTGTAGCTTTTATCTTTGATTTTGTGGTGTATGGTTATTTCTATTTATGTTGTTTTGTTAATGTATATATTTTCTAGTATTTCTTCACTTCACTCTGCATTAATTCAAATGGATCTTTCCATGCTTCTTTATGTTCATCATACACATTATTTCTTACAGCACAATAATATTCCATTACATTCATGTACAGTCTTTAGCTATTTCCCAATTGATAGGTATCTGCTTTGATTCCAATTTTTGGCTATAATAAAAAATGCCACCATCAATATTTTAGAGTAAATGAGTATTTTTTCTTATTGATGACCTTCTTGGGATATAATCCAGTAAGGAAGTCTCTGGTTCAAATTTTAGCAATTTTACTTGCATAATTCCAAATTGATTGTACCATTTCACAACTCCACCAACAATTTATTAGAGTGGCTACCCTTTCACAATGCCTCCAATATTTACTGTTGCCAGGTATTGTCATTTTTCCCAATTCGCAAGGTGTGTAGGTAAAATCTCAGGGTTGTTTTGGTTTGTATTTCTTTTATTCATAGTGATTTGGATAATTCTTTCCGATGTTTGTGATATTTTGCAGTTCTTTGGGGAATTGTTCCTATCCTTTAACTATTTCTCTATTGAATAATGGCTATTAGTCATACATATATATGTATATGCATACATATATATATATATACACATATAATCTTGTACATTGAACCTTTTTAGTGGAAATTTAATACAAAGATTTTTCTCCACACTTGATTTCAAACTATATTACAAAACAGTCTGGTACTGGCTAAGAAATAGTGTGGTGGATCTGTGGAATAGACTAGATGCACAATATATAGAACAAAATGACTATAGTAATCTAGTATTTTATAAACCTTATGATCCAAGCTTTGGGGGGAAGTTCACTATTTGAAAAAAGCTGTTGGGAAAACTGGAAAGCAGTTTGGCAGAAATTAGGCATAGACTGACATCTCACACCACATACCAAAATAAGGTCAAAAATATTTATAGCACCTCTTTTTATAGCGGCAAAGAATTGGAAATTGAACTAATGCCCATTAATTCAGGAATGGTTAAACAAGAAGTGGTATATAATTTTGTGATGGAATTCAATTGTACTATAAGAATGATGAGCAAACTGATTTCCAGAAAACCTTAGAAAACTTATAAGAACTGATGGAAAGTAAAGTGAGCAAAACCAAAACATGTTAAACAGTAACAGCACTAATTGTAACAATGATAAACTGTAAAAAACTTAGCTACTTTGATCAAGACAATGATTCAAGATAATTCCAAAGGACTCATGATACAAAGTGCTATCCAGAGGGACAGTTAGGATGGCTCAATGGATTGAGAGCCAGGCCTCTAGACAGGAGGTTCTGGGTTCAAATCTTGCCTCAAACATTTCCTAGCTGTGAAACTTGGGCAAGTCACTTGACCCCATTTGCGTATTGATCCTAAGACAAAAGGTAATGGTTTAAAAAAAATGCTATCCAAAGAGAGAACTAATGAACTCTAAATGCATGTTAAAAGTACTTTGGGGGTGCAGCTAGGTGATTCTGTGGATTGAGAGCCAGACCCAGAGATGGGAGGTACAGAGTTCAATTCTGGCCTCTGACATTTCCTAGCTGTGTGACCCTGGGCAAGTCACTTAATCCCCATTGCCCAGCCCTTACAACTCATTTGCCTTAGAACCAAGACAGAAAGTAAGGGGTTTTATTTAAAAAAAAAAAACTACTTTTTTTCACCTAATTTTTCTTGCATTTTTTGCCTATGTGTAGGTTTATTTATTTTTCCACAGAAATTGGAAATATATTTTGCATGACTTTACATACATAATTAATATATTTATTGCCTTCTCAATGGATAGGAATGAGGCAAGAGGTGTGAGAGGGCATGAGGGAATTTGGAGCTCAAAATATTAAAAGATGAATGTAAAAAAATGTTTTAACATAATTGAGAAATATTTCATTAAATAAAATTATAATTTAAGAAAGATTTCCTCCCATTCAACCACTTGCCTGTGTAGAAGTGTTTTTATTTCAAGTAATCAAAATTATTTATTCTATCTTTTGTAGGTGCTTCTCTCATTTGATTAAGAATACATTTCATACCCATCACTATGAGATATATGATCTGTTCTCTTCTAATTTTTTAATATTATGATCTTTAATATTAAGGTCATATATTCATTTAGAACATATCATGGAATATGGTGTGAGGTGTCAGTATAAGCCTAATTCTTGTCAGATTGCTTTCCAATTTTCCCAGCAGTTTTTATTAAATAAAGAGTTTTTTACTAGGTAACTTATATTTTCTTCTCTATGAAACACTGGATTACTGATTTTTTTTCTGATTCTCTACTACCTGGTTTGTTCTACTGGTTTATATCTCCTTTCTTTCACCAAGGCCAGGTGGTTTTCACAAGTACTGCTTTATAACAAAGTCTGAAATCTGGAAGTGCTATTTCTCCTTTTTATCTGCTACTTTTTATCATTTTCCTTGATATTATAGATTTTTGTTTTTCTAAATGATATTTTTAATTATTTTATCAAGCTATACTAAAGTATCTCCTTGGCGATTTGATTATTATAACATAAATTAATTTGATCATGTTATAATTTTTATTATATTGGCATCATGAAAACAGACTATTCTCCCGACTCTCTTAAGTTACTCCTTATTTCTTTAAGAAGTACTTTGTAGGGGGCAGCTGGGTAGCTCAGTGGATTGAGAGCCAGGCCTAGAGACAGGAGGTCCTAGGTTCAAATCTGGCCTCAGACGCTTCTTAGCTGTGTGACCCTGGGCAAGTCACATAGCCCCCATTGCCTAACCCTTAACACTCTTCTGCCTTGGAGCCAATACACGGTTTTGACTCCAAGATGGAAGGTAAGGGTTTACTTTTTTTTAAATAAAAAAAAGAAGCACTTTGTAATTGAATATATGCAAGTCTTTTATATAGAACTGAATCTATGCAATTCCCAGATCTTTTTTGCTTTTTGTGGTCATCATTATTAGGATTTCTCTTTCAATTATTGCTTCTTGCATTTTATTAGTATTATATACAAATGTTATTGATTTTTGAGGATATATTTTGGAGCTTTCAACTTTGCTGAAGATATTAACTGTCTCAATTAGTATCTTTATTGATTGTGATTTTCCAAGTAAACCATCATGTCAACAGCATAAAGAGACAATTACTTTTACTCAATTCAGCAAGCATTGATTAGGTGACACTTGAGCTAAAACTGAAAGAGAGCTAGAGATGTCAAAAGGTAAGGAGGGAGAATATCTTAAGCATGAGGAGGGATGCAAAGGTATACAATTGAGAGAAAATGTGTATGGATGACATTAAGTAGAACAGTTTGGCTGGAATTTAGAGTATATGAAGGAGATTAACATCACGAGCCTTCAAAGAAGGGCTGGAATTGGACTGAGAAGGGCTTGACATGCCAAGGAAATTAGTTTTGTATTTTATCCTAAAGTCAATAGGGAATCAGTGAAGTTTCTTGAACAGAAAAGCATCATGGTCATACCAATCATATCAATCCAGTAGCTTTGTGCACAATGAATGGGAGACGGAAGAGGTTGAACATAGAGTGATTAAGAAGTAGACTATTTCAAATAGTCTAGATGAGCAATGAGAAGAACCTGAAGTAGGGTGGTGGCTGCTTGAATAAAGAAAAGAGAATGATGTTCTGGAAGGAAGATTGGCAAGTCTTACAAGTGACTACATTCAGCTGAAGGAGAGCCGAGTTGAATATGACTCATAGGCTAGGAACTTGGGTGACTAGAAGAATGGCAATGTTGTCAGTAGGAAAATGAGAGTTGGGAGGAAGGATGGACTTGAGGGGAAAGATAATTAAGTTTAAGGCATGTAGAGTTTGAGATGCCTGTGGAACTTTCAGATAGAGGCATCTAGCAAACAAATGGACATGTAGAACTAGAATATAGAAGAGATATAAGGGCTTGACACACAGATGTAAGAGTCAACTACAAAAAGATGATGTTTGAAACTCTGGGAAGTAATGAGATGATAGAGATGGACTAGAGAGAATAAAAAGAAAAAACCCAGATTAGTGTCCTTGGCATACTGACACAATACATAAAGTATGCAACATGGATGATGATCCTGCAAAGGACATTGAGGATTGGACAGGCAAGTAGGAGGAGGACTAGGGGGGAACAATATCACAAAAATCCAGAGTCAAGAATATCCAAGTGAAGAGAGAGAGTGGTCAGTAGTGTAAGATGCTTTTGAAGCTTCAGTCAAGTGGTTAGCTCTAAAGCTAGATTGTAAGGCATTGAGAATTGAGTAGGAGGTGTGAAAGTCAAAGTAAGGAATGTAGACAACTTTTTCTACCAAACATTTCTACCTGAAGATGTGATTATGGAAAGAACAATAGTTACCAACCCTTCTATGTATTTTCCTAGCTCTATAAAATCGTTATGAGAATAGTCTGCCTAAGAATTCAGAGCATCTTCAGTGAGAATGGGATACTTTCACAAATCATATTTTATAGCAATTGATTTCTTTAAAATAGCACAATTGACTGAAAAGTGCAGAAGTTCTGAGATTCTTTTGTGATCATTAATTTTCTTGTTTACAAAACATTTTATTTGGTATTATAAAATATCACTTTAAAGGATCTCTATCAATAAGATGTCTCTAATGCATGTAAAAAATATACAAGATTCCTTGAGAAATGGAAAAGTACAGGTAACCTTGCTCAATGATCCTCTGATTATAAATATCAAAAGAGACAAAAAACACAGATGTATGCTCACCAAAGGTGTTTGTCACTGTCATGTAGACTGTTTGGTGCAAAGACCAAGCAGATGAGAAATTCCCTATAGATGATGAGATCCTCCAGATGCTCATTTTTGTGGATAACACTGGGTTTATATCAAACCTCAAAACATTGCAGAGCCTCCTAAATGAAATCCATAGTCACTCAAAGAGTTTAACCTAACTATTCACACAGGAAAAACTAAGTGGATGAAGAATGCCAAAGTTCAGTTGGGTGTACAGTGCATAGATTTTAACTATTAATACATTTTAAATGGACAGGTTACAGATCTGATCCATAGGTACGTATATTTTAAACAGATACTGTAGATGGACAATGAACTGGACAGAGAATTGGATAGGAGAAAAACAGAAGGCTGAATTGCATTTGGGGAATTGCATTGTTCTTTTAGTGACCCTAAGTTTCTCCCTGAAATGCAAAAAAAGTAATTTTTATAACACCAATATTCAACTAATGCTATGAAACCATGAATAATGAAAAGTAATCATCTCAGAAGAAACAGAGTTGGAGGTACCCAAAAGAAAGAGACAGATAAATGGTAAATATAAGTAAGCTCATGAATTGTGCACAAGAATTGGCCAAGAAATATATCAACAATGAGATCTGTGAGTGGAAGAAGAATCAGTCATTTAGTAAAAGCAAGAGATTGGCACCTATGTAATAAATAGCAAGAAGACTAAAGAAAATCATGTTGAGTAGACCAGTGGAGGATTTTTAGAAGGGCATAGACATGTTACACACACAAAATAATAAAATATGGATGGTTTGCTCTTTGCATAGTTGGAGTAAGCAACCACATTGATGAGCTTGCATTGAGATGATATTGGAACAGTAGTTCTCATAGCATGGTTTAAGGAACCCTGGAGGTTCCTGAGATCCTTTTCAGACTCCTCAAGATCAAAATTATTTTCATAGAATATTAAGATGCTTTAAATTCTAACATGGCAAATATCAATAGGGAAAACTTATGCAAACATAAGTTCTTTGGGGTTCTCAATAAATTTTAAGAGTGTAAAGGAATCCGAAACCAAAAAAAAAATTGAGAACTGCTGTATTTAAGTACTCAAAAAGTAAAGTCTATAAGTGGACTCAAAGATCATTTTTTATTGTTATCATTCAGTCATGTCCAACTCTTTGTGATCCCATTTGGGTTTTTCTCGACAAAGTTACTGGAGTGGATTGCCATTTCTTTTTCCAGTTCATTTTACAGATAAGGAAACCAAGGCAAACAGGGTTATGTGAATTACCTAGGGTCACACCACTGATAAGTGTCTGAGACTGAATTTAAACTCAGGAAGTTGTGTCTTCCTGACTCTAGGCCTGGTGCTCTAACCACTATGTCACGTAGTGAGGTATGAGACAGGTTACATTCCATTTTGTCTTTTTTTGGTCTAATCTTTATAGAGGTAGTGCAGCTTGAAGGGATAGTAGGACTTGAACACTGGGAGAAGGCAAAGGTGGGTGTCTCAAGAAGGAAAAATGTCATTAGAAAAAGCAATGATGAGCATGTAGTGAGAGCCTCCAAAAACGTTCTTATATTTATTTTTCAGTCTATTCAGTTTTCAGCATGCATATATCGGCACGCATGGATGCTGTCCATTTTAGACTGCAAATTCCTGGAGGACAAGGCCATTCTTCCAGTTGTTCTGGTTTACAACCAAAAAGTCACTCAGAAATTTGCCCTCTCTGTTCTTACAGTTCTTAGCACTAATAATAGCATACTAATATTGGAATATATTATATAAAAATTTTTAACCCCCTTACCTTCTGTCTTAAAATACTAAGTATTGGTTCCAAGACAGAAGAGCTCTAAGGGCTAGTCAAGGGATTTGCCCAGGCTCACAAAGCGAGGAATTATCTGAGGTCAGATTTGAAGCCAGATCTCCTATCTTTAGGTCTGGCTCTCTAACCACTGGACCACCTAAATGTTCCACCAGGAATTTTGCTGATGACAATGTTCACAATGATCATCTCTATATTTTAAAATCAATAATGTGTATTTGAGAATTGAGTGGTTGTGGGCAGTTAGAGACAGCCAATAATCCTGCTTTTACCCACTTTACCCTATGCTAGGATTCTCTTTCTTCCTTTACAAGCCTCTAAATGTTTGAACTCAGCCTCTCTTCCACTTATCTGTTGAAATCGAAATCTTCCTAAGCTTCCGCAGTCTTCATGGGAAACATCTTGCTTGTGTGGTGTCAAAGTGCTGGGCTAGAGGGGGCCGCTGGGTAGCTCAGTGGATTGAGAGTCAGGCCTAGAGACGGGAGGTCCTAGATTCAAATCTGACCTCAGACACTTCCCAGCTCTGTAACCCTGAGCAAGTCACTTGACCCCCATTGCCCACCCTTACCACTCTTCCACCTGGGAGCCAATACACAGATTAATACAAGTTAAGGGTTTAAAAAAAATTATATATATATATATATACATATATATATATATATATATTTTTTTTTTAAAGTGCTGGGCTAGGAAGTCTCCCTCTTAGATACTGCCCAAAGAAAGCTGCCAAAAGGAATGGGATCTGGAACCTGAGACTTTGGTTCTCTCTATCTCAAGAATATTAAGAAGGGGCAGCTAGGTGGTTCAGTGGATAGAGAGCCAGGTCTCAAGACAGGAGGAGCTAGGTTCAAGGTCTCAGACACTTTCTAGCTATGTGACCCTGGACAAGTCAGTTGACCCCCATTGCCTAGCCCTTACTGCTCTTCTGACTTAGAGCTAATATATATAGTATTGATTCTAAGATGGAAGGTAAGGGTCCAAAAAAAAAAAGAAAAGAAAAGAAAAAGAATATTACAAATAAAAATCCCCAAACAAGCACACCTTACCAGAACATCTTGTGTCTCTATCTTCAGAAGGGTAGAGTTCTCAGCAGTGCAGAAATGTTCACAGCCCTGCCAAGTATTGCTCTCCTTAAAGAAGCAGTAGCAATTATCCTTATGCCATTTCCATTTCTTTGGACAAGGACTGCATCTGTGCTCTTGGAAAGAAATTCAAACACTGTATTGGTTTGACGTGTTTAGCCACTTTATGTATTTATTTGTTTGTTTGTTTGTTTTGTAATGGAGTTTTCCAGGGAGGAGGAGGTAGGGAGAATCATTGGGAGGTTATAGTGATATAAGAAGAAAAAAAAAAGCAATGATAAAGTTGTTTTTTTCTTTTTAGACGAAAGAAATCAGCGTTACTAAGTTCTCACTCTACCAAGTAGTGGTCACTTTTTTTTGTTAAAGTTAAATTGTGTCTCAATGACATAATCAATCAACCTTTCAAGAAGCTTTTATTTAGTATTTATTATGGGAATAATCACTTGGGAATATGAAGTGAAAAGTGAAACAGGCCCTGCCCTCAAGGAGCTTATATTCTGTGAAGTTCCAAATAATCCCCTGTCATTCATTGCCCATATTTCTTCCCACCTGTCTGCTTTCCTAGACTTCAGGCTACCCAGAAACTCATTACTCGGTAAGCTGCAGGGCTTTGACCTGTTCATAGCCAGGTCACTTTCCCCTTCCTTCCCCTTCCCCTGTGCCCTCTGCCTCTATCATCTAAGGCCACCAGGAGCAGTTAAGTGGCCTAGTGAATAGAGTGCTGAGCCTGGAGTTAAGAAGACCTGAGTTCGTATTCAACCTTAGCACTTAGCACAATGCTTGTCACATATTAAGGGCTATGTAAATGCAAGCTGCTATTATTATTATTATTATTATTATTATTACTACTACTACTACTAGTTAGGAATGCTGTCAGGGTGATTTCCATTCAAATCGAATTAGGCTAGACGATCTTTTCCAGCTCTAAGATTCAAGAACTTTTAACACAGGGGAAAAAAAACTTTGGTCAACTACAAATTATTTTTCAAAAGAAAAAATTCCCAAGTGCTGTCATCCTTGTCCCAAAGTACATTGGTAGGGGCTGTTGTGTCAGTCGTGTCTGACTCTTCGTGATTTCATTTGGATTTTTCTTGGCAAAGATACTAGAGTGATTTAACATTTCCTTCTCCAGATTTTTTACAGGTGAGGAAACTGAGACAAACAGGGTTAAGTGATTTGCCCAGAATCACACAGCAATAAGTGTCTGAGGCTGTATTTAAACTGAGGTCCTCTGGATGGACATCAGGGCTGGCACTCTGTCCACTGCATTGGTATGGGACTGTCTTTTCTGGTGGAGATGAAGGTCCTACCCTCCATCAGGGTCAGGGTAGGGATGCTAAGAGGCAAGAGAGTCCCTTTTGGGACTTTCCAAGTGAGAGTCTCCCCTGAAGTCTCCTTTGGGATTATTCAGGCCAAGTTCTCTTTGGAGACTCAAGAGCAGTCTCTCTTCTGGACTCTTTAGGACCAGGTTCCTTTGGGACTAGTCACTTGGGGACCAGGCACTCCTGACTTTTAGCTTCAAGAGAGAAGGTCAAAGAGACCAACCCCACTTCAGGTTGCTGAAGAAAAAAACTCTGGGGTGATAGGAGTGGAATTGGCCATCTCTATCATGTTTTTCCCCTCAGCTTTGCCACACTACAGACCTTAGAGAATTTCCTGTTGGGTGAGATCCAGCTCTCTCTCTCTCTCTCTCTCTCTCTCTCTCTCTCTCTCTCTCTCTCTCTCTCTCTTAAGCTTCATTATCTATCTCCCTCACCATGAGAGAGCTCTTTCATTCTGTATTATCTGGTGTATATAATGTACATGTATATAAAAATATACGTATGTGTATCTACACTTATATACACCAGATAATGTATATATAAATATATGTAAATTTTAAAAATGAAACATATATAATACGTATAAATAAAACATATACACTTTCTCTGATTTCTCTTTTGCTATGATTTAGATAAATGGGCTTTTTCCTCTTCAGGATGTACATTCATTGTGGGTTTCATTAGGTAAGAAAGGGGTCAAGCCTTGGCTTTAGGGCTTGGGGTATCCTTTCTCCCGCTAAATGACAAAGTGATCATATGAAACTTGATCATATCCTCAAACAATTTTTTAAAAGAGCAAATAAAGTTGATTCTAGCCCATACCCCTCTCTCTGAGAAAAGCAGGGTAACCTCTGAACTCAACTTCCTGCTTCCCCTTTTGGAAAGAATAAAAATATATCTTAGAGAAAGAAGGAGAAAAATATAGCAATGTCTCTTCTATTTCTCTTCAAACCTCACGATAAGAAGCCTTCACAACACCCAGGCCTCTCCACACATGTGGGGAAAACCATTTTTTCTTTCACTCTAATGCTGCCCACAGCCTTACCAGTGGAACAAAGAAAAGGATTCACCTCCGGTTTTGTTATAGAGCTCCCGACAGAGCTTTTTAGCCAGGTGCTGCAGAGTCTCTGTGAGCTTCCTGTTCTGGGTCTGGAGAGAATGTAGCTGTCTAGAAAAGTTTCCCAGCTCTTCTTCTTTTTGGGTGAGAATATCCTTCTGGGTGTTTGAGAGTTGGATGATCTGAAAAACTGATCCATGGACATCACAAACGCTCCTAGCATTTCATTACATATAGGTTTTCTTGCTCCACTTTGTGTGGGCACCAGCACAACCTTGGCTCCCACTAAATGGCACAGTGGATCATGTAGATTGCCCCCAGTGCTCCAGAATGGATTAGGGCCCAGGGCAGGGATGTATAGCTAAATGTTTAACATCAGACTATCTGTATGCATTACATACTTCTCAGTTTAATCTACTTTTTTACATTTAACATTTTTTTCTTCAATTTCTTTAAAGACTCTATCAATCAATCAACACTTATTAAGCACTTACTATGTGCTAAGCTAGGAATATATAAAAAAAAGAAAAAATAGAAGCCCTGCTCTCTAAGAATTTATAATCTAATGGATACCATACACACTAATATATACAAAGCAAGCTATTTGTAGGAAAAATAGGAAATAATTAATTTTTAAAAAGGATATAGAATTAAAAGAGCTTGGAGCAGGGTTCCAGTAAAAGATGGGATTTTAAAGAAGCCAAGGAGGCCAGTAGTCAAAGTGGAGGAGGGAAAATGTTCCTGGAATGGGAGATAGTCAGAAAAAATGCCCAAAGCAAAAAGATGGAAGTCTTTGGCCAGGAAGCCAGAGTCACGGGATAGAAGAGTATGTGTTGGGGACTAAAGTATGTGAAGATTGGAAAGGTAACAGGGTGAAAGGTTACAAAGGGCTTTTAATGACAAAAAGAGCATTTTTTATTTGTTCCTAGAGGCAATTGGGAGCTCCTGGAACTTATAGATTATGGCAAGGGTTCAGGGGTGACATGATCCGATCTAGGCTTTAGGAAAAATAGTGACTAAATGGTGAATGGACTAGAGTGAGGGGAGATTTGGGCCAACACACCCATCAGCAACCTATTACAATGGTCCAGGTATAAGGTGATGAGAGCCTGTGATAGTTTGGTGGCAGCATCAGAAAAGAGAAGGGGGGCATATTTGAGAGATGTTGCAAAGGTGAAGTTGATGGGCATTGATTAGACATCAAGGGTAAAAGATAGTGAGGAAACCAAGATGCCTTCTAGGATGCTAGTCAAAGGGCTTAAGAGGATGGAATTGCCTCCTACAATAATCTGTGTAGCAGGGGGAAAGACAATGAGTTTTGGACATATTAACTTTAAGACGTCCACTAGCCATCCAACTCAAGATAGTCTAGACCAGTGATGGGCAAAATACAGCCCAAGAGTCAGATGCGGCCCCCTGAAATGTTCTATCCTGCCAACTGCGCAGACATTATTCCTAATCTGATGACTACAATGAGTAGGATATAATACAATGAAACTTCAAATGAGTTGCCTTAGAAACAGAGGGACAGATGAGTATTTCCTTTCCTTTGGCCCCCTCTTTAAAAAGTTTGCCCCTCACTGATCTAGACAATCAACAAAACAATAAATCGAGCCCTGGAATTTGTTGATTTCCCAGTTGTAAATGTTCATACTAAAAATTTAACAATTGGCTCTTGTGTCCCTTGGACTGTGGTGATAGGTAAGGCTAAAAAATCTTGGTCATTCCCATCTCAGTACAATCTGAATTTGAGTATATACTTACATTCAAGCCCTAATACTCCCAGGCCAATAAACAACAGCAGGCACAAAGTCAATAGAATTAGAGCAACTGGGCGCCAAGTTGGAGAAGTAGTTGGATATCCTGGGGAAACAAGAAGCAAATATCAAGTTCTTCATCCATGTATCCCTTTTCCTGCACACGAAAGATCACTCCTGATGGTAATTTTTCCTTAGGCAATGTTTTACACCTTAAAATTATATAAGGAATCTTTTTGTACCCATCAGCTGTGATTGCAAGCATCACCGTCATTCTCGTTTTCTCATTTCCAGTAGTTTTAATCAACACTGATTTGGCATCTTTAGTATTAACAGTGACATTTGATGGAATATCAAACCAAACAGGTGTTTGGTCGACATTTTCCATCTGCCCCAGGAGATAGCCATGCTTTTTATGTATGCTGAGGCACACAATACACAATTTATGATTTCAAAGCTGGAAGTGCTCGAATATAGTGCCAATGTGACTTTCAAAGGTACATATGCGGGGGGGGGGGGGGGAGGAACATTGTACTATATTTGGGCTAATATGGTATATCCTGAGAGATAATCTAGTTATCAGTCAATATTAAGCACCATTGTAGGCATGCAAAGAGACACTGCAAACACAAATAAAAAATGAGATGAGGACATCTAGGTGGCTCAGTGGATTGAGGGCCAGGCCTCGAGATAGGAGGTCCTTGGTTCAAATCTGCCCTCAAAACATTTCCTAGTTAGGTGACCTTGGGCAAGTCACTTAACCCCCTTTGCCTAACCCTTACCTCTCTTCTGCCTTGAAATCAATGCATAATTTTGATTCTAAGAAAGAAGGGAAAGGCATTTGGTTGGATTTTTTTTAAGTCCCAGAAAGATTCAAGGTTGACAATGTAAGTGGATTCTGGAAGAAATGATATGCTTAACTTAGTACCTGGCACATAGCAGGCATTTCATAATGCTAATTGACCAACTAACTGGACTCCCTTATCCTGCCATGAATGAAGACCATCAGGCCCAGGATTCTCTGTGGAAATCCCTAGATGTACTGTTTCTTTCACCTTTCTTTCCTCCCTCTTTGGAGGTACCATTCTTGGTCCCATTTCCAGGGTTTGCTCAGCTGTCATAGTTTTGGATGTACCAGCTGCTGCCCCCTATTCAGGGATATTGCTCTAGATGCTTCCCTTGTTGCCTCTGTTTCCTGTACCGTGTTCCCTTAGAGGTCTGCACTTAGGCTCACATTGTAATACTTGGATTTTACCAAGTATCACTTAGCTGAGCAGAGGTAGACGAGGAGAGCAATCATTTTAAGATTGATCCAACCAGACACATGTCCCAGACTATCCTCCTAGCTTAAGAACCCAGTAAAACGTTTTGTATATTTCAGTGAAGAGTAATGTTGTGGAGTTTTGCCCTAATTTGCCCAGAGAATTATTGTGATTTCCCACTTTGCAATGGGACTCTGGTCCTTGAGATCTTTAATTTATTTCCCATAATAGCAATAATGATGAGATTCCCCTTCCTAAAGTTCCCTCTGGGACCGCAAAAAGAAGTTCAGCTTGTCTCATAGTTATAGCCATAGATGAGCCAAAACTTTCTAGGATCCCTTGGAGGAAATCATCTTTATCTGATAACATTTGGAGTCCATTCCACTCCGATATTTTCTTCCTCTCTTTACCCAGAACTTACTCATCCTTGTTGTGTTGAAAACCTTCACCAACATGACCTTTAGAAATTTTCCAAAGTAGACTTAATGCCTAGTTTAGTTTGAACTTTTTGTCTTTGGGAAGAAGTATGGGGCCAGAATTTCTCTGACTGTTACTGCCCTCACTCCCTCTGGATTTCCTCCTTAGGCTGAATTTAATTTTCTTCAAGATTGTTCCAAGTGCCCTCAACTTTACTGAGGTCTGTCTCAAGGGGTTCCATCCCAGAACAAAGTGGCTTTTCATGTGCTGTAACTGCCTGGGAGGTGCCTGTGTTTGGCTTGGCCTTAAATGGATTTTATTTTTTTAGAAGGAAACTCCCATACTGTTTATTGAAGCATGTTTGGCAAAGAGGTATAGATAGGTTGAAGAATGATATAAACATCCCTAAGAATAATAACAAAATGTATATAAATAGCCCTTTCCTGTATCTCATTACTTTAAAAAAAAAAGTCTATCATCAGTCTGAAATTAGAATTATTTCCACTTTGAATAGGACTTGCCAAATATTGTCCTTTCCTGGTGCAGGCTTTTCAAGGTCACCTCCATCCAGCAGTGAGGACCAGAGTGAAGGGGGCATTAGTAAAAGAAGCACTATATAAAAGAGAGTTGTCTGCCCTGGGTTTTAAATAATGAGTAGCATTTGAATTCTTGAATTGGACTTCTTTTGTATTTATAATGAAAGGATGCTAGCTTGTCCCTAAATAGGTCTCTCCAGGCCAGGTTCAAATACCCACAAGAGGGAATCTAAGAGAGGGCTGCTATTTATTAGAGGAAAATCCAGAATGGCAGAATCCCATTGCAGACTTGTGCTTAGATGGAAGGATTCCATCAAGAGATGCAAACTTGAATAAGAGATGAAGAAAATAGGGAGTTATGTGGAAATGGGAGCTTGAGATGTTCTTGAGCTGTTGTTAGAGAAGTGCAATAATGGAGTACTTTACTTCTTATTCCAGTTACAGAGTACATCTTTTGGTGGTGGGGGGGGGGGGGTAAATTTATGCAAATTAAGAACCAAGCCTCACCTGTGCTATAGTCTTTATTTACAGACCTTGCAAAAATCATAAATCCAATAGTAGGGGCAGCAAGGTGGCTCAATGGATAGAGAACCAGGTCTAGAGACAAGAGATTCTGGGTTCATATCTGACCTCAGACACTTCGTAGCTATGTGACCCTGGGCAAGGATTTAATCCCAATTGCCTTGCCCTTACCACTCTTCTGCCTTGGAACTGATACTTAGCATTGATTCCAAGACAGAAGGTAAAAAAAAACGAAATAAATAAATCCAATAGCAAAAGGAAGGAAGGAAGGAAGGAAGGAAGGAAGGAAGGAAGGAAGGAAGGAAGGAAGGAAGGAAGGAAGGAAGGAAGAAAAGAAAGGAAGAAAAGAAAGGAAGGAAGGAAGGAAAGAAAGGAATGAACGAATGAACGAACGAAGGAAAGAAGGAAGAAAACATGGCCATTATATCTCCCCTTGTGCATGTGTGTGTGTTGGCTCTCATTTATGTATTCTTTCTAACCCCTCTGCTGCCTATTGAATATATTTTCGTTTTTCTTCCAAAATAAATGTTTTTCTTTTGGGGAGTTTCTCAGATTATATTTATTTTTTCTTGAATCTGCATATGTGGAATATAATGAACACACCCCATACCTCACTGAGCTGTTCACAACAGACTGATCAAAGTTTGGCTCCAAATCATCATTCTTTCTATATGCTTCCAAATAAAAGATAAAATTCCATCTAAAATTTTTCTATCACCTTCAGAAGAATTCTTACATGACTTACATGATAGGAAAAAAGGAAAAGGAGAAGACCAGAGGCAGAGATGATTGTATAGAAGAGAGGTTAGACCTGTTCTTTGTGGTGTTAGAGAGCAGAATTAGGGACAAGGGAGGAGAGGAGAGATTTTAGAACTATAAAAAGGTGGAGTGGGCTGATTCAAGCAATAGTGGTTCTCCTTCACTAGAGGTCTTGAAGAGAAGGGTAGGCGGTCACTTGTTCGGTATGTGTCTCAAGGATCCCTGTCCAGGTAGGGGTTGGGTTAGATGACTGCCCTGCTTGCTCCTGATTCAACTTCTGTGATCGCAAAGAAACTAAAACTTCTCCATACCAAAATTTCACCTCAGAGTCAACTGTACCATTCATTCATTTAACACATTTATTTTGCAAGGTGTGCTACTTTGGGATACCATTTAAGGGGATTTAGTTAGTGAAATATAATAATACAATTGCTTTCTAAAGCCCCAGAGTGTTTTTATACAATGGCATGCTGGAACTAGTTCAGAAAAAGCTACAAAGTAGAAGTTGCTTTATTATTTTATTGACTGTCAAAGAAAGTAATGGATAAAATATTAATGATGCAGATTAAACTTCAAAGTGTGTCATGTGTACATTTTTCCCCCAAAGACTTAGTTGTTAAATGTTTACCAGTATACCTCTGGTTTTGTTTTTTTAAACTCTTACCTTCTATCTTAGAGTCAATACTGTGTATTAGCTCCAAGGCAGAAGAGGGGTAAGGGCTAGGCAATGGGGGCTAAGTGACTTGCCCAGGGTCACACAGCTAGCTGAGGCTACATTTCAGCCCAGGACCTCCTATCTCTGGGTCTAGTTCTCAATCCACTAAGCCACCTGAATGCCTCCTACACCTCTGGTTTTACCCCTAAAACAACCCCACTACATAGATGTCAATGACAAAGCTACAGAAAGGTTTGATTATACTACTACCTTCTTTAAAAATCACATGATTTTAAAGTTGGAAGGGTCATTAGAGCCCATCTGAGAGCTTTAAGAGAGAAATCATGATATAAAGGGCAGAGGTTTGGTACTGGAGTCACGAAAATCAATTCAAATTCTACCTCTGGCCCCAGATGTATAACCAATGTGATTTCAGTTATCTAGGCATCAATCTCCTCATCTATAAAATGGCAATGATGACACTCAAATAACCTATTTCATAGAAATGTTTGTAAGGCTCAAGTGAGAGAATATATATATATATATATATATATATATAATTCTTATCAAATTTTGGGGGCAGCTAAGTGACTTAGTAGATTGAGAGCCAGGCCTAGAGGCGGGAGATCCTGGGTTCAAATCCGGCCTCAGACACTTCCTAGCTGTGTGACCCTGGCAAGTCCCTTAATCCCCATTGCCTAGCCCTTACTACTCTTCTGCCTTAGAACCAATACACAGTATTAATTCTAAGGTGAAAGGAAAGATTTTTTAAAAAATACTTAGCAAACTTTAAAGTAAGAGGAAAAAATGTCCACTATTGATGCTGTTGCTGTTGCTTTTAGAGATGAGGAAACTGTAGCTCAGGGAGAGTGTAATAGCTGAACATTACAGAGGGGAAGCCCTTAACCCTCAGATCATCCCTTTTATTTTATTTATTCGTTTGTTTGTTTATTTTTTTTTCTCCAGGTCCAAAGAGATGATTTACTGGGGCAGAACAGCAAAGGGCAACTTCTGATGATCCTACTATGGAAAAAATTTATTTCCTTTTTGCTTGACCTCCTCATTTAGAATCTCAATAATCCTTTTTACAATAAGAGAGAATTCAGGTTCAAAACAGACTAGATGAACTTTGTAATACTCTCATCTTGTTTTCTGTCTTCTCTTCTCAACATCCATACTTTGGAGAAAGAGACAAAAGTAACTGAGGGTCAGTAGAATGTACATTGATAGGTACAAATATTACAACCAGTGCTGTCCAGAAGCTACTGATGAATGGGGGCAAGGGAAAAGGAAGCTAGCGCATCCAGGTAATACTTTTTTAGCCTGAAATCATGACTACATTTACCTAGAACCAGTGGATACTGACTGTTAGAATTTAGGTGATCTTCTCCCCCTTTATATTCTGAATCAGTGGTGTCAAAGTATGGTCTATGGATCCTTGGAGATCTCTGAGAGGGATTTGTGATGTCAAACTATTTTCTTAATAATACTAAGATTTTTTCCAACATTTTTTAAAAGTCTAGATAATCAATAAAAACAATAGGTCAAGCCCTGATTTGTAGTATCTGTCAATTTTGGAAGAGGAAAGTGCTCCTACTGATAAATTAACAGCTTGCTATCAAATTTGATCTGGCTCTAGCACACTTCTATCTATTAAACATTTTTCCCTTTGCCAATTGCATGTCTGTGTAAGGTCAGATTTTCTTCATATACTTCAACCAAAATGATATATCCCGCAAGACTGATTTCAGAAGCAGATATGAGAGCTGAGCTGCCTCCTATTAAGTCAGACATATCTACAAAAATTTGCAAAACAATGACATCTTTCCTGCTAAATTTTTGTTTTAGAAAATGGTTGATTTTTTTCACAAAAATATTACTATATTAACATGTGATGGATTGGTTATTGTTATTTTTTTTTAAACCCTTGTACTTCGGTGTATTGTCTTATAGATGGAAGATTGGTAAGGGTGGGCAATGGGGGTCAAGTGACTTGCCCAGGGTCACACAGCTGGGAAGTGGCTGAGGCCGGGTTTGAACCTAGGACCTCCTGTCTCTAGGCCTGACTCTCACTCCACTGAGCTACCCAGCTGCCCCTTATTGTTATTTTTTAATGAATTAATAAATATTTTAAAATATATTTTAAAACTTAATTTTAATGTTTAATATAGTAAATATTAATATGACACCACATAAACAAAAATAATCTTTGGGAATTCTCAATAATTTTTAAGAGTGTAAAGATATCCTAAGATCAAAAAGGTTGAGAATTACTGCTCTAAATTCATGTATTTTAGATAAGAGGAGTGAAACACTTTATCCCTGCCTACTTTATAAGGAATAAGAGTGTGTTATTTGAAAGAATTTCTTATCTATACAAAAGATATGAAAAGGGGGAAGGTACAGCAGCAGAATTAGTTTATATGTTTCTTTTACATTTATGCTCATTTTATCAGAACCTATTTTATCATTACATACTTTAGGAACTTTATTGGAAAGACTTTTTTTTTAAACTCTTAACTTCTGTGTATTGGCTCCTAGGTGGAAGAGTGGTAAGGGTGGGCAATGGGTGTCAAGTGACTTGCCCAGGGTCACACAGCTGGGAAGTGTCTGAGACCGGATTTGAACCTAGGACCTCCCATCTCTAGGCCTGACTCTCAATCCACTAAGCTACCCAGCTGCCTCCTGGAAAGACATTTTTGAGAGAACAAAATTAACAGAGTTGGGGCTCAGTGCTAAATAGAGAAAGCAGATTTTATATTTTAATATTTTTAGCAATA
The DNA here is from genome assembly GCF_016433145.1 of Gracilinanus agilis. NCBI lineage: Eukaryota > Metazoa > Chordata > Mammalia > Didelphimorphia > Didelphidae > Gracilinanus > Gracilinanus agilis. The sequence goes on along the minus strand of NC_058134.1, from coordinate 202,451,488 downwards.
TTTCACTTGCCTCCTAAGTCAAATTGAGACTCAGCCAATGAGGAGTAATTGAAAACTGTCAGGGTTACATGGATTTGGTGGTGGTGCCTAGGTGTTTGTAGGCCAAGAACTCTTATAGCCTTTATCCTTCAAGATAGCACCAGAGTAACTGGTAAGGCCAGGAATAGTATTTAAGTATCCTACCACCATGTGTACAATTTAAATTAACTTTCTGAATTTCATTGATAAATATAGCATCCTCTGAGCTTAAAGAAGGCAATGCTCAAATCATGTAACTAAAGGGTAGCCAGTGTCATATAGGAAAAAAAATATAGTAGGAAGGTATTTCTTACTAATCTATAGACTGAGGAATCTGAACTTTATAGAGTAGAAATCATTATAAATTCTTGAATCTGATGAAAGCAGTTTTAAGAAAATTCATCTGGCTGCAGTATAGAGGATAGATTATAATAGGTAAAGACTAGAGTCAAGAAGACTTTAACTAAAAAGCCATAGTCAAGGGGGCAGCTGGGTAGCTCAGTGGATTGAGAGTCAGGCCTAGAGATGGGAGGTCCTAGGTTCAAATCCGGCCTCAGACACTTCCCAGCTGTGTGACCCTGGACAAGTCACTTGACCCCCATTGCCTACCCTTACCACTCTTCCACCTATAAGTCAATACACAGAAGTTAAGGGTTTAAAAAAAAAAAAGCCATAGTCATGATCGAAGTAGGAATATTCCACTTTGCCTCCTAGATCAAATTGAGATCCAGCTAATTGGAGTTAATGAAAACTGTCAATGTCGTATGTATTTATTGGTGGTGTCTAAGTATTGTGTAGGTCAAGGACTCTTGTAGCTGATGGGAATACTGCAATCTCTTAGGAAATGGTTATACCCTAAACGAGAGTATTGACAATGTAAATGGAGAGAAACAAATAGATAAAAGAGCTATTTTAAGAGAGGAAAAATAAGACTTGCTGGCATGTGAGAAGTAAAGGATGAAGGAATATAGTCAAAAATAGCTGAAGGGATTCTAGTCTGCAAGACAAAAAAAACTGTAACCATTGATAGAAATTCACAATTTGGATTGGGAGTTGATTTAGAAGAAAAGTTGAGGTTTTAAATTTTGAACAAGTTAGTTGAGTTTGATTTAATGGGGAAACACCAATTTTTCATACTAGGAAATATATACATAATTTCCTTCATAATCCAGGGCTAAATATCAGATTAGAACTATGTGTGAAAAAAATCTAACTTTGTGGAGTCTTCAACATTGAGGTAAAAGCTGAAACCATAACAATAGATAAGGTCTTAGGAATGAATATAAACAAAGAAAAGAGTTATTAAATTATTTCAGTCGTGTCCAACTCTTTGTAACCCCATTTGGGGATTCCTTGCCAAATATACTATAGTGATTTGCAATTTCCTTCTCCAGCTCATTTTACAGATGAGAAACTGAGGTAAACAGAGTTAAGCGTCTTGCCCACAACTAGAAAATTTTTATCTGAGATAAAATTTACACCCTAGACCAGGGGTCGGCAACCTTTTTGGCCATGAGAGCCATAAACGCCACGTTTTTTAAAATGTAATTTTGTGAGAGCCGTACGGTGCTCACAGTGCGCTCCTGTAACAATGCCTGAAAAAAATGGACTTTATGGCTCCTGCAGAAAAAGCCATATCTGGCCCTCAAAAGAGCCAGATATGGCTCGAGAGCCATACATTCCTGACCTCTGCCCTAAAAGATAGCCTTCTTGACTATCTACTTTGCCACCTAACTAACTGCCTTGCAGTCGAGAAGACCTGAATTCAAACTCTGCCTTAGATATTTACTGGGTTTTGTTACCTTAAGAAAGTGACTTAATCATAGCCTTCCTCATCTTTAAAAAAGGGATAATTACAATATCTTCTTCACAGGGTTGTTTCGAGGACTAAATGAGATAACATATGCATTTTGCAAGCTTTAACTTGCTACTACTTTTATTTATTTCTTTTTAAACCCTTACTTTCTGTCTTAGTAACAACTCTAAGACAGAAGGGAAAAGGCAAGTCAAATGAGGTTAAGTGATTTGCCCAGGGTCACACAGCTAGGAAGTATTTGAGTCCAGATTTGAACCTAGGTTTTTCTAACTCCAGCCATCCTATCTTCTACCCTAGCAGCCCCTCTGCTACTTTTATTAAATTACAAAAGGAGGAAGAAGTACCCCTTCTTCCTATTACTACTACTATTATTATTTTTTAAAAACTAAGCCTGGATAATGCATTCAAACTGTCCAAGGACAATAGTTCTACTATAAATAAATCACTCAGTTACCAGAGAAGTCCTTTTATCTTATTTTCATAGCTGATTCTTTTTAGATGTTTTCTCAAATTAAAAAAATTTTTTTTCATTTCCCCCCCAAATAGTGCTCATATTTCCTGAGCTCAGAAACATAATTATTAGTTATAAGCACACAGGGTGAGGTTTCTGTGACCAGATGTTTGTCTTCAAGAAATGTTCTCTAGCCTACACACCCTGAATCATTAACCTTTCCCTTCAAATGAGAGGGGAAGCTAGGATTGGTTTCCTACCCTGATCCTCCTACCTCTCTGCCCCTGTCATCCCAGCAGCAGGAATTTGAACATTATGTTCCCAGATGATGCTAATATTTCCCTTAAATAACAAGAGCTTCTAGCCCTTTTCTGAGGCAGAGGACTGGATTTGAAATCAGGAAAACCTGAGTTCATCTTCCTCTGACACTGTGGCCATGGACAAGTTGCTTAACTTCTCTGTCTGTTTCCTCAGCTATAAAATGTAGCACCTCCCTTGTAGGGTTACTGTGACACTTAAATAAGGTAATGTATGTAAAGTGTTTTTGAAACAATAAATCTTAACTTTACAAATGCCAGTTATCGTTGTTCTAGGAATAAGGACTGGCCTTGTGATTTTACTGGCATAGATCTGAGGATATTCACTCTATTAGAAGGTTGCCACCTTCTCGGCAAGTTATAGTCTTCAAAAGCTACTGAGAGCGCAAAGACATTAGTGGGTTACCCAAGGTCATAGCAACAGTATATATCAGAGACAGAACTTGAACTCCATTCTCTGTCCACTGAACCATGTTGCCCTCTTGCTATTCTTTTTGTTTTTACTATTATGGGGAAGTAGGATCAGCCAACGAAACCAGTCCTTATAAGGACAGATCATGCCCAGCTGATGTAATCCCAGAGTAGACTTTGAAGCATGTGCAAACTCTGTGTAAATGGTTCTGGTCTGCTAACCATTGGATAAAGAGAAACATTTTTGAATGGTTGAAGACTAAAGTAGATTGCATGCAAAAGGCATTAACTGGGTGAGTTCTTTTCCTCATTCCTATCTGGTTGTCATTTGAGTAAGACACGCTACAGTGGTGGGTCTCTAGACATAGCCAAACAGAAAGAGAAGTCCCTGTGGCTAGTTAGTACCATTTTAATGCACTTTGGTTCTGGCTTAACAGCCAATTTATTTATTTGTATTATTTTTGAACCCTTCCCTTCCATCTTAGAATCAATTCTGTGTATCCAGGAGAGTTTTGGAGGTTGGATATGATTCACTGTGGAAGGCATGTGATTAAACAATTCAAAGTCTTTCCTCAATGTCCAACCTTGGGGCAGGGGATGATGAAAAGTCCTAGACCTGCCATCTCTAGATCTGGCTCTCAAGTCACTGAGTCATCCATCTACCAGCTCTCTTCACAGCCAACTTAAAAAGCTCCTCTTCACCATACAGTTAGAAGATCAGAACCACTTACAGAAAGTCTATGTATGCCCCAAAGTCCACATGGCTATTGCATTAGCTAATTATGCTGCTCATGCTCTTAAGAATTGGGTTAATTGAATTCCACTCCCTTACTACAATAGTAGTAATAGTAGCAGCAAAATTCTCATGCACGTGTAATTCTGTATAAGATTTTCAGGAAAAAAAAAAAAAGTTCTACTCTATTGCTCACATCCTATAGCTACAAAAACTGTGACCAATCAGACTCCCACCAGGATATCTAGAGGACTGGAAATCCCCAGGGTCCATTTCCAGAAAATGGTGCTAGTAAGAAAAGAAATTGTTATTGGGATTGAAGAACATTTTATGTAGGAATTTTTTACAAATGTAACATTAGAAAAGTGACATTAAAACATATTAAAATGTGAATAACTAAGGTGAGGAGGAGAAGGAAGAATTTTTAGCTAGTATCTAAAAAGGGCCAGTGCCCGCAAATGACCATTATAGGACATAATGCATAAGTTTCAGGGATGGAAAGGGAATGGAGAGGACACTTTAAATGAAAAGAAGTGAGGCTGGGAGTCGTACGAAATTTGGGAGAGGGAAGAAAAATGAGGGTTTGGGCATGCTGTAAAGTAATCAATACAATAGGAATTACAGAATATAGGGAAATTTTAGCTTGAGGCATTGATCATTTGGAATGAATTAGAAATTAGGGAATGACAAGTTCATGTCACAGCCCAACCATGGACTTGGTAAAGAATAAAATTTTCTCAGCTTCATTTTTTCTTTTATAAAATTGAAATAAAATGAAATCTTAGATTTCAGAAAAATAGAAAGGAACAATCACAAAGTGAAAAGGACAAATCCACCACTTTAAAGGAAAGAAAGAAAAGAAAGAAAGAGAATAAATTCTCATATAGTAGGAAGGGGTTCAGTAGATCTGGTGTGCTTACAAGTTGAGTGGATGAACCTAGTTTGAAATATACTACTTTTATCTCCAAAGCCAAAAGATTGTGTTTCTACTTTGAAACCAGGGGGAAAGCCAGGGAGGTGGTAGCTTTCATAATATTACAATTGGCAAATATTCACATTACAAGGCACCAAATGTCTGGTTTTCATGTAAGAAAAACAAAAAAAAAAGTTTTGCCAGTTTGGACCATTAGGACGTATCGTTATCATCTTCATCCCTACCTCTCTCAGTCAGTCACACACATACACGCATAACCCACAGTATATAGCACAGCAGAAAAAATACTGAAATATATAACTGACCCAACAATGCCTTTCTGCTCTAGGTCCAGAATACATTTCAAAATACCACAGGTGCAAACTAAATGTATATGTATCAGGGAACACGTAGCGACATACTCAGAAACTGCTCACGAAGGCTTCGCTTCTTCCTCTCCCCATGCTGCACACGCCTCGGCTTCTCTAATACTCTTTTGTAGGGACCAAGTGATAAACAAGTCTGGGACCAATCTTTGGCCTAGGCAGCCAAGGGACCCGTTGGCCACAGGGGCTGACAATACCTGAGTTCTTGCTCTCTGGCCTCGGAGCAATGGTTAGGGCTTGGGAGCGCAGGCTTAGGGTGGTCTCCCCATCATCATCTAGCATATCCAATGTACTATTGTACTTTGCCTGCATCTGAATCCTTAGAGGGGAGAAACAGCTCCAGTGTTTTTTCTCCAGCTGCCCAGGATGTCGTAAGGCAGATCAATGCTGCAATGAGAAGGAAAAAACATTCCTAATGCTCTGTGCTGCTGGCTTGGGTTGCTGAGGAAGTCACCGACCCCTGTTCCTGAATGGAGAAGCCCAGCCCTTCTCCTGTGTACTTATAGCAGTCAGAGGGAATGCCAAAGAATCAAGCTGAGGGGAAATAATTTTTTTTTCCTGTTTGGTCCATCCCTCAGCAAGCCCGTAGTGAGGGGGCTGACCATCTTGGATCGTTTTTGTTTTTCAATTTTTTCCCTCACTAGGAAAGACATTGTGAAATTGAATTCTTTTGCCACAATAGATTGGCCCTCTCAGACACCACAGCTGTGGGGTGGAGAGGAAGGATCTGCATCATTGTTAGTGGCCACAGGGAACCTTTGAAGCAAAAGGCTAAAGCCGGTAAGTAAGCCAGTCAACAAGCATTTATTAGCCCCTTCCTTCATGCCAGCAATGGAAACACAGAGAAAGGCAAAAGCTCTGCCATTCTAGGAGCTCATGTTACAGTGAGACAGAAGACACGTGAAAAATTGTACATACAAGATCGACCATCTCAGAGGGAAGGCACAGTCAATAAACACTTAGTAAGCACTTACTAAGAGGAGGATGTCTAAAGAAAGATAAATACAGTCTCCACTCTCAAAGCGTGTACAGTCTAGTGGAAGAGACAACACCAAAACAACTATGTACAAACTTATACAGGATAAATTGAAGATGATCAATAGAGGGGAGATGGAGTGAGGGAAGGACCACTGGGAGAGAACTCCCAAAGGAGTCTGAATTGGAGTCTGAAGGAAGCTAGGAAAGTCAGGAGGCAGAAGTGAGGAGGAAGCATTCTTTAATTAGAGAAGTCCACGGAAAGACATGAAGTCAAGAGAGGAAGTTTTGTGTATGTGAGGACGAGCCAGAATGCCAGCAGGGAGAGATCAAAGAATGTGTGGAAGTGACCAGAATATAAGAAAACTGGAAAGATCAGAGCGGGCCATGTTAAAAAGAGCTTTAAGTGACAAACAGAGGACTATATATTTGATCCTGAGGTAATGAGAAATTCACTGAGCAAAGTGATGGTTAGAGCTGTGCTTTGGAAAAATCACCATGACATCTGAGTAGAGAATATATTGGAGAAGGAGGAGGTTTCATTTCCCATACTTCCCAGGAAGTCCTATGTCATCTCCTCTCCAAGCCACACACCTGTGGCCTCTGTCTTTGACCCAAGTTCTCTCCAGTGATCCAAAGGCTTTTCTCATATCATACCCAAGTAGAATCATCAGCTCTCACCTGCTGGCCATACTTTGACCTGCTCCTGCCTTCTGTGAGTCCATTGTCCTAAGCCTCACAGGACTCTACATCACCATTAGGCAAAGGTTGGCTGTTGAGGAAGGACCTTGAACATCTAATCACATGTCTTCCACAGTAAACCCCTCTCTAGCCTCTAATACCCTCTTCAATGGTTACCATATTCCTACTTCATCATACATTCCCCCCACAGTGATTCTAAGCCCCTGGCTCTAAAATTCCCATTTCACATTGCTGATGGTCAACTCCATTCCTCCCATCTTCCTTAACAATGCCTATTGAAATGTTCTCCTCCAGAATTATTTAGTTCTTCTCTTATTCTCTGGAATACCTTGTTGTTGTTTAGTCATATTTCAGTCCTGTCCAATTTTTCATGACCACCATTTGGAGTTTTCTTGGCAAAGATACTGGAATGGATGCCATTTCCTTCTTCAGCTCATTTTACAAATAAGAAAAATAGGGTTAATTGACTTGCTTGAGGTCACACTGATAGTAAATGTCTGAAGTTGAATTTGGATTCAAGTCTTCCTGTCTCCAGGCTGGGCACTCTATCCCCTGAGCCACCTAGCTGTTCTATAATAAAGACCTGCTTTCATCTTAATCTTTATGCCTTTTCTCTCCCCATACCTTCCATCTTCTGGCATTTAATGAGACCCAATTCTCTCCTGATGGCATTCACCACATCCCTTATTACCCTTTCCAGCACTGCTTGCATTTTTACTCATATTTCTTGACTCAACAGTCATGATCTATTTATCTAGTCCTAATCCTTTCTGACTTCCAATCTTACATCTTAAACTCAAATCTTCCCATCTCCAAGTATGGAACTCCATCCACTTGGAACACATCCATGTCACCTATGGGCCCCATACTGAGAAACTAACTCATATCCAAAACTGAACTCATTACCTTTCCCCCCAAAATCTCACTTCTTTCTACCTTTCTCACTATTTTCTGAGGTTCTAATCTCCCAGTTACTCAGCCTTACTACCACAGTGTCATTCTCAACTTCCCAAGTTAACTTCCTCCATAGATCTGATTTATTGTGAAGTCTGGTTCTTACTACCTTCTCTCCTATATGTTCCCATCTCACCACTTAGACAGTTGCACTCTGATGCAGGCCCTCATTACATCATACTTGAACCCTTATAATAGTGTCTGGTTGGGCTCTCATGCCTAAACTCTCTCCCCATTCCAATCCAATCTCCAATCTTTGCAACGTGTCACTCACTTCTCTACTCAGTGAACTCCAATGACTTTTTAGTACTCTCAATACTAAATATAGAATTCTCTGAAACATTAGAGGTGCAATGGATAGAATATTGAGCCTAGAGCCAGGAAGACCTAAATTCGAATCTAGCCTCCTGTATTTATTAGCTGTGAGGCCCTGGCCAGGTCATTTAACCTCTCTGTCTCAGTTAAAGCACTTATCACAGTGCCTGGCACGAAGGAGACACTATATAAGAGCATATTTCTTTTCCCTTCTGTTTAGCTTTTACAGTCCTTCACAATCTGTCCCCTTACCAACTTTTCCATTTTACCTACATCTTACTCACCCCAACATACTTTGCAATTGATGGCATTGACCTTCTTGCTGTTTCTTGCACATGATGCTCTCTGACATTATGCCTTTTCCTTCCTGCTGGGAATGCTTTCCCTCCTCACACCAGAAGGAAATAATTTGAATCATTTCTACTTGAGACAGAGGGAAATGCTGCATTTGACATGCAAATTCATAAACAAAAGAAAATTAATAAAAATAAATAAATAAATATAGAATGGAAAGATCGAGTAGATGAAACCATGTTTACCCACTTCTGGAAAAGGACAAAATTATTGTCTTTTACAGCATGGTTGGGTGAGTTAAGAGAAAGCCACAAATGAAAGAGACATTGCAAAAAAGCAATCATCAGTTACCCAGAAGGGCACAATTTCAGAGTAGTAGTAAAGACAGAATCCAGTGGGTGTGAGATGAATTTAAAGATGGTAAAGGGACAGCTAAGTGGCTCTGTAGATAGAGAACCAGGTCTGAAAATGGGAAGTCCTGGGTTTAAATCCAGCCTCAGCTGTGTGACCCTGGGCAAGTCATCTAACCTCAATTACTTCTCCCTTATCACTTTTCTGCCTTAGAAGCAATACACAGTATTGATTCTAAGACAGAAGGTAAGGGTTTAAAAATAAAGTAAAATAAAATAAAGGAGATAGAGAAATGGAATATGGAGACACTCAACAGATTAACCAGTGATGGGCAAACTACAACCTGCAGGCCAGATGTGGCCCCCCTGAAACGTTCTATCAGACAGCATGACATTATTCCTGATCTAACGAATACAATGAATAGGATACAATACAGTGAAACTTCAAAAGAGTTGCCTTAGAAACAGACTGACAGATGAGCATTTCCTTTCCTTTGGCCCCTCTTTAAAAAGTTTGCCCATCACTAGATTAAGCATTTAGGGTACAGAAAATGTAATATTTAAATATACTATTGTTTTCATTGTTCAGTATCGTCTTCTTCATGACCCCATGGATGGCCAATACTGTCCATGGGTTTTTCTTAGCAAAGATACTCTAGTGCTTTGCCATTTTCTTCTTCAGTGGATTATCACAAACAGAAGTTAAGTAACTTGTCCAGGCTCTGATGGATGGTTAAGTGTCTGAGGCTAGACTCAGATCTTCCTAACCCCAGACCCAGCATGGTATTCACTGAGCTACCTGAATGCCTCCTTGTGTGGTTCATGAGCTCTAAAAACTTTGCTTCATTTGATCTTGTGTTAGTTTTGCCTGAAGTTTTATTTAGTAGAAAAGAAGACATCTTTGATCCTAAGGTGGCTTCAGGACTGATAAAGCTCTGGGGATTTTAACGAACTATCAATGAGTCAGTTTTTCAGTGTGGGGCCCATAGGTGACATAGTGGATGGAGTTCCACACTTGAATTTTGTTTCAGGAACGTATTATCTGTGTGCTTCTGCTTAGCTTCTCTCAGTTTTAATTTCCCCATATGTAAAATGAAGATAATAATAGCACTGACCTCCCAGGGGTGTAATGAGGTTCAAATGAGATAATATATGTAAAATGATTTGCAAACATTAAAAAGTATCGTATAAATGCTAGCTATTATTAATATTAAATGGCAAGTTAACAACTGAATACAGTCTGGGCTTTCATTAAGGGATGCATAGCATCAAGAATAAGAAAGCAATGTTGGCTCCCCAAGGGAGGAAGGAAAAGGAGAAGGAAAGAACATGAATCATGGAACCATGAAAAGAAAGAAAGAAAGAAAGAAAGAAAGAAAGAAAGAAAGAAAGAAAGAAAGAAAGAAAGAAAGAAAGAAAGAAAGAAAGAAACTCATTGCCCCAAGAGGTAGCACAGGCAGGAAATAAGAACAGGCTAAAAAAAGTTTTTAAAAACATTTTGACTAATTGAGCCATAAATGACTATTAAGGAAATTTAGTGTATTGGCACTAGTGAGATCAATTATTTCATTTTTTTTAAACCCTTAACTTCTGTGTATTAGTTCCTTGGTGGAAGATTGGTAAGGGTAGGCAATGGGGGTCAAGTGACTTGCCCAGGGTCACACAGCTGGGAAGTGTCTGAGGCCGGATTTGAACCTAGGACCTCCTGTCTCTAGGCCTGGCTCTCAATCCACTGAGCTACCCAG
>NC_058134.1:202402056-202427820 GCF_016433145.1 Gracilinanus agilis | reverse complement strand
CAGAGCTCTCACCCATAGACAGTACAAGTAGTAAGACAACTGCTCAGAATATAATAGGAATCCTGTTGCTGGCTCTGGGTGCAAGACTTTTGTCTTATTGCTCACAGGCAGGTTATAGTCCTGGTTTGTAGTCTCAGAGTAGGAGAAGCCCTTGCAGCCACAAGGAAACAAGGGACCCAGCTTACAGTTCCAAGACAGAAGAAAGTATTTGTGGTTACTCACATTTGGTGAAGGTAGGAACTGATTCCATCATTCTGGGAAAAAATTTGGACCTATGCCCAAAGGGCTATAAAATAGTATATGCCTTTTGACCCAGCATTACTAGATTTGAACCCCAAAGGGATAAAAGACAAAAGGGAGAAGAATCTATATGTATAAAAATATTTAAAGCAGCTCCTTTTGTGGGGGCAAAGAATTAGAAAGTGAGGGGATGCTCATCAATTGGGCAATGGGTAAGTTGTAATATAAGATTGCAATGTAATACTATTGTGCTGTAAGAAATAATGAGTAGGGGAGTTCAGAGAAACCAGGAAAGACTTGCATGAACTGAACCACAGTGAAGTAAGCAGAACCAAGAGAACATTGTACGCAATGACAGGAATACTGCATAATGAACTAATGTAAATAACATAGCTATTCTCAGCAATATAATGATTCAAAATGACTCCAAAAGGTTCAGGATTTAAAAAAATGCCATCTCCTTCCCGAGAAAGAACTGAATCCAGAACAGAGCAAATTTTTTTTTTCATTTTCTTTCTTAATCTCTTTTTTATTTGAATTTCCTTCTACAAATTGGGAAAAAAACTTTTACATAATTGCACACATAAAATCTATATCAAATTTATCAAATTGCTTACCATCTCAGCTTGGAGGTGGGGGTGGGGAGGAAGGGAGAAAATCAAGCTTCAAAATTCTTTTTAAAAGCTTGGGAACTGGGGGCAGCTGGGTAGCTCAGTGGATTGAGAGTCAGGCCTAGAGACGGGAGGTCCTGGGTTCAAATCTGACCTCAGACACTTCCCAGCTGTGTGACTCTGAGCAAGTCACTTGACCCCCATTGCCCACCCTTACCACTCTTCCACCTAGGAGCCAATACACAGAAGTTAAGGGTTAAATAAAATAAAATAAAATGTTGGGAACTGTTTTTACAAATAACTGGGAGGGGGTGGGGGAGGAATTAAATTTTAAAAAAAAATCCATACTAGGTATCATTTCCAAGGCAGAAGACTGGTAAGAGGTAAGGAACTGAGATTAAATGACTTACCCAGAGTCACACAGCTAGGAAGTGTCTAAAGCCACATTTGAACCCAGGACCTCCTATCTCCAGGTTTGGCTCTCTATCCACTAAACCACCTAGCTGCTCCTCTATTTAGCTTTTAAAGCCATTCACAACCTGACTCCAACCTATTTTTCTAGTCTTCTACCTTGGAACTGATAGATGCTGATTCTGAGATGGAAGGCAAGGATTTAAAAAACAAAACAAAACAGTAAATTTTCTGAGGTAGCCATTTTACCCACCCATCCCCAAAGTAGCTTATTTAATCTTCTCTGGTCATATCCCAATGATGGAAAATAGCAATTTTCTCTCTTCTCATAATCATTACTTCATTGGTGTATGCCATTCTGTCCCCACTCCCTTTTCCTCTCTCTCAAAAAATATTCGGACCCTAAATTTATCTCTTTTTGTTTCTTCTTTGAGCCTTGAAGATGATATTCTGATGGGACACTGATTTCTTTTCCACCATGTAATCATGAAATCGTCACTAACCTTCCAAATTGCTCAAACTTATTTAATTGTCTAAGTTTCTCTTCTTTTTTGCATTTGTATCTCAAAGATTCCAACAAGCTCTTGTTTTTTAAAAAGGAATTTTGGGAAGTCATCCTATAGAGTTATGCTTAGCTTTTCAAAATAAATTATTCTTGGTTGCAGTTATTTTTCCTTTTTCCTTTGATATGTTTTTAAATTTTCCCTTTCCTTTCTTATATTTGCTTCATTATCTGGTGAGATCCTGATCATATTGTCTTAGCCCTTAATCTTTACTTCCTTGATGTCCTACTCTATTTTTTTTCTTTGATCTAGAAGCTTTGGAGTTTGAGGTATGCTAAATTTGGGATTTCTGTCTTTAATACCCAGGAAAAGATCATTATCTTAGGTAGGATGACTAAACCTGGGATCCTAGTCTCTAATCCTCTTCCCTCTTGTAGCCTTAGGTGAAGTAACTGAGTTGGAATCATGGTAGTCTATGGACTCTACCTTCTTGCTATATCCCTGGACTTGGGTACTGAGTTAGGGCCCTACATTCCCCCTCCCACAGATTAAAGGAGCAGAAGGTTGCAATCTATTGATTGAAAACAATGAGGGAGAGATCTCTGAATCCTACTCTCTTCCACATTTCTAGATGGGGCTATGAAGAAACCCTACTCCTTATTCCAGCCACAGGCTGAGATAGGACCAAATAATTGCCCTGGTATTTCTTTTAAACTCCTTTTCTTTTCCCAATAGAGTGACAAAAGCATCCCTTTTTTGGTCTTCACCAATCTCTGCTAATTCTGAGCTTTATCTATCAATTTCTTGTTCTTGTACATGAACAAAATTAATGCACCTGGGATAAGAAGGAAAGTGGTTGTTTGGGAAAAGCAATCTTTGTGTCATATGTCTTTGATAAAGGTCTGATATTCAAGTTATATAAATAACAGAAAGCTGTTTCTCTATAGATAATTGATCAAAGAATAATACATAGTTCTCAAAAGAAGAATAACAACCATAAGGGAAAATGTTCCAAGTCATTTAAGTTTTTACCTCATATTTAGTAAATTGGCAAAGATGACAAAAGATGAGAACAGTGTTTGAGAAGTTGTGAAAATACAGCCACACTAACAAAACTATGAATTGGTCTAACCATTCTGGAAAGTAATTTGAGATTATAGGAAGAAAATGATAAAAATATCCACATCGTTTGACCCAGAGAGTCTGCTGCTAGGCATATATACCCATCCAACAAGGATAATAATCCATATTAAATTCTAGGTAGGACTAGAGTTTCAGAAATCAGATCTCTCACAGAGGCTGACAGAATACTGCATAAGGTTAAGCCTCTATCAATAAATGAGAGGTTATGAGAGCAGCTAGGGGACTCTGTGGATTGAGAGTCAGACCTAGATGCAGGAGGTCCTGGGTTCAAATCTGGTCTCATATACTTCCTAGCTGTGTGACCCTGGGCAAATCACTTAATCCCCATTGCCTAGCCCTTTCCTCTCTTCTACCTTGGAATCAATCTAAGATGGAAGGTAAGGTTTAAAAAAAAATTTTTTTTTCAAATACTGGTTATCTGAAGACAAATTCTCTAGGCAACGACCTGAAATATAAAACTTTCTTAAGTGCCAGGAGTATCTACAGATATTGATAGTCCTCCAGAATTTACAGTGGTTCCCTCACTGTGGAATCAAAGGCTTAGGTTAGGATTTTTATTAGGAAAGGATCCATTTTCCCCTTGGATAAGTAACATGGGATATCTGGATCAGAAACATGGGGAAAGCTCTACAGCCCCAGAAGACATCTAAATGTAGATTGCTAAAAAGCGTATCTTTCAGAATTGTATAGATTCCAAATTCCTCAAAACCTGAAATCATGGCAAGGATGCTTGCAGAACCTAGAAAAGCAATAGAAAGGCAGTGGGAACCCATAACAGATGCGTGACATTTATTTAGTCTAATACTTTAAAAAAAAAGGGGGATAGTCCAATTATATTTGTAGCTTAGTTCAACAATCAACTGCAAAGATTAATGTAGGGGAAAAAAGCAATAAAATCTAGGGAAGCAAATGTAGTTAAACTTGAACAAGGAATTGGCATTCCTAATTTGTCTTGAGAACAACCAAAAAAAGCTGCCAAAATTTTGGTTGTTTGCTCATTGGAGTAAATAGACTTCTGTAGAATTTCCAAACTGCAAAACAATTAGCTAACTTGTTTTCACTCAGCTCCATCCACTCATCACATTTTCTTGTGAATGAGCCATAGAAATCAGGCATGAGACAATTTCCTGGCTTCCCAGACTCAAAGGAGGAACCTATAGAAAATCTTTGGAAAGAAGCAACAGTAGATAAAACAATTCCATGAGGCTGCTGGTCTACCTCTTTGAAGGCCACAGCTTGGTCAAGAAGGTATCTCATCATTTGGGCTGGCTCTTCACAAGTTGTAGCCTCTCTACTGGATGGGCTAAATCCCTGGACTCCCTGGGATCACTTCATGGGAAGCTGCCATCTCCACCCCTTCAGTCTTTGGCTTGGCAGGTGATATTGTGCTCTTTCTGGAGAGCTGTTATTCGTTTCACCTCAAGTGATATTGTGCTCTCAGGAAGAGTGGTGAAGCCTAGTCTAGACTGAACAAAAGCCTTTCCTTTTCGACTCCCTCTGGGTCTCAGCTCTTGGTTTTTCCCTTTTAGGCAGGAAAATTCTCTCCTATTAGTTATTCTTCCTCAGTCAGTCAATAAACACTTATTAAACACCAGATAGTAGGCTAAGCACTGAGATAACAAAAACTTAAAAAAAAAAAAAAAAGAAATCCTGAGCTTCAAGAAGCTTACAATTTAATGGAGGAAAAAAAAAACGGGACAAAACACTAAAGGAAGGTGACAAAATTTGGAGAGTGGAGGGGTGGTGGAGAGGGAGGAGAAGTAAAAGGATGTGAAAGCAAGGTCAAAAATTCAGAGAAATCCTAAAGTAGTGCAGCCAGGTGAATAATGAGGGAATGTCTGAGCTGGGTTCTCCTCTAGTGTAACAAAGCAGTTACACATCCCAGAATGGTTTAAGACAAAGACATGGCAGCATTCCCTGCCTTGGGACAATCTCATTGACCTTACTGGCCTTTTCATGTGCAGTTAATCTGAAGTCCTTTACATTTCAGTGTTTCCATTTTACCCTTTCAGCTTTGCTGAACTCTAAAGAGAAAATACCCTTCTATATAGTTTTTTTCAGAACTACACACACACACACACACACACACACACTTTCAATTCTTTCTTTCTTTCTTTCTTTGTTTTTTTAAAAATTCTTACCTTTTTGAAAATATGAATAATCAGATTATTCACCTTCTTGAGGAAGGGGGAAGAGTAGGGAGGGAGAAAATCTGAATTCTAAAATGTCAAAAAACAATTGTCAAAAATGGTTTTGAAAGACTTATGATGGGGGAATGCTATCCACCACCAGAAGAAAAAGTGTTGGAGTCATCTTTCCTATGAGGGTATTTATGGTTTTATTTTGGGGCTTGGGGTTATGGATGAGTGTGCTCTTATAACAATAACCAATTGGAAGTGTGTTTTGTGTGACAGTAAAAATAAAATCTAAACATTTTAAAAAGTTAAAAAAAAAATGGTTTCTACATGTCACTGAAAGAGATAAACAAAGTCCTTATCTTCTGTCTTAGAATTGAGACGCCAAAGGTCACACAGTTAGGAAGCAGCTGAAGCAAGATTTGAACCCAGGACTCTAGACCTGGTTCTCTGGTCACTGAACTACTTAGCTGCCTCTAATTCTTTGTAATTAGAGAGGTCTATCTGGTAGTAGGAGGAGGAGGGAAAGGAAAACAATGAGGAATATAGGAAGTATAGAAATGAAACAGATCAATAAAAGTTTTATTTAAAAAAAATCTTGAATAGCATTTCCCTCACTGGAAACAACTCTATGAAAGAATGAAATTCTCTTTCTAGCAAGATAAGAATTTATGAACTTCCCTAAGTGGGAAGAGAGTGCCAGGAGATTTCCAGATAAACAAACCTCTTAACTGTAAATTATTAAAAATCATTCTCATGTTTAAAAAGGACTAATTTCTCTTATCTACCATTGAGATTCTAGAGCCAATGTTTGGTCACTGAATGGACAGAGTAGAAGAGAGCAGTCCTAGATCTTAGAACTTAGGTCAAGTTCCTAAGGTATCACTTTCATCAGTTACAAAATATGACAAAAGATATGAGGAGTGTGGTGTGGAGGAGAGGGAGAAAGGAAAGGGAGAGAGAAAAAGGGAAAAGAGAAGGAAGGAGAGAGAGAAAGAGAAAGGAATGATAAATTGAGAGAGAAAGAAGGAGGAGAAAGAGAGAACAGAAGAGAGAAAGGGGAAGAGAGGGAGGAGGGAGAGAGGCAGAAGGAGCAGAAAAGAGAGAACAAATGGCAAATTGGAACTTTCTGAGCCACAGACACATATGGGAGCTATCATGTTCTTTGACCTAGAGTCTGCTAAAAGAGGATCTCCCCTGGTTGAGATCAATCTCTCTCTCCTGATTTGAACTTAGATCTTATTTCACTCCCAGCAGAAAAGCTCATTCATTCTTGTGTACTCTTTGGTATATTGTGATCTGTGTAATTTTTTCAACTTCTGTTTGCTCATTTGTTCAGATAAGCAATTGGTGATGTTCTTTTGTGTCGCTAACATTTGGTAATGATAGGATTAACTAGAAAGTGTAAGCTCAGGGATGCCCTCTCCTTTAAGAATGATCAGAGAAGTAACTTTTGTTCTGGATCTATCAGAGTGTTAAACCAGAGATATTTGAAAACTAGATATAATTCTAGCTTCATGCCTTTCTTTGACACTGAAAGAGCAATTAAACAGCCAGTCTCAGTGGTCCCAGACCTTGCTTGATCCTTCTCTTCTGCCATCTAATTGTGGTACTGGCATAGTTCACCTGCTTTCCCCATAAGTGAGCCAGACTTCAGATCATATCTATCCATTTCCTTCTATGAGCTGCATATTTTATTTTAGACAATCCATAGATAGATAGATAGATAGATAGATAGATAGATAGATAGATAGATAATGTATTTATTCTCTTTCCTGCTCCTTCTCTTCCCCTTTCTCCATCCTTTCCTTCTTTCTCTCCTCTCCCTCTCTTTCTCCTCCTCCTTTCTCTCTCCATGATATATATATATTCACATACACATATTTATATACAGATTTATATAGTTTACACTTATAATATACACGTGTGTATATGTATATATGTAGCTTGTTGACATAGTGTAAAGAATGCCCATTCTGGGATTTATGGTAAAGATGCTACCCACATTCAGAGGAAGGACTGCAGGAGAGGAAACATATAAGATAAACAATTGCTTGAATGCATGGACTGAGGCGGGCATGAATGGGAAAGAGACCCTGAACAAGGACATATGCTACAACCAGTGGAAATGTGCGTTGGCCATGGGTGGGGGGAGAGCGGGGGGGTGAAGGGGAAAGTAGGGGCATAAAGTATGTAAACAGATTAAAAATGAATATTAATAAATGTCTAATAAAAAAAGTTAAAAAAAAAGAATGCCCATTCTGGTATCAGGCAGACTCATCTTCCTCAGTTCAAATCTGGCCTCAGACACTTATTAGCTGTGTGACCCTGGGCAAGACATGTAAGCCCATTTGCCTCAATTTCCTCAATTATAAAATGAGCTGGAGAAGGAAATAGCAAACCATTTGAGTATATTTGCCAAGAAAACCCTGAACAGGGGTCACAGAGAGTCAAACACAACTGAAAATGACTGAACATCAACAAAACATGTATAAAAAGTCTAAAAAGAAATTGCATTTAATTATTACCTTATCATTCATGTTTACGTGTTTTATTTCCTTCCCATGTATCTTCTCTCATTTGATTATATTTTCTTGGAGGGCCAGAACCATATATCCATTTATTTTGTATCTTCTAGGCTAGGAAGTATATCGAATGTTCAGAGAATTTAGCATAGGAGGGTTTTGCTGAGCCTTTCTCAAGACCATCCATCTACTTCTGCTACCTACCTGTCACATAACTCTTTCCTGTGGTTCCAAGAATCCATAGCATGCACAGTGGTGATATCCCAGTAAAATCAACTCAGCAGATGGGATAAACCAGATTGAGGGTAATCAATAGGCTTCAACCGCATTAGTAAGTTAGGGGAATATCTACTCCCAGCGTGTGAAGACTTCTTCTGGGAGAATGAACAGATGAGAATAATTTGTTCCAAGGGCCATGAAGGCAGCTAAAGCAAGAGTGCTTAGAGCTTGGTCTGACATCAAAGATTCCAAGGTCATCCACTACATCCTTGGTCATTGCCAGTCATCCTGACTTTTGGGTCGCCAACGGCCTTTAATGACTGAAAAAAAGAGTGAGGGTGATGACCATCTCAATTAAATCCAATTCCCAAGCAAATCAAGACATCACCCTGTGATATCACAGGTCCTCTTTGAAAATGAAGGAAAACCAAGTTTTAAAACTAAGTTTTAAAAGCTTTAGTTGTTAACTAAGCTAGAAGATCTCTTTGGGCAAGTACCTTGCTTACTTTATTTTTCTATTCCCTGACACCAAGTATATGACCTTGAAGTATAAAATAAGTATAATAAGTATGAAATAGTGAGTAAAAATTATTATCTCTTTTATGGCAATTGCTGAACCTCAGTCCTAGGGATCCATATGTAAAAAGCATGGCATCCAGTTTGTTGTACAAGGAGCTAAGGAAGTGGTGGCCAGAAAAGAATGTTTGG
The DNA here is from genome assembly GCF_016433145.1 of Gracilinanus agilis. Lineage (NCBI taxonomy): Eukaryota > Metazoa > Chordata > Mammalia > Didelphimorphia > Didelphidae > Gracilinanus > Gracilinanus agilis. The sequence continues at coordinate 202,419,325 of NC_058134.1, read as the reverse complement.
AAAGTCAAAGGCATGGACAGTGGAGTCTTCATGGAGTCATTTGATAAAAGCTTCATAGAAATAAATGTTGGATAAATGTTTGTTGAGTGAATGAGGAGATCTGTCTTATAGAATCTAATACTGGGCTCAAACACTGTCATTCACAGACCAAGTGATTAACTGATCTGTTCCAAGGGGAGCTGGAGGTTCCCAGTGAAGGTATGTGCCAACAGAGCAGCTACTGCAGGGTTTCCTGATCTTAATCTTCACCCTGGCCCTGCCAGAGCTTGAGATGGCTTTCCAGGCCATTTGACAATCTCCTCAGATATTCTGGAGATTGAGGGTAAATGGTCCATAACCAAACAAGTTTCTGACTTCAGCTGCAGCAAGGGGAAGGTAATGCCATTAGAGAGGGGGAGGAGGGAGAGTGGTCACATGGGGGAGTAAGGTAGAGGTCAGCCCTGTCACTTTAATACCCAGCAGTCTCTCTGGAGGATTGCGAGAAAAGAGAAGGAATATTATTGTTTTCTTGGCAAAAGGAAGATTAGTATTGGAATTGTATGGCTTGTGAGCAAACTTACCTTTTGCTTTCCCTTCCCTCCCCAGTCAAGAAAACCAGTAATACATAGGAAAGATAACTGGCATGGAGAGCAGATGGGTCTGACTTCTTTTGCAGAAAAAAGGAGAGAAGAAAACAGGACTAGACAGAAAGGAAAGAGGAAGTAAAAGGAGGCAATAAAAGGAGGAGCAAACTCTGATCAAAGAAAGGAAGGAGAAGACACGAAAGTAAAAAGGTTGTAAAAAATAAGATTTGAAAGAGGCAAGTTGCGGTTCATTTAAGTGGAGAGTCTCTCTTCTTCATAGACCTTAGGTCCAGGAGCCTGAGATGGCCCAGGATTTTGAAAGAAGACAGCGAGTAGACACTACATGATTCAGAAGACATAGCAACTCAACACCATGGGCAACCATCTTTTGTTTGTGGGTTTCTCTACTCTGACGTGTCTTTCCCAGGTAAGCCGGTGTGGGAGAAGGAAGATGCTAAATGGGGTAAAGAAGGCAATATGGAGACGGGTCTTGTTTAGAAGAAGTCAGTTTGGCCATGGGTGATTTTATTACAAGATTTTGTAAAGGAATATATAGCACATATGCAGATCTGGACATACTGAGAAATGGAGCAAGGAAGGGAAGTTAGAGTCATCTTGGGTTCAGGTGGAATGACAGGAGATCATTAGAAAGACCACATGAAGGTCAAAACTTCTCTTTTCCCTGAGATACATAAAGCCTATATTTGTCAATCTTTTCCTTCCACACAGACTACTCTGTGATATATCAAGATCAGGTTTACGAGGAAATTGTCCTTCTCTTACACCCCTAGTGTGGCCATCATCCCCTTATTAAGGAGACAAATCAGGGTCCACAAGAGCAGGGAAAACTGAAGAATGAATTGGATCCCTTAGGGATGCTTCAGGAGGTCTTCCATCTTATTATGTATCACAGGCTAGCCTAGAACTGGACTTGCTTATTAGATGTGAGAAGAAAAAAGTTCACTGGATCATTTTCCCCCAAGGATTCAGACCAATTTATACTGGGAAGTTTGAATTAAACAAGATTTGCTGAGAGGAAGATAGGAAATAAGCCTTAAGAGTAATAGTTCATACCAGAATTCTTGGGGGGAAAGGTGCTATTCTTTTGGTTTGCTATTTATGAAATGGAGATGGTGTTCTACTTATCTTTTATTTTTCACTTGGGTACATTTATGGCTATTAAGCACATTCAATTTGTATTCTCCTACCTGAGAATTCAGTTCTATTAAATTCAATGTACACTGGGAAATATTGGTCATTAGAGCTGTGAACAGGTACTCTTGGCTGGCGGGTACATACACAAGGTGATGTGACAGCTGGGTAGAGCAAGCCGTTTGAAGGTGAAGGGATATAGATTTGAAGATAGAAAGCATGGCTTAGGGGGGCAGCTGGGTAGCTCAATGAATTGAGAGCCAGGCTTAGAGATGGGAACTCCTAGGTTCAGATCTGGCCTCTGACACTTCCAAGCTGTGTGACCCTGGGCAAGTCACTTGACCCCCATTGCCTAGCCCTTAATGCTCTTCTGCCTTGGAACCAATACACAGTAGTGATTCTAAGACAGAAAGAAAGAGTTAAAAAAAAAAAAGCATGACTTAGGAAGAATTGTTTGGTACCAGTGGAGTCATGTGATGGGGGGTGGGGGAAAGCAGAGAACAAGCTTTTAATAAGTGTTCCCTTGATATCATACATTGTACTAATGACCAAGGACACATATTTACAAAAGTACAACAGTTCCTTCCCTCGAGCATCTGGCATTCTGATGGGGGAAAGACAACCCATAAAAGAGGCTTTGGAAAAGGGGGAGAGATTGAAAAAGAGCTGATCAGGAAGTGGTGGGGCAAGGCACTTAGGTGGATCAATAGATAGAGAGGTTGTGGATTTCAATCTGGCCGCAGACATTTCCTAGCTATGTGATCTTGGGAAAGTCACTTAATCCCAAATGCCTAGCCCTTCCTACTCTTCTGCCTTGGAACTAATACCTGGTATTGATTCTAAGACAGAAGTTAAGAAGTTGAAAGGAAGGAAGGAAGGAAGGAAGGAAGGAAGGAAGGAAGGAAGGAAGGAAGGAAGGAAAAGAAGTGGTGGGGCAAGATAAGTTAAAAACTTTTTATTGGAGGCAGGGAATTGAGGGATGGAGTCCTAGAGAGACAGCAGAAGCTAAAGAGGCAGATAAAAAGAAGAGTATTCAAGAGTAACTTGCAGTCATAGGCAGAAAGTAACTGAGTCATGGCAGAAATGGTAGCCCCAGTGGTGAATGGAGTGAGGGAATGTCTTTGCAGGAGAAGCTGACTAGTGGAGAAGCAAGTCCACATTTGCCTTTGGTTGGATTATTACTCTGGACAATATTGTGAGTCAGGACCTTGAAAGAGGGAAGGGAGCTTGCCGAAAGGGGCTCTCAGGATTTTCTATTGCCTTGTATCATTTATGCCCTTGTTATCCTATGTGCTTTTAGGTGAGCAAAAAGTACTTTGCAGGGCAGGATGAAGGAGGAAAGGGAAGAAACTGAAATTTCCTAGGGATTCCCTTAAGGTGGTAGTACTATTCAGCCAGAGAGATTTTTTTAAGGCCTGCTAAAACATACCTGAGTCCTCATTTCAAACACTCAGATATAAGTGCATACAATCTACAAAAAGAATGCTGCTTATTCACCTATTCTTATCCATCATTATGGCCAATAGTGGGAGAAGTTTGCATCAATTCATTTACACTCCTTTGCCTGATCTTCATTTTTTTTTTTTAAACCCTCACCTTGGGGCAGCTAGGTAGCTCAGTGGATTGAGAGCCAGGCCCAGAGATGAGAGGTCCTGGATTCAAATCTGGCCTCTGACACTTCCTAGCTGTGTGACCCTGGGCAAGTCACTTAACCCCCATTGCCTTGTCTTCACCATTCTTCTGCCTTGGAACTAATACATTCTAAGACAGAAGACAAGAGGTTTTTTTTTTTTTCTCTTTGTTTCTTTTTTTAAAATCCTTGCCTTCTGCCTTAGAATCAATACTAAGTGTCAGTTCCAAGGCAGAAGAATGGTTAAGGGCTAGACAACTGAAGTTAAATGAATCGCCCAGGGTCATACAGCTAGGAAGTATCTAGCCTAGATTTGAACCCAGGGACTCCTGATTGGGCCATATATGGATTGAATTTGGGTTTGTTCTCTTCTCAGTGGAGGAAACTGGTCCCAGCAAAAGGAGGAGGAAATGCTAGATAGAAGCAGACATATTATGTGGTAGAGCAGGCTGCAATCACCTGTTACTTTTGCATTTTGTAGCTTCCTTGGGTGACTTGTGAAGAGAACTGTGTGGCTCCTGAGCAGTGAGTATCTGAACCCCCAAATCCATTTCCCAGGGAGTGAGGGATGCTGAATGAGGAGCAGAAGACAAGACGTTGGTAGACATGGGTGATCAGTGAGACAAGCATTAACAGTCAGAGATAAACTGTACAGAAGCAAAGATGTACATTGCTGTTATCCTAATGATTCCAAACCAGCATTGCTTATAATGTTATTTTCAAAACCAGACTCCCCATCCATAAAAATAGAATTAATTTCAACTCATATAGAAAGTAATCGCAGTATATAAATGCTTTTATGAGTCATTCATCATCCGTGCTGGGCTTTAGGTATAGATCCCGGCTACAGACAGGATTTCCTAAGCACTGCCACCTCATATTGGACTCTCACTTAATAATTGCCAATGTAGTTATTCGTTTCCTCATTTAGTAAATGCTTAGTGTAAAGGCAACATAGTGTAATCAATGGCGTTAGACTTGGCATCAGGAAGACCTGACTTCAAATCCTGCCTCTGACACTGTAGGATGCTGGATGGGTTATTTAACCTCTACGGACTTCAGGCAGTTTCCTAAGACCTGTGGACATATAAAGTAGCATGCTAGATATGTGAGAAGGCGTAGAAATAAACCGCTGGGTCCTTGCCCTCATAGGCCTTAAACATTCACATATGTGATCCATTTAACATATATTTAATATGACATTAATATTGCAGGGGTTAGGGATGCATCACGATCTAGAAAATCCACATAAAAAAATTTGACCCTCCTTTCATGCCAAAGAAGTCAGAATTTTTTCTTTTTCTTTTATGGGGTGTTTATAGTACCTTATAGCAAAAATTAGGGGAAGTATTTGGTCATAGACTATATAATTTCTGCACTTTTTCTGTGTCATCTGCTGGCCTTCATGTGTCATCTCCAGCTTCTGCAAAACTCCCCCAAATTCCCATTTAATTTCTTATGCCTGCCCACGGCATCAAAGGCACAATGGGGAAAGTCATGATATGAAAGAAAAAATGGGTTATGAGGTGGAGAAATTTAAAAGAATGGAAAAGGAAAGATGAATGAGCTCATGGGAAATAGTCTCTCATCTTACTTGATGTAGGAACCCCGTAAGTTTTCCCTGACTTCTCCAGCCCACATCGATCTCTTCCATCTTTGATTTCCTTTTATATTTTTAGTTAATGCTAAACAATTTAGCATTTAATCATTTTTCTAAATAACCATGTTGTTCTGTTTTCCCAGATATTGCAAACTCTTAAAATATAAGAATTGCATCCTCTTTGACACTTATTTTCTCTCATATAATAAAAGAAGATTTTTGAGCCACACAACTTTGTGAGTTGTTCCCACTTTACAGATGAAGTAACCAAGATATAGTGAGATTAAGTAAAGGAAGTCAGAGTGGTATAGCCAAAAAAGTGCTGTCCCAAGAATGATGGTAGCTGAGTTTAGTTTCTGGCTCTGCCACTCATTCCCTAGGTGACCTTGAGAAAACCACTGAACCACTTTGCATCTCAACTTCTGTAAAATGATGGATTTGAACTAGATGATCTCTAAGGTCCCTTCCATCTCCACATCTAAGAGTTTACTGACCCAAGTTAATAAAATATTCAGAGTTGGGATCTTAATCCAAGTCTTTATTTCTAAAATAAATGTTCTCTATTATTATGCTCTCAGAACAATCTAGTCCCTGGGACATAGGCTCAATAGGACTTGTTGAATGAACAGTTGATTGATCCCATTGTCCTGCTTAGCTAAAGCAGCACATAGTGGGAGTTGTGTCATCATAACCACTGCTGCTTGTTAACCATAAATATAGTAAGCAGCCCTGAAGACCTGAGATAGAATACTGCCTCAGATACATAGCAGCTGTGCAACTCTTAACAAGTCATTTAATTGCTATCTGCCTCAGTTTCCTCATCTGTAAAGGGATACTAATAAAACCATCCTCCTGGGGTTGTTATAAGGATCAAATGAGATAACCAAAAGTGCTTTGCAAATCTTAACATGCTGCTACATATATTAGTGGTCATATTCAAAGAGATCTGGGTGCTTTATGGACAGCAAACTCAACATAAATCAATTAGTTTACTGAATGGAGGTGGGAGGAAGATTGATGTAGTCAGGTCTGCCTGGACTTCAAGGAGATCACTTTAATATTTGAATGGAGGGTGGACTGGAATGGTGAGAGGCTTGATGCAGGGAGAACAACCAACCGGCAGGCTATTATAATAGTCTAGCCATGAGGTGATCAAAGCCTTCACCAGGGCAGTGTCAGAGGATAGAAGGTGGGGCACATACAAGAGTAAAGTAATACACATCACAAAGGTAGCCTCAACAGGCATTGGCAACAGAGTAAATATGATGGTGAGAGAAAGGGGGGAATTAAGGATGACACCTATGTTGGAAACCTGGAAGACTGGGAGAATGATAGTGTCCCCAACAGAATTAGGAAAATTAGGAAGACAGGAAGCTTTGGTGAGAAGCTGGGGAAGATAATAAGTTTAATTTTGTACAAGTTGAGTTTAAGGTAACTATGGGATATCCAATTAAAAATGTAAAACTGGAGGTTAGAATGGAGATTAAGACTGAGATAAATACATCTGAGAATTACCTGCACAGAGATGATAATTGAATCTATGGGTGCTGATGAAATTACCAAGTGAAAGAATATAGAGGGAGAAGACCAGATAGAACCTTGAAACACAATGGCTAACTGGCATGATCTGGTTAAAGATCTAGCAAAGAAGATCAAGAAAGAGAGGCCGAACCTCTCTGAGAGGAGAACTTGGAGAGAGCAGAGTCAAGAAAAAATAAAAAGAAGAAAGAGAGAGAAGAGAATAATTGAGAGTTTAAAAGACTGCAGAGAAGCCAAGAAGTATAAAGAACGAGAAAAATTAGATTTGGAAATTTCAAGATCATAGTAACTTTGAAGAGAGCAGTTTTGATTGAAAGAGGTCAGAAAACAGACTGCAGAGTTAAAGAAGTTAGAAGGAAGTAGAGACTCTTACAGTACAGTATAAAAGAAATACTTATCAAGTTTAGCCACAAAATAGAGGGAAGATATAAAAGGATAGTTAGAGGGGATGGTTTGATCTAGTGAAGGTTTTTTGAAGGATAGAAGAAAGATGTAGGCAGTAGATATAAGAATAATGACCTGGGAATAATAGAGGGGAAAGTTTTCTGGGGAATAATTGGAGGCAATGAAATAAAGAGTGCATTTGGAAGAGTTAGTCTAGGCAAAGAGATTGTTCGTATGAGTCAAATGAAGGAGGAAATTGGTGGTAGAAGCCAGAAGGAACATTTTTCCATCTTCAGGTATATAGTAAGTGAAACAACATCATAAAGTATCTTCTATAAATCTGTTCTACTGCAAAATAAATTGAATTCTAAGGTGTCATTCATAGAAAATATTAATTATATTGATTATATCATTTTCTCTGACATCGACATTATAATAAGCTTTCACTACATTATCTGACCTTTCTGCTTTGTCCCCAGCTGTCTGACCACTGACTGGGTCCATCTCTGGTATATCTGGTAAGTTTCAAAAGAGAATTCTTCAGCAAGTTATTCATTATATACATTTATTAATCTCAGGGGTATTTTATTATAAGTTTCCAATGTCATGTCATGGGAAATAATGCACTTTTATAGCAACTGAGCACATTATAAAGCACTTTTCTCATACTATTCTGGTATAGATTAATTAAAATCTTCATTTTATAGGTGAGGAAAGTGAAATTCAGAGAGGGTATGTAATATTCTCAGAGCCACACAGATAGTAAAGCTAGTGCTAGGACTCAAAAATAGGTCTCCTAACTACAAATAGTATGTTAATAATATTTGAAATGTTAATTCTATTATGCCATGTAGCACACATGCAGAGGAACCAACAGGCTAACAGATTCATTTGGCTACCATCATAGCACCTCATTAAACTAAATTTTCTTTCCTGAAAATAATCTATGTGGCTATAAATAGTAACACCTTTGATAGAAAAAGAATGGTGTCAGGTTAGCAAACTATGTTCTGGGGACCAAATCCAAACTGCCACCTGTTTTTATAAAGCCTGTGAACTAAGAATGGATTTTATATTTTTGAACACAATAAAACTATTCTAAAATGTAAAAACTATTCTTAGCATACCTTAGCATACCTTAGCAAAACAGACAGGAAATAGCTGACAGTACATTTAGTAGATTAGGAATTAGTAGAAAGATCTGACCCAAAAAGTATTCATTAATGATTTGATATAACTTTGGAAAGATTTGTTAGGTGCAGGTGACAGGGATCTGTTATAGATCTTATACTATTTAAAGTTTTTAATTAGTGACCTGGATAAAAGTATGTAGAACATGCTTATCAAATTCATAGATGAGCACAAAGTTGGGAGGAAAAGTTAATCTACCTTCCTCAGTTTGTGCAGGTAAAATTAATTTTCTGAATTCTATTTTAAAACTTTATATTTCTACTTATTAAATTAAATTAAATTTGATTGGATTTGGCCCAATGTTTTATCCTGACCAGATATATAAATAAATGAATGAATGAATGAATAAGCCCCTGCCTTCTGTCTTAGTACCAATTTTAAAAAAGAAAGGGAGGGGAGAGAGAGAAAGAGAGAAACAGGAACAAAGAAAGAAAAAAGACACAATTATGAGAATATAAGAGAAGGTCATAACAGCTGAATAGATTGAGGAAATAAGAAGTTAGGGAATTTGAGGTAATATCAATATCATTATCTCTATCTCTATCTATGTATCTATGTATTTATCTATGTATCTATCTCTGTGTATGTATCTCTGTATCAATCTATCCATACACACATACATCTGTGCATCTATGTATCTATGTATCTACATATGAATGTATATATGGGTATGTGTCTATCTATGTATGTACCTATGTATCCATCTATCCATCCATGTATCTATCTATCTATCCAACCATCCATCCATCCATCTATGTATCTATGTATTTTGAAATCCTCTAGGATGAGGGCAGGAATTAGAATAGAGAGACACTGTGAGCAGGGCAATAAACTCATTGAGGAAGGAAGGAAAATGTCCAGGATTCATCAGATAATTTCATTTGACTCTTGATTGGATGATAAATTTGTATTTGGTGAACCTCAAAGAAGTAGAGATTACTTAGTGATATGATAGAGATTAGAAATGGCAATGAGATGCAATGATCCAGGACAATGCTGAGGGACTTATGAGAAAGAACACTATCTACATTCAGAGGAAGAACTGTGGGAGCAGAAACACAGAAGGAAAACAACTGATTGATCACATGGTTCGATGGGGATATGATTGGGCATATAGACACTAAATGATCACCCTAGTGCAAATAATAATAATATAGAAATAATAATAACATACATTGATCAATGACACATGTAAAACCCAGTGGAATTGCTCATTGGCTACAGGAAAGAGTTGGGAGGAGGGGAGGGAAAGAACATGAATCATGTAACCATGGAAAAATTTTCTTAAAAAATAAAAATTAAATTAAAAAAAAGAAATGGCAATGAGAAGCAAGGAATGTTCTGACTCCCTTACTCTGACCCAGGAGTTTGGGATTATATGAATGTAAGTGCAATCAGTACTGGCAAGGTTGGGCAAGTATATAGTGCCATTGGGAGGGAGGCAGGTCTCAGTAAATGCTGGAAGATGGAAGGAGAGTGAAGAAAAGACTTAAGATGAAAGCAAATGTGTTAAGTATGGAGTAGGCATTCCAGAAATAATGACTAGATCTGGAGTGGGATATTCAGGTTGAGGCGAGTGGGATTTGGGGAACAAGTAGTAGGGGAAGGGAAATGGGATTTTTAGAAAAAGTTGAAGATTCCAAATCAGTGGGATGGGGAAGAGTATGCAGGACTAGTAGGAAGATGTATTGAGGAATGAATAAAGGCAGAATGTCAATGACTGGAGAAAAATCTGTCACCAGCTTTGTAACAGAGGCTGATGCATCCTCTGAATCTCAGGAGGCCTACCTTATAAGAAGCAGGAGCAGATGAAGGTAGAGGAATCCACACAGGAGACATGAGCTGACAGTTTGGTTTGAGGTAGTTCTAGTATAAGAATAGCTCGGAGGCAGCCAGAAGCAGGAGTCCCTGGAGAATCTCTGGAGAGAAAAGGCCAGAAATCAGGGTCCTGAATCCAGAGCATTCCTCCCAACTGCTAGTTTATTGCTGAGAAGAATTGGCCTGTGATTTCACTGATCTAAGGAGTTCCTGGTGAGGGAACCAAAGCAAGGGGGCACTATCTCTGCAATTTATAGTATTCAAGATGCCTAGCATAATAAGAAGTTAAACAACTTGCTAATATGGGTAAGAGGTTGATCTTGAACACATCTTTCTGGCACCAAATTCTATTCTCTATTCTCCATGCAACACCGCTTCAAGGAACCTTGACAAAATTGGAAATAATACTAGTTAGGCATGATTTGTTCTGGATGAAGCTATGTTGATTCTTAGTGATCACCACCACCTATTCAAAATGCTCATAAACTAGATATAAAACAGTCAAGAATTTTCCCAGGAGCCACCATTAAACAACCAATAAAAATTCACAACAAATCAAACAAGAAAGCATTTGTTAATCATTTACTATGTGCCAAGAACTGGAGACTTGGGGGGAAAAAGCAAACAGTATTCCTGACTTCCAAGAGGCTTAAATAATTTATAGTCATTACCTACTCTTTTAGGAAAATCAGGAATTTTGCCTGGCTCTGGTCCTGTTCTGCTCAGTTTAAAGAACATTACTGTTAGCAATTCAAAAATCACATGTGACAGTTTTTTCAGTATTCTGGATGTAGTTCATCTGGCCTAGTGATTTGGATTTATTGAGGCCAGGTAAGTACTCTCTTATAATCTCTTCACTTACAGGTATCTCCACTTTTAACTTTGTTAACTATTTCTATGATTAATAGAGACTTAACCACCAACCTTTCAAATGTTACCTATGATGTATTAATTGCTAGTGTTTGTGGCCTTTTGTCAGTTCTAATCCTTCTTGAACTCTTTACAACTTTTGAATGCTAAAACCAGTCTTTCACCTTGTCTTGATACTCTCTCCTCTCTTGGTTTCCATAAAATTACTCTTCCCTGGCTCTCTTTCTATCTCTCTGACTCTCATTCTCCTTTGCTGAAACATCATCCCTCCATCCTGTCCCATACAAATGGATGGCTCAGTCCTCTTATATTCTTTTTCTATATATACATGTTCTTGGACAGCTCCTTTCTTTCCTTCCACTCAGTTATTTTCTCTATGTAGATGACTCCCAAATCTATATATTCAACCCTAATCTCTCTTTTGAATCCCAGCCCTGCATCTCTAACTACCTGGAGGACATCTGGACCTAGATGTTGTGCCAGCTTCTCCAGCCATTTCTAAGATAGTAATCTTTATCCTTCCCTCAAATCTGTTCTGCTTCCAAATTTTCCTATATATGGTGATGGTACCACCATCTTTCTAATCTTCACCTTAGAACTGCACATAGGTAGGAGGAAAGGCAGTGAACGGTGAGAGGGATCCAAGGCTGAGGCTTTGCACAGAAAAATCAGCAGTATAACAAGGAGGCAAGGCATTCAAGGAGCCAATGGTATAGAGTTGAAATTGTAGCAGATACCAAAGCTCCCACAAGGTCAATCAGAACCAAGAAAGTTAACTGTGATGATACTCCATGAAATAGCTCCTATAGCAAATGAACCCTCACTACATTTAAAATAAATATTATGACATAGACACATTTTCACATTTAATATTTTAGAAAGAAAAGATTTCACGAACATCAATATTTTCTCAAATGGTCCCAGTTTGGGAAATGCTCCCCTACTATCTGCTTTTCCCAACATCCGTTATGCTATAAGAAAAGCTGATAGCACAGTTTCAATAGAGTGCTGGACTTGGAATCAGAAAACGTATATTTACTTTGAAAATATAATAATAACAAAAGCTCATTTTGATCCAATACCTTATCTTTCTACATATCTTCCTACCTCAATTTCCTACCTCTCTGGGGGGAGTGGGATCACTCTTAACACAATTCTTATGTAATATTAGGTTTATTTAGTTCATGGCTAGCTATGACATCTCAGTTATCCTAAGCTGGGTCAAAAAGATCACTTTTTTAAAAAAAAAACCTTACCTTCCATCTTTTTTTTTTAATGTTACTTAAATAATTTAGAATATTTTTCCATGGTTACATGATTCACGTTCTTTCCCTCCCCTCCTCCCAACTCTTTCCTGTAGCCAATGAGCAATTCCACTGGGTTTTACATGTGTCATTGATCAAGACTTAGTTCCATATTATTGATATCTGCATTAGGGTGATCATTTAGAGGCTACATCCCTAATCATATCCCCATCAAACCATGTGGTCAAGCAGTTGTTCTTACTCCCAGAGTTCTTTCTCATAAGTCCCTCAGAATTGTCCTCCTAACTGTTATGAGTAATTTATAGGGTGGGATAGAAAGTTAAGATAGGAAACAAGCAGTCTAAAGCAAATCATTTGGCTGGACCATGGGCATTCCAATATGGAATGCAGGGAGAGGTTTGAAAGAGTGAACTAGGCTGAGCTGGAAGAGGGAGGTAAGGAGCTATTATCCAGCCAGCTGTGACTCTACAAGCTGTGGATCTTTGGGATTTTGGAGAAGTTTGGAGATACCATCTATCAAGGCAAACCTAGGTAGAGAGAAGAGTTTCAAGTCTGCATTTGGTGGACAGCTTGCAGCCTACCCCCTCTCCCCCCAGTGTTCACTGGATTTACTGGCTGAGCAAGGATTTGGTTCCTGTACCCTGAAGTCATCAAAGGATCAGCCTGGACCAGCTGTGAGAATCCCAATATCTCAGCCTTCTCTAGCCTTCAGCCAAGGTTGTCTGCCTGACCCTATAAATTACCCATAACATTACCTTCCATCTTAGAATTAATACTGTGCATTGGTTCCAAGGCAGAATAGCAGTAAGGGCTATGCAGTGGGGATTAAGTGACTTGCCCAGGGTCACACAACTAGAAAGTGTCTGAGGCCACATTTGAACCTAGGACCTCCTGTCTTTAGGCTTGGTTCTCAATCCACTGAGTTACCAAGCTGCCTCCCATTTATTACTTTCAAACCCATCCTGCTTTCCTTGCTTCATTCTGAAACTGTTCTCTTCAGAGCCTTCTAAAAATGTTTATGGACCCTCTTTCAATGACATCACTATTCTTTCCTTCCAATTAAAAATGGAGAGAAAAAAAGGCAATCCTGTGACAAAGAAAAATGAAGCAAAACCATCCCCCACAGAGGCAATGTCCTGCATCCTGAGTCCATCATCTCTCTGAAAGAGAGGTGGTAGCATGTCCCATCATAGATGGAGATATAATTGGTCATTGCTTTGATTAGAGTTCTTAAGTTCTTTCAAAGTTGTTTACAACATTGTTCTCATTATATAAACTGTTCTGGTTTGTGTTCCCTTTCCTCTACATCAGTTCCTGCTTCCCAAGATTCTTTGCAATTGTCTCTCTTTTATCATTTTTTACACCTTCAATAATATTCCACTACATTCATATGCCATAATTTGTTTAGCTATTCTCATATTCTTTTTTAAAAGCCAAATACAAACCCATCATTGTCTCTTGTTTCCTGTTTTCCCCAGGCAAAGGATTTGTTTCCTGTGTCCTGCTACCACAAATTTCATGCTCGATATATTGGAACCTTAATGGTCTTTTTCCTAAGTGCTGTTCTTTTCTGCACACAGGAATTACTGTGGAAGCGGAATTTTACCCTAGCTCCTAAGAGATTGCCAATCAAATCTGTAGTCATCTGATCACAAGTTATTGGAATTGGATCCATAATTGATCAGTTCTCATTTAATAACAAAAGAGCAAGCCATAAATCCTTCCTACTTCAGATAAGTTTCTGTCTGGGGAACAGTTTTTTGGAGAGACTTCTATTGGCATAAAGTGCTACTATTCTACTTGGAAAGAGGTGCCTAGATAATCCATTTCCAGAAAGGGAAAGAGTTTAGTTTCAATGTGGTATAAAGTAGTCCTGGGGCTGCTAGGTAGCAAAATGTATAGAATTACATCTTCCTAAATTCAAAATCTGGCCTCACACACTCACTAACTGTATGACCCTGGGCTTGTCACTTAACCCTGTTTGCCTCAGTTTCTTCACAGGTAAAATGAGTTAGAGAAGGAAATGACAAACCACTCCAATATCTCTGCCAACAAAACCCCAATTAGGGTCATGAAGAATTGGACTCAATTGAACAACAACAAATGTAGTCCCCTACAAACCACTCTAGATTAATCTAACCTTGATATCATCAAAATGTGATTTGATTTTGTACTCTGTCTTAGAAAGCAGAAATCAATACAATTCTGGGGAGTATACTCTGTAGGTCTTTCTGGGAAACACAGAAACAAGAAGCAAATGTACACACATTGATATATAAATTCCTGCTGGATTTAGAAACATGGCCACTCACACAGCTTTCTCTTGTACTCTGGCCCCTTCTAGGCTGCTAGTAGTGATTGGTGCCCTATTCCTTCTGTGTGGCTTGACCTCAATCTGCCTCCGCTGTTGCCTCAGTCGACAGCAGACAGGAGAGGAGGTGGGTCCACCGCCGTATGAAGTGACAGTCATTGCCTTTGACCATGACAGCACCCTTCAGAGCACCATCACTTGTGAGTACATCCACATCCTTGTACGGGGGGAGATAAGGAAGGGCAACCCTTAAAAGAATTGTAAGCCAGACTATAGACCTTTGGGATGTTCTCAGCAGATCTGCTTTTTTAAGAAGATGGAATATTTTTATTCTGCTGAAAGTGCCAAAGAGGACGAGGGAAAGGCAAGTGTCAGACATGCAAAAGGGAGGATTTTGTTCCCATGTGAAGTAAGAAACATAATGAATCTTTCAATGGATGTTTAAAACATTTATTTCTCGTGGCTGAAGAGTTATATCTTTTAGTCTATTCTCCTTTTAACCCCTTCAGTCACTATAGAGACTCTGCTTGGTCAAAGTTCTCACCACCAAAATTCTTGATACTGTTAAACAGTTCAATGACACAAACAGATATGGTTTTATCAATGGAAATAACATGAAAGAAAATACACTATCATCTGCTTTGCTCCTGCATCCTAAGGACCACTAGGCTTTCCATCTCACTTGCAGCTGAAACCTTCTATACATGTTGTCAGCTCCAGTAGAATGTGAGCTCCTTGAAAGCTGAAGCCATTCCTGTTTATTTATTTGTGGATCAAGTGCTTATCACAGTGCTCTGCAGGTAAAAAGCACTTAATAGGAGCTCATTCATTCATTCATTTGTTCATGCCTCTATTTCTAGTACTAGCTTTCCCAAAATTTAGTGATCAGGACTGAGATTGATATTTTATTCCAGGAAAAAAATGTTGTTTTTTAAACCCTCACCTTCCATCTTAGAATCAATACTCTGTATTGTTTTCAAGCATGGTAAGGGCTAGGCAATGGGAGGTAAGTGACTTGCCCAGGTTCACACAGCTAGGAAATGTCTGTGGCCAGATTTGAAACAAAGACCTCCTGTGTGTAGGCCTGGCACTCAATGCACTGAGCCACCTACCTGTCCCCAAGGTTTTCACTCCAAGTTTTTGCTCCCAATTTTTATTCTGTTTTGAACATTAAAAGCTGGAGAAACCAAGTTTTTGGTCTATGGCAGAATGCTTTCTCTTTCCTGGAAGGTATAGAAAGATGTCAGGAGGACAAAGATGGACAATGAAAAGAACTCTGTTTGTGTAGATGGATTCATCTAAAGTTTTCTGAATATGGCAGGAAAAAGGAGTTAGCTGACCAAAGGACAGTGGGACCAGAATCTGGAAAGCAGAGTAAGATGAGTCCAGAGCACTGGAGCAGATGGTTTTTCAAGGAAAGGAAGATGTCTCTTGCTCAGGAATCCACAGATTTGCACAGGGATAATGGTGTTGGAGGGTTGGTGGTCATACTGTGCATATTTGCAGAAAAGAAGAAAACAATGCACTGAAGTTAGCGTCCGCTCTTCAAGGATAGCTCTCAAGCTCTAGCTCCCTCTCTCTTCCTCCCTGACAGCTCTTCAATCAGTCTTTGGACCAGCGGCCCGTCGGATCTTGGCAGTAGCTCACTCTCACAATCCCATACAGATACCTTCCTTGTCTTCCACCCTGGAGATGCCCCCAGGCTATGAAGAAGCTCTTCATATGAGTCGATTCACAGTGTCCAGGTGTGGACAGAAAGCTCCTGATCTGGCTCCAGTGCCTGAAGAGAGGCAACTGCCCCATAGGGAGAAGGACGTTCCCCAACAACATGCAGGGGATGCTCCTACTTGACAGTCTCCTGGGTGTGAGAACCAGGTGGAGCACCTGGAGCACCCCACTCTCACACACGGAGTCCTAGCATAGCTCTCCTGGGGTCAAGGTAGTAGTCTGTGTGTCGATAACTCTAGTTCTTGAGCCTCCCCTAATGTGCTTATTGCTTTTCTCTTAGTCTTCCAGAGGTCACAATTTGTTCACAACAAAGGCATTAATGAAATAATGTGGTAATAAAAATCAAAATAGGACATTCCTTCCATAGATCTGAAGTACACTCTCCCACAAACACACATCCCATCAGAGGTGAGAAATGAGCACCAGAGGAGCACACACATAGAGAATGTGTTTCCAAGTCTCACACGTGGAGGGGCAAACCACCTCCAAAGCAGCAGGACCACAAATGGCTTCTGCTGATATCTTTATGTTGTTCTCGTTGGTCTTATTATATTCCCTGATTGGTGTAGAATTTCTACTGGCTTAACTGCTCTGCTAGTTCCTAATATTTCTGCAATAACTGATAGGGATATAGTGTTATCCAGGCACTGCTTTTCTGATTTCCAGTGATTTAATGTTGAACTTCAGGACACAATTGTCTCTACAGGACATTGCTTCCTGCTACCATTTTCTGGGATTTAGCTCTTTGGAGTCTTTTGCTAGTCATCTCAGCTTTCACTGATAAAGGTACAATGACTTGAATCTCTCCCCACTAAGGGCATAGTCACAGCCACCATAGCCTACTAGCAAAAAGCAGAGTGCCCCATGACTGATTGTCTTTTTCATCCCTATATCTGCAGGGAGATTGCTGGCCTCTATTTCAGACAACCATACTACTTAGGGTTAGCTATTTTTCATATCCTACCTGCATTAGCATGAAAATGAATTTGAAGGGGGTTGCTGGAGGGCTCAGTGGTTAGAAAGCCAAGTCTAGAGACAGGAGGTCCTGGGTTCAAATCTTATCTCAGCACCTCCTAGCTTAGTATTATACGTACTTAGGATCAATTCTAAGCCAAAGGTAAAGGAGAAAGAAAGAAAGAAAGAAAGAAAGAAAGAAAGAAAGAAAGAAAGAAAGAAAGAAAGAAAGAAAGAAAGAAAGAAAGAAAGAAAGAAAGAAAG
>NC_058134.1:202365717-202397121 GCF_016433145.1 Gracilinanus agilis | reverse complement strand
TCCTTTCGATGTCTATATTGCCCTCTTGTTGTAGGACTTCAGGGCAATTTTGCTGAATAATTTCTTTTAGTACGGAGTCCAGGTTTCTATTAATTTCTGGTTTTTCTGGAAGACCAATTATTCTCAAATTGTCTCTTCTAGACCGGTTTTCTTGGTCTGTCACTCTCTCATTGAGATATTTCATGTTTCCTTCTATTTTTTCAGTCTTTTGACTTTGTTTTATTTGTTCTTGTTGTCTTGAGAGATCATTACCTTCCAATTGCTCAATTCTAGCCTTTAGGGATTGATTTTCGGCTATAATCTTTTGGTTTTCGGCCATAATCTTCTGGTTTTCGGCCATGATCTTCTGGTTTTCGGCCATAATCTTCTGGTATTCCTTTTCAATCTGGTCATTTCTGGTGTTCAATTGCAAGATTTTACCTTTTAAACAATTATTTTCTTGCCAGATCTCTTCCATTTTCCTCAAAATCTCAGTTTTGAACTCTTCCATAGCTTGTGAGGAGTTTTCCTTATTTGAGGAGGGTCCGGATGCTTGTTTGTTCTCCTCCTCTGTTTGCTCGGTTGTCTGGATTTTCTCTGTGTAAAAGTTGTCGAGTGTTAAAGGCTTCTTTTTCTTGTTGTTATTCTTTCTCTTCTGAGTTTCCTGAGTCTGGGTAGCCATCATTAGCCCAGCAGCTTCTCAGGTTTATCCTCGCGCTCAGTGTCTGTCCGCCGTCTATTGGCTCCTGAGGTCTGAGTTCTGGTTTTTTCCAAGGTCAAGCCCCCTGGTGGACCCCCTTACTTGATCCTCTGCAGGAGGTTCCTTTACAAGTCTCAGGGCGCTGCTTCCACAGTCGTATACCCGTCTGCACTGGTTCCCCACTCAGGTTTTCAGAGCTTTAGTTCCTGGCTGTGTCTGCCTCCACCCACGCCTCCGCCGGTGCCTGTGCTCTCAGCCCGCGCTTTGCGCCCGGCGTCCTGCTCCCGCGCTCAGATTTCGCTTGCGTTCTTTGGCTTACTGAGGTCTTAAATCTTGCTGTTCTCAGGAACAGGCCCCGGAGCTGCCAATGACTCGATGTGTGCCCCAAACTTGCTCTATTTCTTTTTAGCTGGCTTCAGAGCTCTAGATCTTGTGTGTGGAGGGGGTGGGGGTGGGGCAGTTGCTCAGCCTGCGATTTAGTGAGAGCCCTTTATAGCCTGGAAATGTCTCGATTCCACGTACCTTCCACGCTGTGCCCTGTTGTGGGGTTCCTCCGTTCGTCTGGACTTGTTTTTATGTCCCCTTGAGGAGTTTTGTGTGTTTCGGTCAGGAGAGGTTAAGAGCTGCTTCTTACTCTGCCGCCATCTTAACCCGGAACCTCAGTTTGGCCAATTATTAAGCATGCCTATAGCCTGTGGATCAGTCCTTACTCCACATTGAGACTGTGTAATTAGAATTTTCTCCCCAGAACTCTCTTTCTCAGCTTCCCATTTTCCTTCTCACATTATGTGAGAATGTAGGGAAGGTATATTTTGATGTAACCTCACCCTTCACTCTCTGTTCCCTGGAAGGCGTTTTTGGAGGTTGGGTGAGAGCCAGGCAGGAGAATTTTACCCACGTGTTTTCACTCAGGCTTTTTAAAATTTTTGTTCTGTTATTTCTTCTACTTCAAGTGATTACTAATAAATCTTATAAAATATAATTCTTGGAGTTATTGATATTAATTTAAATCTTACAAGACTATTTGACAGATTCCCTGAAAAACGGACATCATCAGTTGATAGTTTCAAATCAGATTCTTTTAGCTGATTTAACACTTTCAATAAGTAAACAAGCTTTTACTTTGCTAAATGTACAAGCAGAAAAAAACACAGCCTCTGCCCTCAAGGACCTTACAGTCTAATGAGGGAAAACAACACATAAAGGGATGTTGGAAAAGAGAGGCAGAAAGGAAGAAACCAGGCATGATAAAGAAAGCCCAGTGAGTCAGGAGTGATCTGGAAAATAATGAAGATATGCCTGTCCTAGGTATTTGTCTTAAAATGGAGGTTCTGGGAGGAATCAGCTACCCAGAGAAAGAGGCTAAAGAAATGGAGGGCATTTCCAGTGTGAGAAATCCAACAGTAAAGATGAACTTCTAGGATAAGGAAGCATCTGTGACATGGTAGAGAAAAGTCCAGAATCAGGAATAGATCCTAGAGGGGAATTAGTCTTTAAGTTTCTTCAGAGTCAAATTTGTCTTAGATCCACTGTCAAAGTGAATGAGTCAGGTCTTCTTTGATAATCTCTCTCCTTGTTCAAATCCACATTTCTGCAGACTTCTCTCTAGGGTGCATGGATTGTCAAGACATCTAGAAAGTGAGGTTCATTTTGCTACCCAGAGTGCTCAGCTAATGCAGAGTATCCTCAAGGTCTTCATATATTTTTAAGCTTGAATAGCTTAAAACTATAAAAGATTTTTGGGACAGTCTATATATATATATTTTTTTTTATTTGAAATTTTTTATTTAATTAATTTGGAATATTTTTCCGTGGTCACATGATTCATGTTCTTTCTCTCCCCTCCTTCCAGTCCCCCCCCTCGCCATAGCCAATGAACAATTCCACTGGGTTTTACATGTGTCATTGATCAAGACCTATTTCCATACTATTAATATTTGCATTAGGGTGATCTCGTAGAGTCTACATCCCCAATCATATCCCCAACAACCTATGTGATCAAGCAGTTGTTTTTCTTGACAATCTATATTTTAAAGAGGCTAGAGTTGGCATACCAGATATATTCACCTGGTTTAGGCATCTTGGCTCAGAGTAGTCACTTAATATAAATTTGCTGATTAATTGCTTAGTGATGGAGCTTAAAACTCAAAATTGTTGTTGTTGTTAAGTCATTTCAGTTATGTCCAACTGCTGGACCCAATCTAATCACTTTTGGGACCCCATTTAGGATTTTCTTAGCAAAGATACTAGAGCAGTTTGCCATTTCCTTCTCTGGATCATTTTAGAGATGAGGAAACAGAGGTAAATAGTATTAAATGACTTCCTAGGGTCAGCCATAGGTGACTGAGGCCAGATTTGAATTAAGGAATATGAGTCTTCCTGATTTCAGACCTGACATTCTATCAACTGAACTAGCCAGCTGCCTCCAAACTCTCAGTAGTGAAACCCTGATATAACTAATCATCCCCCATTGTAAATAGAAGCCTAACTCATAAAAAGTTCTCCTTTATAAGTATTTCTCATTGAATTATGGGAATATACTCATCATTTGTGATGCACTGTCCAAGGTAGAAGGATGTTAAATTATTGATCATAACGATCACTGCCACATGAGAGCATACAAGTCAGGGTGAAAGGACCCAGGAACAGCATCCTGATTCTGGTCTAGTGGAATTCAGCTTCTACCATAGTAGTGCTCAATTTGCCCTTCACATGCACTTGGCACCTTTGTGACCATCCAGTTCATATTTGTAACAAAACTTAGAATGCTCTGTCAGAAAACAATGTCAAAAATCATTTCTATATAAAACTGAAAGCATTTTAAAATTTTTAAAAAAGATATGAGAGTAAAATTACTACCAATTGCACCCCACACACACACTCCAACTTCTTTGGCTACATTAAACTGGTATTGCTCTTCCACAAGGCTCCTATAACCTGTATTCCTAGGTCTCTTTGCCTTCCCAGAAGGAATGGTTTAGGTCTAATCATTTATTAAGCATCTGCTATGTGGTAGATACTGTACTAAGCACTGGCTCTACCTACTGAACCATCTGCCTTTCTCTCCTGCAATGGAGTAGTGGAGTTTGGTTGATTCAGAGTTCCTTTTGACTTCAGTGGGTTTTAGAATCCTGAGAAGCTGTTTTCCATTGCATCAGTATGCAATCCTTGCTCATCAGCTTTTCTGTTATCTTCCAGATTGATTATACCATTTCAGAGTACCTGGGGAATGATTACTTCTGCTTACTCAGCTGTAGCTGGGCCAATAGTAAAATTTTATGAACAATCAATCCTCCCAAAAAATTAAATCAGCCAGGTATGATCTGGGCAGTTCACAGGCACTGGGCTCCTGATGTCTCTATAGCAGCTTCTCCTTCCTTAGCAAAAAGTCAGAAATTTTCTCTCCTTCCTTCTGAGAGGCAGCTTGGAACTCCCCATAGGTGCCATTAAACCTTCTGCATTACAGCAAAGGAAAGTAATAAATGTTGAAAGGGATGTGGCAAAATAGAGACATTAATGCATTGCTGGGGGAGTTGTGAATTGATCCAACCATTCTGGATGGCAATTTGGAACTATGCTCAAAGGGCTTTAAAAGACTGTCTTTTGACCCAGCCATACCATTGTTGGGTTTGTACCCCAAAGAGATCACAAGGAAAAATACTTTTACAAAAATATTTGTAGCTATGCTCTTTGTGGTGGCAAAAAATTGGAAAATGAGGGGATGCTCTTCAATTGGGGAATGGCTGAACAAATTGTGGTATCTGTTGGTGATGGAATACTACTGTGCTGAAAGGAATAATGAACTGGAGGAATTCCATGTGAACTGGAAAGACCTCCAGGAATTGATGAAGAGTGAAAGGAGCAGAATCAGAAGAACCTTATACAGAGGGACAGATACACTGTGGTACAATCAAATAAAATAGACTTTTCTACTAGCAGCAATGCAATGATCCAGGACAATTCTGAGGGACTTATGAGAAAGAACATAATCCACATTCAGAGGAAGAACTGTGGGATCAGAAACACAGAAGAAAAACAACTGCTTGAGTAAACAGGTAGACAGGGATATGTTTGGGGATATAGACTCTAAGTGATCACTCTAGTCAAATATAAATAATATGGAAATAGGTCTTGATCAGTGACACATGTAAAACCAAGTGGAATTGTTCATTGGCTATGGGAGGGGGCTGGAAGGAGGGGAGAGAAAGAACATGAATCATGTGACCATGGAAAAATTATCTTAATCAATTAAATAAAATTAAAAAAAAAAACAAACCTTCTGCATTACCACATTAATTTTCCACCACTTAAAGACATTAAAACATTTTAACCTTGTTGTTGAGTCATTTCAGTCATGTCTGACTCTTTGTGATCCTATTTGGAGTTTTCTTAGTAGAGATAATGGAGTTGTTTGTCATTTCCTTCTCTAGTTCACTTGACAGATGAGGAAACTGAGGCCAACAGGGTTAAGTGACTCATCCAGGATCACACAGTTAATATCTGAGACCAGATTTTAATTCATGAAGATGAGTCTTCCTAATTCCTAGCCCAATGCTTTATCTACCAGATCTCCTAACCTGGCCACCTTAGACTTAACACTATTTTGTATGTACAATAGTCATGCTGGTTTCCCTCTTCCAGTTTGATACCATATCATATAGTGAGTCATTCAGTTAATAAAGCATTTATGAAGCACCTACTATGTGTTAGTTTTTGTGCTAAGCACTGAGGATATGAAGAATGACAAAAGAGAGTGTCTTCTCTCAAGTTACAGACAAGTTATATACAAGATGAATCAGAAATAATAAACAGGGCAGCTGGGTAGCTCAGTGGAGTGAGAGTCAGGCCTAGAGATAGGAGGTCCTAGGTTCAAACCCGGCCTCAGACACTTCCCAACTGTGTGACCCTGGGCAAGTCACTTGACCCCCATTGCCCACCCTTACCAATCTTCCACCTATGAGACAATACACCAAAGTACAAGGGTTAAAAAAAAAAAAAAAGAAATAATAAACAAAGAGAAGGTATCAGAATTAAAGAGGATCAGGAAAGGCTTCCTGTGGAAGGTGAGATTTTGGCTGGAGCTTCAGGGATGCTGATTAAGCCAGGAGGTAAGAGGAACTTTCCAGGCATAGGGATCAACAGCTACATGTCCTGATTCAGGAGCATTCATGTACAAGGAAAAACAAGGAGGTTCGGGGTCCCTGGATCACAGAACTTGCTGGGGAGAAGGCTGAAAGAAGGTATAAGAAGGCTGAAGAGGTAAGAGGAGGACAAGTAGTGACAGGTTTAAATACTAACGAAATTTTATACTCAAATTAGATTTCTTGGTTTTAAAGTGGACTGATACTGAAAAATTCTAAGATTTTATATATATAATTTAAGTATTGACTGATTATGGTCTATTGAACTTTATTTTGGCTACTGCCAACCTGCATTCTGCCTTCTAGAGAAGTGAAGCAGTACTCATCACCTATGAGTTTGTGGGAACCAGTTCACACCTTCTAGAGGGGTGAATACTCATTGAAATGATTCATAGTATCTGAGGGTATAAACTCTTAAAAGAATTCACAAGTTTCTGGCTGTTTGAGCTAGAAAAAAAGGGTTGAGCTCTCCAAGTATTTTACTGGCTTCTCACCTAGCACTAAGTAGGGTGTGAATTCACTAAGTGATTTTCAAGCTCCTCCACCTAGTTCAAGCTTGTGTTGATTCAATCAAAAGGTAGACAAAGGAGAGTTAATCCTGTCCTCACAATCTAGTGAGGTACTAAGTAGGGATACTTAAGTTATTGTTAACCAAAATTTTAATTCCAACAAGGCAAAGAGAATAAAGGATTCCCTTTTCATAAGTGTGAACTCAAAGAGAAACAAGAATTCCCTTTTACATATCCCAAATGAATACCACACCTCAATTCTTCACTTTTGCTCCTTTTATTAAAAAAACTGTTGCCCAGTTTTGTAACTGATGACTTTCACTGACTACCATTAAGAGTCTAACCACTAGTTCCATGATAAACAATTCATCCTACATTAACTATGATATATGGAAAAGCAGTGGATTTGAATTTGAGTCCTATCTCTGTCATTTACTAGTTGTATAGCCCTGGTTCCATTATTTAACCCTTCTAAAATACACTTTCCTTATTTGTAAAATGAGGATAATAATACCTGCCTTGCTTAACTTCTGAGACTATTGTGAGGATCACATCTGGCAATGGAAGTTCACTGAAAATTACTATATAACTGGAAGCTACTTATATGAAGGTATCTCAGCTGCTTCTTACTCTTGAAAGACACAGCACTATCTCCATCAGAGAGGAGAAGATAGAGTGTTACTCTACAAAAAAAAGTAGGCTGTGAATCTTTTGGGATAGTGAAATGGGGAGGAAAAGGAAGGATCATACAATTGTATTTAACATCACTAGACTAAGCTCAAACTTTAGTACTCATGCTATCAGAATGTTCAGTCTGGTTAAAGGCCACTGATATTACAGTATCTAAAGTTAAGTAAAGAGCTGGATATCAGATAATTAAAAACCCAATCATACCCAGTGATATGGAAAGACACAAAGACAGCACCTTAGAAGATCATTAGGGATCCCAGACAGGATTTCTTGTTCTTTAGCCAAAACACTCCTGCAATCTGAAGAAAGGAATTCGAATGGATGGTTCTAAAGCTGCCAACTTCTGAACAATCTGGAAGACTTCACCTAAGCCCTGCCTTTTCATAGAATATTCCCCAGATGGCTTTCATTTTCCATTTCTTGCATTGAGGCAACAGAGCCACTAGATGTCAGTGGTCTCATGCCCTGGTCTATACAGCTGATTTGGTTAATTTAAGCCACCCTTTGAAACTCATAAAACCAAATTGGGCCACTCAAGGTTTTAGGGCATGTCAGTTGCCCTCTGCCAAATCCAGTTCTCTTTTCTGGGCTCGTGTCCTAGACTGGTGGTAGAAGGAATTGGTTCAGAGACTACCCAAATCTTGACTCCAGGAAATACAATTTCCAAAGACAATAAATAATTGAAAACAAAACGCCTTGCAAAAACTGGGTTGATCATCAGTTTGCTTGTTCCAATTTGGTCTCCATGGGAAACAGAAAAATTCTCTTCCTTCTTTGCTCCATACGTTGCACCCCTCCAGTACACCCAAAGTGATCACATTTAATAAATTAATACATTAATTGATTTCAACAACATATTACAGATAAATGTGACACATGTTAACATGCTTTGCTCTATCAGTATGACACTAGCAAAATGTCTTGTGAAACTTAATTAAGCTATTCAGTAGTTACTTACTATAGTAATCTCTTTGATTCCAAACCCCTAGCAATAACAAATGAGCATACACCTCCAATATGTGTATCTTTACTCATTCGTAAATTCTATATACTGTTAATTACATATACTATAGTTATATAAAAATAGAAATTAAAAAAGGGTGATTAAAGATGAAATTATATTTGACCCTAAAATCAATAGAGAGCCCTTAGAATTCATTGAATAAGAGAGTGGCACGTACATTGTGATAATTAGATTAAGTCTACACTGCCCATCTTTAGATTTAATCACCAAAGGCAGAGCACCTTCCAGTTCTGGGAGGTCCTAATTATAGACCTGCACTTTGAGAAAATCAATTTGGAATTTGGTAGCTATGTGAAAGATGGATTGGAGATGGGAGAGATTCAAGGCAAATAGACCAATAAACAAGTTATTGCAATAGTCCAAGAAAGTGGTGATGAAGGCTTGAATTTGATGATGACTGTGTAAGTAGAGAGAAAGGGACAGATAGATGCTAGATATGGGGAGATAGAAACAACTGGAAAAAATCATGAAACTGTTGGAGAGTCCTTTTCAAATTTGTCTTTGCTACATAATCTCAATATGGCTCTTAACTATATAGTAAGGCAATC
The DNA here is from genome assembly GCF_016433145.1 of Gracilinanus agilis. Taxonomy (NCBI): domain Eukaryota; kingdom Metazoa; phylum Chordata; class Mammalia; order Didelphimorphia; family Didelphidae; genus Gracilinanus; species Gracilinanus agilis. The sequence continues at coordinate 202,388,530 of NC_058134.1, read as the reverse complement.
CTTTCATACCTCTCTACTCTATTATCTGTTCTCACTCATCACTATTCCAAACTTTTTCATTATTCTTTAAGTCTTCTATGCCATTTCCTCTCCTTATCTTGTCAGATGAGGATCCTGCCTCATACTTCACTGAAAAAAAAACAAGACCATCCACCAAAAGCTTTCTCTTCTCCCCTTCTCCTCATCTCACATCATTCAGATATCTCCCCCAGTTATCTGCTCTTTCATCCCTGTCACACTTAAAGAGGTTGTCCCTCGCTTTGCCAAGGCAAACCGTTCTCTCTCTGCACCGTTGATGCCATTCCCTTTCATTTTCTCCAAAAGCTTATCCCTTCTGGTCATTCTCATGAATCTCTAACCTTTCCTTGTCTACTAGTTGGCTCCCTACTAATATGTATTCCTGTCTCCCTTATTTTAAAACCCTAAATAAAGCATTTCTCTTGATTGTAGGACAATCCCTAATAGCCACACTCATCAGTTTCTCCTCCCTTTCATGGCTAAACCCATTAAGAAAAAACTATTTGTACTTAATGACTCCACTTCTTCTCTTCTCACTCTCTTATTTTAATTTAATTTAAATATATTTATTTGTTTGTTACATTAAAATGCCCAGTTAACTGAGCATCATTTGACATTAGTGAAAGTATCATTTAACAAAAAGATACATGTATATAAAAAAACTGTCTTACATATTTCTATTTATCAATTCTTTCCCTGGAAGTAGTCATACCCAAGTCATATTTTAAACAATATTTCTGTTGTTGTACATAATGTTCTCTTGGTTCTGCTCACTTCCTTGCTCATAATTTTATGTAGGTCTTTCCTTGTTTCATCATTTCTTACGATACAGTAATATTTCATCAAAAGCATATGTCACAACTTAGAGAACTTTTTCAAATACATAAGAATACCAGCCATTCTCCAAGTGATAAGTGGTCAAAAGATATAAACAATTTTTAGATAAAGAAATCAAAGCCATATACAACTATAGGAAAAAATGTTCTAAATCATTATTAATTCGAGAAATGCAAGTCAAAACAACTCCGAGGAAGCAACTAGGTGGCTCAGTGGATTGAGATTCAGACCTAGAGACCAGAGGTCTTCACTTCAAATCTGACTTCAGACCCTTCTTCACTGTGTGACCCTAAGCAAATCACTTAACCCCCATTGCCTAGGCCTTGTCACTCTTTTGCCTTGGAACCAATACATGGTACTGATTCTAGGAAGTTAGGGTTTAAAAAAACAAACAACTCTGAGCTATCATCTCACTCTCTTCTAAACCCTTGCCAATGTTGATTTCCAACCATCATTCAGCTGAAAGAATTCTGTCTAGAGTTACCTATAATCTTTTGTCAAATTAAATAACCTTTTCTTAATCCTCATTTTTTTTAAACCTCTCTACCGCTTTTGACATTGCCAATCACCTTCTTTTCCTGGATACTGGCTCTTCTCTAGGAAAGAGTTTTCATGATTCTGTTCTCTCCTGATTTTCCTCCTGCCTGTCTGACTACTCCTTAGTTTGGTTTGCTAGGGTTTCCTCCAGATAATTCCCACTAACCCTGAGGGTCCCCAAGAGTCTGTCCTGAACTCCCTTCTCTTCCCTCCTCTCTATTTCATTTGGTAATCTGATCAGTTCCCATAGGGTCAATTGTTATCTTTGAAGAGAATTCTGAGATCTATTTTATCTATCTTTAAGCTCTTTCACATTAAATAAATAAATACTGCTGGGAAGCAATTATCTTAGTCTTACTGATTATTAATAAATTATAGTGTCAAGATGTGTGTCTGTCCCAGCTCAACCAAAGACCCAGAGTTCATGTGTCAACTGATATATTAGCTAGATTACACAGAACCCCTTTAAAAGGGGAATGGTCTTCTGAACATTTCTTTTCAGAAGGGGCAGCCAGTTTTTATCTTTTAGAAGCTCTCCTCCCTCAAGAAGATCAGCTCTTTTTTCTTATCTGTGTTCTATGATGTAATCATCTATTCCATACATGGTAAAAGCCAAGGTTGTTCTGTAGCTGGGAAGTCATAAATCTCCCACCTTAAGAGCATCTGGACACATTCCAGTATGCTGAAGACTCCAAGATGCGAAAAACTCCCTTTGGCAAGCGTATCTTGCCTAGGCACTTCAGGAGATTTTCTTTGTTATCTTATTTACAGCATGACTATTGATTACTAATTCTCATATATAATTCCTCAATCAGTTAATAATTGGGATAATTCCCTACAACTTATCACTAAAATACTGGTTTATCTAATAGGATTACATGCAGAGAATATACCATGATACACAGGAGATATAAGCTGAAGTTGCTTACTTAGATTATCTTTTACATTCACGACCTCCAGTTTCACTTTACCAAATGTCCACTGGATATCTTTTGGTTTTTTGGACATTGGTCCCAAACCAAACTCATTGTCTTCCCACTCCCCTCTCCTTCCTCTTCCTTATTAATGTTGAGGGCACCCACCATCCTCAGTGGTCACCCACATCCACAATCTCGATGTCATCCTTGATTCCTCACTTGCATTTCCTCTACATATCCAATCCATTGCCAAGTCTTATGGGTCCTACCTTCATATGTCATTTTCTCTAGACTAATCCTGTTGTCTCTTTGGTGCAAACCTTCATCATCTAACATGTAGACTCATGCAATATCCTTCTGGTTGGTCCCCCTGCCTTAAGTCTCTCCTCATTCCAGACCATCTTCCACTTAGCTCCCAAAGTGATCTTATTAAGGCACAGGAGTGACTATGCTTTTGTTATCTAGTTGTTTCAGTTGTGTTTGATTCTTCACAGCACCATTTGGGGTTTTCTTGACAAAGATCCTGGAGTGGTTTGCCATTTCCTTCTCTAGCTCATTTTTACAGATTAGGAAACTGAGGCAAACAGGGTTTAAGTGACTTGCCCAGGGTCACACGTCTAGAAGTGTCTGCCATCACATTTGAATCCCAGGATGTCCAGTCTAAAAGTCTGGCTCCCAATCCACTGAACCACCCAGCTCAGTCCCTTTTGAATTCTTTAATCTAGCAATATCTGCCTTCTTGGGGTTCCTCATTCACAATGCTTTATCTCCCACCTCTGTGTATTTTCACTGAGTATCCCTACATGCCTGGAATATTTTCTCATTTCACTTTTATCTCATGGTTTTCCTTTAAAACTCAACTCAAATTCCTCCTTTTATAAGAGGCCTTTTCCGGCTCCCCCCCCTATAGAATTGTCCTTCTGAGATTACTTCTTTTAGCATTGCATCTAGTGTGTGTGTGTGTGTGTGTGTGTGTGTGTGTGTGTGTGTGTGTTTGTGTGTTTGTGTGTGTGTGTGTGTGTGTGTGTATCAGCCCCTGACGAGGTTTTAAATGGCTACAAAGACTGGGATTTGTAGTTCTTCCCAACTGTACCTAGCTGTTTGTATGTTGTTTCCCTTCTAAAAAGTTGAGTTCTTTGAGGGCCGTGAGCATTTTTTGCCTTCCTCTATTTCCCCTCGGCTTAGTACACTGCTTAGAACATGCATGTTTAATGATGTTTGTTGAATGGCTAATATGGAAATATGTCTGCATCACTTCACATTATAATCAGTATCAGATTGCTAGCTTCTTCAAGAAGGGAAAGATAATTTGGAATTCAAAATTTTAAAAGATGATAGTTTTAAAATGTTTATATATAATCGGGAAATAGTTAACAAAATTAATAAAAATAAAATTTAAAAAATGTTTGTTTGTAGTATATTTCTTTTCTTCCTTCCTTTTTTTGTTTGTCCAAGATCTCTTCCACAAAATTTCCAATATGAAAAATTGTTTTACATGAATGCACATATAAAATTTATATTAGATTGTTTATCAGCTCAGGAAGGGGGAAAGAATTTGGAACTCCAAATTTTTAAAAAAACAAACATTAAAAAATATTTTTACATATAATTAGGGGAAAATAAAATATTTAAATATTTTTAAAAACAAAAAAAAATTGTTGACTGACAAGATTTGGTAACTAAGTAGATATGTGGGACATCAGTTAGTCAATAAACATTAATTAAGCACCCACTATGTGCCAGCTATGCACAGTCTACTCTTGCAGACCTCTCATTCTAATGGGGTAGACAACACGCAAATAACCATATACCAAAAAAAAAGCTATATAAAAGATAAACTGACACTAGAATAAAAAGGAAATCAGGAAAGATTTTCTGTAAAATGTGAGATTTTAGCTCAGACTCAAAAGGAAGTCAGCCAAGACAAAGAAGAGAAGAGGAGAGAGAGAGATAGGGATAGAAGGACAAGCAATGAAAATGTTCTCAGGAAGTGAATGTTATGCTTGAGGAATGGCAAGGAGGACAGAGTCATAGCATTGAAGAATACTGGGAGGGGGTGTATTTAAAGTGTAAGAAGACTGGAAAGAAACAGTCTGAAGGACTGGAACAGGTTCTGAAGGCTTTTGAGTGTCAGAAGATTTTATCATTGAACCTGGAGATAATAGGGAGCTACAAGAGTTTATTGAGTATATACAGGGGCAAGGTGGCGGGAAGGGGCAGGCAGTGAGGTGTAATGGCATGATCAGATCTGAATTTGGGAAGATTATTTTGGCAGCATAGAAGAGGACGAACTAGAGTTGGGAGAGTCTTGAACTAGGAAGACCAATTAGTAGGCTATTGCAATCACCCAGGCATGAGGTCCTGAGGCTCCACAACAGATTGTGGCAGTGTCAGAGAAGAGAAGGGGATGCAATTGAGAACTGATATGAAGGTAAATTTGATAGAACTTCACTACAGATTGGATGTGGATGAAGGATGATATCTAAGATTTGAATCTTGGTAGCTGGGAGAATAGTGGTACCCTCAACAATCATAGGGAGATTAGGAAGAGAGGAAGACCTGAGTGGGAAGGATAATGAGTTCAAGTTTTGGACATGCTGAATATAAAATGTCTTTATGGCATCTATAAGAGTGGCCAGGTGGTGTAGTGGATAAAGTACGGATCTGGAGTCAGGAAGATCTAAGTTCAAATCCAATGTTAGTTACTAGCTGTGTGATTCTGGGCAAATTATTTAATCCTTATTTCCTCATCTATATAACAGGAACATACTGGAGAAGGAAATGGCAAAACATTCTAGTATCTTTACCAAGAAAACCCTGTGGACAAGGTCCAAGGGGTCATATAGAGTCAGACACAACTGAACAACTGAACAAAAAACATAGAATATCCAATTCAAGATGCCCAGTAGGTAGCTAGAGATGTGGGACTAGGGGTCAGCAGAGTGGCTAGAGCTAGTAAGTAAATTTGTGACTCGTCAGCACAGAGATTAAATTAAAATTATGAAAGCTGATAAGCTCTCCAAGAAAAATAGTACAGGATGAAAAGAGGGTCCAGGAAAAGGCCCTGTAGTGAAGCAACCTTTAGTGGGCATATCCTATTGTTTACAGCAAAGTTGACCAAGAAGGAGCAGTTAGAAGTGGAGCAGAAGAATATTGTCACAAAGGTCTAGAGAGAGGACAGACTTATGAAAACGAATGCTATCCACTTCCAGAGAAAGAACTGATGGAGTAGAAATGCAGATCAAAGAATATGATTTATCACTTGTTTATTTAGGTACATGTTTGGGATGGGGGGAGTTTGATTCCATAAGATTGTTTGCGTTAAAAAATGAATAATATGGAAATTAAAAAATAAAAATAAGAAATCTAGAGAGAAGAGAATATTGAAGAAAAAAGGGTGATTTACTATGTCAAAGGATGACAAGAGGTAAAAGAATATGGAGTAAGAAAAAACTCTTGGATATGGCAAGTAAGAGATTATTAGTAAATTTGGAGAGAATACTTTCGGTTGAATTATAAGATTAGAATCAAGATTTAAGAAAAAAAAAGAGAGAAGTGAAGAAATGGAAGGAATTTAGCTCCAAAAGGAGAAAATATACAGGACAATAAAGGGGCAGCTAGGTGGCACAGAAGATACAGTACCTGGTCTGAAGTCAAGAAGATTCATCTTCCTAGGGTCAAATCTGGTCTCAGACATTATCTGTAAGGCCCTGGACATGTCACTTAACCTTGTTTGCCTCAGTTTTCTCATCTGTAAAAATGAGTTGAAGAAGGAAATAGCAAACTACTCCAGTATCTTTCAGAAGAAAACCCCAAACAGGATAACATAGAGTTAGACACAACAGCAAATGACCGAACAACAACAATTTCATGTGATCAGCTATCTGTCCCAATTCATTCATGACTGCTCATCCAGTGAGATTTTTTTTGTCCTAACCAAAATGAAAAAAAAAAAAAAGGAAGTGGATTCCATATTTACTAATCTCTCCTCTGGAGCTCAGAGCCTGCCCTCAACCACTTCCCTGTTTACTCTCTTAGAGATCTAGATCCGCTCCAGATCATCAAAGAGGAAGTACCAATCCGGTCCTCAGACTTTATACTTTTCTCTTTTCTCTTCTCTATACTTTTCTCTACATTATTACTCTTCCTGCCTATATGATATGAAGCAAGGAATCATGGGAAATGTAGTTTGAAGACCCCTAAACTTCCGTAGGAAGTTTAGATCCGGGACCTCAAAATTAGTTCAAGGATTCCCAAGTTTCCAATATCGCAGACACTTGTCTGGTTTAATATCTACCTCATAGAGATAGACATCAATTTTGAGGATTTCAACCTGGAAGCAGTTGGCCAGCAGCTGTAATATCATTTTTGCTATGCAAAATGGAGAGCAGGATGATTGACACTCAGCAGTTTAGAATTTGGAACCACCAAGCTTGCCATGAGCCAGCAAGAGACAGCCAGTTGAGGGCAGACTATAAGAAGCTGAAATTTGAACAAGAAGCTCTCTCAATTTGGAAAAGGGGATTTCTGGTGGGAGGTTGGTTAGGATCTTGGGTAGGCCAAATCATTCCAATTCTATTCACTATCACGTCTTCAACTGCTGTGTGAAGCTGTGCTGTATAACCTAGTCAATTGATCATCAAGGAGGAAGCAGCATCAATTCCATAAAATAATCTGGTCCAGGTCAAGCAGCCTGGCTGTCCAGGTTGCAACCAAGGGGACAAAATCTCTCAAGCTGATAAACTCTACCTGATTACTTTCAATCAACAACACCTAATCATTAGCAATTTAGATTAGCTTTCCTTCACATCTCTTTCCCTCAGTCCCCGTTACCCTTCCATAAGTTTGTTGCTATTAAATTCTAAACTTACTTAGGTGATTGTCATCATTACCCTAAGAATCAATAACATATCCTTGGGTATCTGAGGGAAGATGGATTACTCAAATTATAGTTAAGTCGCAATCAATGGCATTATCTATCAGCTTTGAAGCCAAGATAAGCAATCGTAGAAGTTGTGTGATCTAACCCACAGCCTCTTATTTGATCACTTATTCCAGGGGGACACTGTTATGTTGGAGCTGGGTGTTTAGTTTAGCTATAAATATTCCTGTGGGGTCCTGGTGTTCACTACCACTACCTGGTGTTCATCTAGGGATTCCCACTCTCATTCAGCTTCAGGTCCTCATATCATCAGAGGACTTTGGGCTATCTTATCATCAGTATTACAGTTCCTATCAGCAACATAACATAGCATAATGGGTTTGCCCATGGGGCCATAGCCAGGTCAATTCTTTTTTTTTTTTTTAACCCTTCCCTTCTTCCTGCTAAAGCCAAAAGGTGATCTGGGAGATAGAGATTGAGTGTTCTGCAGGGAGAGACAGAATTTTCCCAGTGGTATCTACATAGCTACTATGCAGAATGCCTAGGTAGAATGGTTAGTTATTACTTCTTAGAGGGGCACACTTACCTTGGATAGGGATAGGTTGGGAGCGTCCATAGAAAAAGTCTGAGTGAGAGAGTATTAGAGAATAAAGTAGGTTGAGTTGTATTAAATATTAGTTGTATTAGATGGGCAACCTTTTGAGCTTGGTGTGTCAAAATTCGCCCAAAAACCAAGCATAACTCGGGTGGTGTGTCACTTCAAGAAAAAAACATAATTTTGTTTCACAATATTTATAGTTTAACAAAAATGTATAATTGTGATATATAACTGTATTTAATAAACCAAAATAGGCAAATTAATATAGGTAGAATTGTCATCTATAGTGCACAGAATGTCTACACTATACTACAGAAAATGTTTCATCCTCAGCATGCGGCCCCATACTTCTCTGGATGTGGCCTGATGTTTAAGAATGGGATTTGTACAAGGGGGATGGGACAAAAGGAACCAGAGAAGGTAGTTGCTGACAGTTGCTGACAGTTGAGACCAGAGAGGATTCTGGGAATTTCTCTGAAAAAGAAGGAGAGGAGAGGTCTTCCAGCCGAGGTCTGGGAGAAGAGTGGAAAAGGACATCCCAGCTTGGTCCTGAGGGCTTCCTGAGGTCTTTCTTTTGGAAACTGGAACCCTGATTTCCTAATCAAAGCCATTCTATCATATCTCACACATCAAGACTTCAATGATCAAGTAAGCTAGGTTTCTGGACTCCATTTTGGGAGCAATCTCTTAGTCTCCTTCAACCATTCCCAACCTTGATGAGAGACCCTTTTTCTGTCAAACCTTATAATTATAGGAAAGGTTAGAAATAGAGAAACAGAAGGAGAAGGAGTGAGGGGAGGAGCTTAGGTGTGGGAACCACTAGGGCACCCACCTAAGAGATGGACCCCATAGAATTAGCGAAGAGGGCACCCCCAAATCCCTTTGTCCTTCACCCCTTTCCCCAATCCCTGATTTGCGAATAATAAAAAGCCATTCAATAGTCAGATAGCATTCCAGAGTGCCTGAGAGACAACAAGGGAGAGGGGAACCACAGCTTGGTCTGGTTGCCTCCGTCTTGAAACTAGACCCCCCTCTCCCTGCTGTGAAATTAACTGATCAGGGGGAAGTTTGTGTGAACCCCATCCTTATTCAGGATTGGATTGGGGTACTGCATACATCCTCTTATAGGGAAGCCTTGCACCCTACTCCTGTGGGGTGGCACAACCATCCAGGTCACCCAGTTTTGGGGTGACACCCCCTAAAAGTCTCCCAGTGTATATTTGGACAAAGGAGAGTGCTGGGAGACTCACCACATAGACTTTCTCTGCCTCCCTTCTATAAACATCCTCTACTGGCCCTTTTTTATTATTACACATGTCATAGAAAATGGCTACATGTGTCAGTGCTGACATGTGTCATAGGTATCACCGTATTAGAGTCAAACCCTATGACTGGAAGCAACTTATCTCTCAATCTGCTATGAAATTTAACAAAAGGGTAAATGAAAACAATGAGCCAAGCACAACATCATCTATTTACAAGGGCATGCAACTGGATAATAAAGGATGGGTATTAAGACGGAAAATCTGAGACACAAAGCTCCAAGCATGATCAATCAATGTATTAGTTAGCCTAGGAGTAACCAATAAATTTGGTCCATGGCCTTTCTCGATGGCCAAAGTCCTGGAGTGAAGATTAACTAGACCTTTTAAACATAAATGTATCTTCCTTCTGTTTGGCCTGATAGTACATCACTTGGACCTCTCCAAGCTAAGGGAAGGCAATCCTAGTTGGTAGATGTTTTGAGGGGTTAAGAATTCTCTACTACTCCCCATTACTTTATCTTTGGGAAGTAGGGACAGGACTCATCCTCAGGCAATAGGATTAGTCTGAAGCTCAGGAAAAATGGGCTGGCTTTCAGATGTGATTAAGTCCTTCTCTGACTAGCTGCTATAGGTGACCCAGCTGCCTCTCATCTTGGCTAGAAAACCATCTCATTCAGGTCCTCCCAGCTTCCTTTGGCTTGTCAAGTCATCTCTAATCTTGATTGGAGAGAAAGGACTAGAGATTTATCCTTGGGGTGGGCCTAACTAGAGTTGGTTCTCAGTCTTGTAAATAAAATGAAAGTCTCTTGTGGGAAGGACCCAGACTAAGCTGATTAATGAGTAAATGCCTTTGGGGCTGGGAGTGATCACATTACTGGATCACACCCTTCAAAAACTGGGGTCTGATAAAATAAGGGCAAGGATGGATCAAAAACTAATATTGGTTATTTAATTATAGCACAGTATTAATTTTCCTTAACTCTCTAATGGGTTGACCAAATATGCCTTGGAGTGAGTCCACCATGCTTTTGGGGTTGGACCATGGCTTCCTGGCCTCTGTTTTAGAGAGTACTGGTTTAGACAATTTCTACTCCAAAGCCATATTTAACTGCTTAAAAATAAAATACCAAATCTTTTCCTCACGCAGTCTCATACCTAAAGAATGAATTGTTTTACCATGACTAAATACTGCAATAGATCTGAAATTATTCCTGAGTCATTCATTAAAATGTTAATGAGAGTTCTTAAATCTTACAGGTTGTTAAATTGCACCACATATATAGGTTGCATCTTTGAGCCTGTAGACTCTACAGTGTAGAGTCTTACTCCTGGATGAACCATTTTTTAATGTATCCATTCCAGACAGAACTTTAGGACCTCTGGCCATGAGAGACACCTGATTTCTGTTGATTGGATGAGAAAAGATTAAAAAAAAATACTTTGGGGCAGCTAGATGGCTCAGTCAAATGAAAGCTAGGCCTAGAAATTGAAGGTCTTGGGTTCAAATTTGACCTGAAACCCTTCCTAGTTGTGTGACCCTTGTCAAGTCACTTAATTCCCACTGCCTAGCCCTTAACACTCTTCTGCCTTGGAACTAATACTTTGTACTGATTTTAAGGCAGAAGGTAAGGGTTTAAAAAAAAAATCCTATTGCAAGAAAGTCTTTACAACCCTTTTTCTTACCATAGGGCCCTGGCTTTTCTTCATTATTCACCATAACTGAAAGATAATTGGTCCTCATCAGGAATCCAGAAAAAATGAATTTAAGCACTGAGGAGCAACAAAGTCATGCATGATTTATTGACATCAAAAGGAAGCAGCAGATAGACAACCAAAAATAACAACTAACAAAGCTGAGTATGTACATTCCTATAGGGAAAAGTGTTTTTTTAATAAAATAAAGGACTGGGGGCAGCTGGGTAGCTCAGTGGATTGAGAGTCAGGCCTAGAGATAGGAGGTCCTAGGTTCAAATCTGGCCTCAGACACTTCCCAGCTGTGTGACCCTGGGCAAGTCACTTGACCCCCATTGCCTCAGCCCTTACCACTCTTCTGCCTAGGAGCCAATACACAGAAGTTAAGGGTTTAAAATAAAAATAAAAATAAAATAAAATAAAGGACTATCAAGCATTCCTGATGGGGAAAAAAAAAAAAGAGCTAAATAGAAACACTGGAATATAAATATTGGAGTCAAGAGAACCAGGAGGTTCACACTAACAAGCAATCAGAAAAGACTAAACAATGACAAATGGTTTACTTTCTAATATAAAGAGATAATACAAATGTCCCCTCAGCCCTAATATCATCAGGGGTAACTTGCTGTTGTTTAGTTGATTAGTCATGTCCCATTCTTAGTGACCCTCTAGGATTTTCATGACAAAGATATTGGAGTGGTTTGCCATTTTCTTTTCTAGCTCATTTCAGATGAGGAAACTGAAGTAAGCAAGGCTAAGTGACTTGCCCAGGATCACACAGCTAGTAAGTTTCTGAGACCAGATTTTTAACTCAAGGAGATTAGTCTTCCTGATTCAAGGCCTGGCACTCTACTACTGTGCCACCTAGCTGACCCATTAGGGGCCATAGAGGTTATCAAATAAAATACAGAGCCAAGGAGTGATTTTGTTTTGTTTTGATGATCTTAAAAGAAAAAGGAAGTGGGAATGAATAGCTGGGGGAGGAAGGAGTAAAGGGAGTATGGGAAAAATGACTTCACATAATCAAAATGTTCAAGTAGAAAACTATACAATTAAAGAGGAAAGGGTGTAGGTGAGCACGTAACACTCAAACCTCACTTTCCTCTGAAGTTCTCACAGGAGGGAAGAATTCATGCAAACACAATTGGGTATAGAAATATATTTCTGGGCAACAGAGAAATGAGAGTGAAAGTTGTATATGTGGGGGTGATAGGAAGGAAGGCAGACTCTGGGAGAAATTAGTCACACACATGAGTTAATTAATTAATTAATTAATTAAAACCAGGAAAGTGAATCATCAAGAATGGTTTTAAGAACAGTAAGAAATGGCCAAGATCTGTTATTGGAAGGGTAAAGAGGATGAGCAAGGGAATAGAAACAACCCATATGGAATCTAGAGCACCATTCCTCAAAGCTTACTATTCTCTTTGTGAACAAAAAGGAAATGGAAAACAAAGAGAGAGAATTCCAGAATGGAATTCATCTTTCTCTCAAACCTTCCCCTCTTCTAAATTTCCCAATTACCTTTGAGGGTACCACAGTTGTTCCATTCAGCAAAGTTTGCAACCTAAATTTCATATTTGACTCTTCTTCAACCCTTTCCCTATATCCAGTTGCCAAGTGCATTGCTCATATATGCTTTAACATTGCCACCACCTTTGTGCAGGCTCTCAAGCAACTCACAATGGGTTATTTGAAATAGTCTCTTTCTACTTCAGTTCATCTGTCCCTCAACTGTCAAATCAAACTTGGTAAACTCAGATCTTACCACCCTCTGATTCAATAAACTCCAGGGGTTCCCTAATGTTTACAGGATCAAATATAAGATCTTCCATATAACCAGCACCTCTCTCAGTCTTTCTGTTCTTCTCATACCTTACACTCTCCACCATGTTTCCATTCCTCATGTACTCTATGATCCAATGGCATTGGTCTCCTTGCTATTACTCAAACAAGGCACTCCATCTCCCAATTCCAGGAATTTTCATTGATTGCTCCCCACATCTAGAAGACTCTCCCTTATAATTTCTTGCCTCTTGGCTATACCAGTTTCCTTCAAAGTCCATTAAAAATCCAATTTTCTACAAGAAATCTTTCCTCATTTCTCTTAATTCCTCTGCCTTCTTTCTATTGATTGCTTATAATTTATCTTGTATATAGTTGTTTTCATGTTATTTCTCTCATTGACTATAATCTCCTTGAAAGCAAGAATTTTATTTTTGCCTTTTTGTTTCCCCAGCATTTATCCCAGTGTCTGGAACATAGTAAGCATATGGGACTTAATAAATACTTGTTGACTGATTCTTTCATAAATAGAATATCCACAAGAAGAGAGAACTAGGATACAGAGTATGATGATGGTGAGACATTGTGAGAATTTATTTTTCATGTACTGTATCAATTCCTATATATTAGGGAGAGTTACTGGGTATTCCTGTGTCTGAAATCTGAGTCACAGATACCATCCAGTCTGTTGTTTTTAGCATTTTCTTTGTCCTTGGGAATTCCAAGAAATGTCTCCCTTTTTAACAGAATTTGAAGGGGAGATGGGTTCTTTTCCTGCATATGACCTGTCCACCTATGGAGATGGGGAGGGATGGATAGGTTGATGCACCACTTCTTAATTAGCTATCACCAATAAAAGATGTCTTGGGATGTTCAAGGGAAGAGCTGGATAATGAATTCCTAAAAGTTTATTTATCGAGCTGCCTTACCCACCTCAAGTCATCCCTGGTCACCAGAACCATGGAGATCGTTATCACTTTATTGGTTATGACACTGGCCTGAGGCAAAGGCAGCTCATATATTCTAGAACTGCAGGACCTGGAAATCCTTTCTCTCTGTAGAATCTTCATGCTGATTTCTCAACATCTGTTTCTCTCCATATCTTGACTTTTAGTTTACAAGTTTCTCATTCCTTAGAGCTCTTTCCTCCCTTGGGTAAGTGTCTCTCTGTATTTATATCTGTCTAGATGTGAACATTTCTGTGTGTCTCTGCTCCCTGCAGAATGCAAAATCTTCTGTTAGTCTTTAGCTTCCCTTCAAAACTACATGAGTTATTTGGGATAAAGGACAAGGGATGGAGGAATGCCCTTCTTCCACCTCTACAAAGCTATTATTCCATATCTTGACTTATTCGAGCTCCTCAGGATTTTGGTTAGTTAGCTCCCAGAAGCATCTAATGTATTTGTCTAATCAATCTCACTTTTCCATTCTTGACCCTATCAAGGAAGCACTCGTACTTCAAATTTTCTATCTATCTATCTATCTATCTATCTATCTATCTATCTATCTGTCTGTCTGTCTGTCTGTCTGTCTGTCTGTCTATCTATCTATCTATCTATCTATGTCTAGTTGTCTGTCTTCAAGATAAAATATTATGAAAAGAGAAAAGTAGAATTACTGAACTGAAGTATAATTTTTAAAAATCAATAAATCAATCATTTCCAAACAACTGATATTTATTATATGTATGAGCTTGAACAAGTCATTTAAACTCCTTAACCTCAATTGTTTCAAATGTAAAATGAGGAGATTAGATTAGATGGCTTCTGAGGTGCCTTCTAGTTCCTAGGTCAATGATGGGATGATTTATGATCTCCACTCTGTGTGTAGCAGGGGGATTGGATTCCCTGGTCATACATACATCAAGGAGCCAGAAAACATTCTTAAAGCATGCCCAGCACCAATCTTATTTCCCAGTGCATATAAAAGAAGAAATTTCTGAAATCAGAGGAGAAATAGATAAAATTGAGAATAATCATGGAACAGTAGAAAATCTGTCTGTTAAATATAGTTATCAGAAGGGACTACCTTAATCTCAGTGATCTCATGCTTGAAGCAAAGTTTGTGATATCTCTGGATACCACTCCTCTGATCTTTGATCTCCCAGATATTAATCATATCTAGAACCTTTGATCTCCTCCCTACTGAAGTGAATTTAAACCCTGCCCCAGAGTAAGCACCCCTGCACCCTCTTCTCTGTTGTGTGATGACCCTGAATTGTATGTAATTCATCCACCCCGATTAAAGACTGTTGCTGCTATTTTGGTAGTCATCTTTATTTAAGTTTAACAAATCAAAGGACCAAGTTCAAATACCAGCTCTACTACTTATCACCTATGTGACCCTGACGCAAAAGCTTCCTCAGCTGTAAATTTAGGTTGAATTAAACCAGGGGTTCTTAACCTCTTTTGCCTCATGGACCCCTTTGGTGGTATAGTAAAGTCTATGGATCCCATCCCAGAATTATGTCTTAAAATATATAGGATCGCAAGGGAAATCAATTACATTAAAATATAGTATTACATACATGATTGCATATACACATACAAAATACATAAGCAGCCCTGAAAGTATTATCCTTGGTACCTACCTTTCACCCAACTCTCACTTGTGGCTCCAAGAAGCTGTGGCACTCATCTGATCCACATCTCAGTAGAAAATATCTCTGTAGATGAGCTAAACCAGGTTGAGGGTACCCAACAGGCTGGCGTCTACCCCAAGTCTGTGAAGCTGTCCCCTAGAGGAATGAGAAATTGAGAATAATTTTGTTCCAGTGGCCAAGGAGGTTACCCCAATGAATACTGTGGAGAACTTGGAGAACTTAGAGCTTGGTCAGATATGGAAGATATTAAGGTCATCCACTGCATCCTGGGTCATTGCCATCCTGACATTTGTGTTGCCACTGGACTTTGATGACTCTGGATGAGAAAATGAGGCTGATGACTTTATGCATTTCTGCCTCACTTTAATCAAATTCACAAGCAAATCATGACATTACCCTGTGTTATCCCTGATCCTCTTTGAAAATAAAAGGGTGAACCACAACATGCATAAACACATTCATAGACTCCAGGTTAAGAATTCCTAGAATAGATGGTCTCTATGTTCTCTCTATGACCCCATGAGACTATTATGAATTTAAAATAAAAAGGATAATAATCTGATAATAAATGAACAAAATATTTAGGAGCTTAGGAGACACTGAATTCAGTTTTAGGGATACCATACAAAAATAAAACAATCCCAGACCCCATGGAACTCACATTTTACTTGGGACAATTACTCATCCATATATAAATATATACAGAATAAATACCCCCCCCCAAAAAAAAATTAATGGAGTTTAGGAATGGAAGGCACAGTTGAGGGGAACAGGAAAGACTTCATGGATCTTGAAGGCTACTAAATTTAAAGAGTGGATGAAAGAGCACATTCCAGGCAAGAGGAATGGCCAGGGAAAGGGGAAAGGGAAGGGCACAAGCATGTTTATAGTACCTGTTAGGTGCCAAGCCCTGTGTTAATGGTTTTATAAATATTATCTGGCAACAACCCTGCAAGGCAGGAGCTGTTATTATTCCCTCATTTTATAGCTGAGGAAACTAAGGCAGATAGAGGTTAAATGACTTGCTCAGGGTCACTTGGCTAGAAAGTATCAAAGATTAGATTTTAACTCAGGTCTTCCTGACTCCAGGCCCAAAGCTTGTCTCCACAACATTCCCCAGAGCAAAGGAGGAGAGATGATCAAAGGCACTGACATTGAGGAAGTGACACACCTAAGGAAGAGCAAAAAGAACAGTTCAGATAGGTTGGAGAATATTCAACATAAAAATATATTAGATATAATAATAGAGTAATAGAAACTTTTTTAAAATTATTGAAAAAAAACATAATAAATCTCCAAACCATGGACATTTCAACATACAAAGAAAAATGAAAAAGTAGGATTTTATATGAAACTATGCATTTTTGTCATGAAAAGCTTGTGGTAGGCATACCTTTTTTAAGTAATTAATATTAGCATGTAGTTTTTTTTTTTTTACTGCCCTGTTTATGTCCCATTCCTTTCCAAACTTCCTTCTGCCGCTTTCTGTTTATTTTATTTTTTTAAACCTTACTTTCTGTCTTTGTAACAACTCCAAAATAGAAGGGCATGGGCTAGGCAAATGGTTAAACCCATTTAAACCATGACTTGCCCAAGGTCATACAGTTAGAAAGTGTTTGAGAAGAGATTTGAACTTGTCCTCCCCACTCCAGTGGCCTTCTGTCCACTGATTCACCTTGCTACTCCCTTCTGTTTACTTTTTGTTAGTTTGTTTGAAATCCTGTCATAAAAATAATACTAAATATTGGTTCCAAAGCAGAAGAGCTGTAAGGGCTAGGCAATTGAGATTAAACGACTTGCCCAGGGTCATAGAGCTACCCTTCTGTTTATTTTTAAATGACAGGATATGTGATCATTTCCATTTTTTCTTTTAATTTTTCTATCACTGCTATTACATTATTATATCTATTTCATCAAATCCCATGTATTCAATTATGTTCTCCATGCTGATGATTCTCATATATGTTTTATCCAGTCCTAATTTCTCTGCTAACCTCCAGAGTGAAATCTCCAACTGCCCATTAGATACTTTGAATTGGTTGTCTAATAGTCATGTTAAACTCAACATGTCCAAAACTGAATTGATTCCCTTTTCTCCCAAATCCTCCCCACTTTTGACCTTTCTCTCTTTGTACCCAGGCTCAAAGTTTGTGTCATCCTCAATGCCTCACTGTCTCTCATCCACCTACCTTGCCACCCCCGCCATCTAATCTGTTACCAAGGCCCATCAGTTCTCCATTCTTCACATCTCTCTCCTCTGACATTGACTCTATCCTGATGTAGTCCCTCATCACTGTGGATCACAAAAATCTAATATGTGGTGAAAGAAGAGATCCTTGAGAGCAAGGATTTTGGGGGTTTGGATTATTGTTTTTTTCGCTTTCTTGGTATCCCATGTATGCAATACAGTGCCTGGCACAAAGTAGATACAATAAATGTTTCTTTATTGATTATTTATAAACTGTTCTTAAGGTTTGGTTGACTCAAGAGACTAAGGGTTGGCCATTGATAGAACTTCTTGGTCACTGGGAAGCTCTGCTCAGTTAAATCATTCTCTTCTTCCCCACAAGGCTGAGTAAACATTCTACAAATTCTTAGGTGGATTGTGAGTGTATAATTTCACTCCAACTTCAAATCTAAACTACTAGGAACAGAACCTGAGTAAGGCTCACACTATTTCAGTCTCTTTTCCATTTTGAGAATCTGAAGTTTCTAAATCAGTTTCCTCTGGTTGAGAGCCCCAGAAGCCAAGATTTACATTGATAAGATGAAATTCAGTAAGTAGAAAATGTGAAGTCTTTGTTCAGAGATGATAAAGGCCAAATGCCATCTAGCTATGACTTCTCCATTTTTTTGCTGTTGTTTTTTTAACCAGTTGTCAAACTTTATATTTATCTCATCAATTTCCAATATGAATTTAAAACAATATAAGTCCAAAATGTGATATGGGGGGGGGGGGGGGGGATTTTTTTTTTTTTTTTTTTTAGCCTTACCTTCCATCTTAGAATCAATACTGTGTGTTGGTTCTAAGGCAGAAGAGTGGTAAGGGCTAGGCAATGGGGGTCAACTGACTTGCCCAGTCACACAGCTAGAAAGTGTCTGAGGCCAGATTTGAACCCATCTCTAGGCCTGGCTTTCCATCCACTAAGCCACCCAACTGTCCCCAGGAAAGAATTTTTTAAAATCTTAATACTCTACTATATATGGTATAAGTATGCCAGAAATAATTTTATTTAATATTAAACATTAATCTTATACATGAGGCATTTCTAACTTGGAGAAAGAAATACTCAAATTGGTACAGTTCTCTCATTTCCTTGAACATGCCTTACTTCCTGAGAGAACCTGAAGGAACATTTATTGGAATTGGGAACAAGGAAAATGCAATTTGAGGTTAAAACTCTATTTTAACAAACAGAACATAGCCATTTCATAACCATCCAGTTCTTTCTTTCTTTGATCACTCCCCCAAAGAGTTCTCCCATCCTGGTACCTCCTTACTTGAATCCTTTTAAATGGATGAAGAGAGAGGCACTACTCCTAGGTAAATTGCAGCCTAACTGCTTCTGAGGATGGGGAAGTCCATAGGTAACTTCTGCTCAAAGTCAGGTTTTCAGCCTTAATTGATTACTTTCAAAGTGAAAGAAGTTTAGCAAAATTTTTAAAGACTTTAGAAATAGTCTTTCTTAACATATTTGGTGAAACTGAATTGAGGTTTTTAATATGTTTCTACAAATGCCAACACTAATTCTCACCTGTGACTCCAAGAAGATGTAGCATGCTTAGCAGGCTAAGTCAGATTCAGCTTCAAATAGATCTCAAACCTATCAAAGAGAAGGGGAAATCTATCCCAAGCACGTGAAGACTTTCCCCGGTGGAATGGGAGGATGAGAAAAATCTGTTTCAGGTGCCATGAAAGTGGCCAAAGTGAAATGTTTAGAGCTTGGCCAGACATCAAAGATGCCAAGGTCATCCACTTCATCTTGGACCATCATCAGTCATCCCTACTTTTGTCTTGCCCTTGGACTTTGATGACTACAAGAGAGAATGAAGCTGGGGACTTTGAGCAGCCTTATCTCACTGAAATCCAATTCACATGCAAGTCAAGACAGTCATTGGTCCTCATCAAAAACCAAGGATGAACAATAACTGCCAATGTCATTTTAGACAGTCTTCAGAAATGTTTACCATCCAGAAATAAAGTGATAGTCATATAATATTCTGCCATGATGTGACTACAGCTGCATCATTGTGTTCATTTTGGAGTGACACACTTTAGGAAGGATGATGAAAACCTGAAGAGTTTCAAAGTATGGTGCTGAGACGTGTAAAGAACTTAAAGTTCATGTCATGAATTTAATGAGTAAAAAAGCTTTAAACACAAGTACTGTTCTAAACACTCAGACTAGGAGGCAGCTGGGTGGCTCAGTGGACTGAGAGCCAGGCCTAGAGACAGGAGGTTCTGGGTTCAAATCTGACCTCAGACACTTCCCAGCTGTGTGACCCTGGGCAAGTCACTTGGCCCCCATTGCCTAGCCCTTACCATTCTTCTGCCTTGACAGAAGGTAAGACTTTTAAATAAATAAATTTAAAATTTAAAAAAAAAAACCTAAACACTAAGACTATAAATGCAAGGAAGCTCGTTAGTCCCTCCTCTCAAAGAGCTTAAGTTTGGGAAGGGTTTCAGGCTGGAGAAATATTATTATTATTATTTAAATGCTTACTTTATGTCTTAGAACCAATACTGTGTTTTGGTTCCAAGATAGAAGAGCTATAAGGACTAGGCAATGGAGGCTAAGTGACTTGCCCAGAATAACAGCCAGGAAGTATCTGAGGGGGGTCTGCTGAGTAGCTCAGTGAACTGAGAGCCAGGCCTAGAGATGCCTTGGAGCCAATACACAGTATTGGCTCCAAGGCGTAAGGTAAGGGTTTTAAAAAAAAAATTTTAAAAAAAAAGGAAGTATCTGAGGCCACATTTGCACCCAGGACCTTCATCTCTCTAGGCCTGGTTTTCAATCCACTGAGTCACCTAGTAGCCTCCCAGAAATATTATGTCTTAATATTTTCAGGTGAAAGTACACCGCCGAGTCTGTGTGGATCTCTGTTCGTAGAGCGGGCCCTGAGCACTGTTTTGGGAGTTATGGGTTGTCGACTGAATTGGGCCGCTCTGGTAGCCAGACTCCTGACTCTGGTTGGATGAGATTGTGGATGAAGACTCACTATGGGGGATGAACAGAGAAATACAATCATATAAGGAAAGGAAAAGATCAAGTGAAAATATTATACATTAAACTATCATATGTTGTATAATATGAATATATTATACGAAATATTAAATTATATAATATGAAAATATTATACATATAAAGGGGAGGTAGAAAGGAGGGTAGAGGTAGAGGCGTGATTTGGAAATGGCATAGTGGCTTGGTTTCTGGCAAGATGAGGCAAAAACTCACTATATGAGGATCTGTTGAATGAACCAATAATGGTTAAGCTGGAGAAAAACAGGTTTGGGAAACATTATAGCTGTTTTCAAAAATCTGAAAGGCTGTAACATGGGAAATAATTAGATTTGTCCCTTTGAGCAGAACTACAATGAATGGGCAGAGTTGCAATGAGACAAGTTTAGCCTCAATGTTCAGAAAGACTTTCTAACAGATTTATCTGAGAGTGGAAGGGGTTGCCTTGGAAAGGGTTGAAGAAAATTAGTATGACTATAATTCTGTGTTTTAGATTCAAGTCTTACAGAAAGCAATTTTTATTCATTTGGCATTATCCAAAATCCAATCTCTGGCTTAGGGAATGAAATGTCCAAACTGAGGCAGTCCATTCATCACCTGCCATTCCTTTGGAAATCTATCTTCAGACAACTTGAGGTAGGATTATAGGAATCTTGTTAGCATCCTACTTTAGCAAATAGAATTAAAGCCATCTAATAATGAGCTACTTCCATCCTTGACCCCTCAGGTGTTCTCCTGGAAGAAATAAAGAGAAGAGCCTTTTGATTAGTGTCCTAATCCAATTTCCTTTTTCCTTTCCCAATTTTCCTTTCCCTTTTCAAAATGGGAAAGCCTGTCACCTAAAACAAGCCAGGATTAGTTGTTGTTGTTGTTGTTTTATTGTCATTTTAAATTTGGTTACCACTCCTAATCCAGTTTCTTTTTCTTTTTCTAAGGGCCAACAGGCTTAAGTGACTTGTCCAGCTTCACACTGAATGTATGTCTGAGGCCTGACTCCAGTCCACTCTGCTTCTTAGCTGCCCCATCGCATACATTTCCCTAGGCTTTCCTTTTTATTTTATTTACTTTATTTATTTAGTATATGTTATATATCACAAATATGATGTAAACTTATTTATTTGTTTATTTTATGATTCCCTTAAAGGGAAAAGTTTGGGTCGGAGAAATATTATTTCTCAATATTTTCAGTTGAATTTAAAAAGACATTTTTTTAATTTTTTTTTTTAAACTGTGTATTGACTCCAAGGCAGAAGAGTGGTAAGGGTAGGCAATGGGGGGGGAGTCAAGTGACTTGCCCAGGGTCTCACAGCTGGGAAGTGGCTGAGGCCACATTTGAACCTAGGACCTCCCTTCTCTAGGCCTGGCTCTCAATCCACCGAGCTACCCAGCTGCCCCCTAAAAAGACATTTTTAATATGCTTCCACATATGTGGGATCAGTTCCCCATCAGTGAGGGTCCTCAGGCAGGATGACCACTTAATTGGATTATGGGAGGAATTCTTGCTGAGATACATGTGGGTCTACATCAAAGGAATATTTCAACACAGGTTCTGTGATTCATCATTCTAGAACGGATGGGCTCTTGAACAGATTTCTTCAAAGGTCAGCTAAAGCAGCCCAGCTCTCAAGCACCAGGGGATAGGAAAGCGGGAGCCCGAGGCTTGAATTCAAGCCTGGCTGGTAGCCATTTGACCTTGGCCGTCAATTAATTAATTCCTCCGGGTCTCAGATTCTCCATTTATGCCCGAACTGCACCATCTGCCTCCTGGAGTGTTGTCAAGGTGACAGGAGCAAAAGCACGGCGCAACTTAAAGCTATTTCCATCCCATCCGGAGGTTGTTATGATTATTCTAATGCTAGCTAGCTCCTTTCCCCAATTCTGCCCCAGTGGCTGCTGACAACTCCCTTGGTCGACAGGAATGGGGAAGGCTCGGCTCATCCTCATCACATGATTTCTGTTTTTCTCTCTTCCAGGAGTGAGGCCTTGAAACTCTAGGGATTCTAGGAGGAGGGTGGGGAAAGGGCTGGAAGGAAGGGCGGGAGGCTGGGGAGAGTCCACTTAAAGGGAAATTCTGCTCCCGGGACCACAGCTCTTTTGGCCGGAATTACATCTTTCTCGGTTCTCTCCCCTTCTAAACCCCTGAGTCACGCTGTTTGTGTTGTCGTTCAGCCCAGCAATTTGTAGCTCTCCCAGAAACCAAAACAACACGGGCCAGGGAGGTGCGGAGGGCTCCGATACCTGGGCCCCCAGAACACCGGGGCATTCGCAGGGTTTGCCCCAAACATTGCAGGTCCTCCCCGCCCCGCCACCACCCTCTCCCCAACCCCACCCCCGCCCATCTCCACATCCCCCACCTCTGCTAACAACCCCCACGTGCTTAGAAGGGGTGGACTTTGGTAATTGCTCCTGGATTCAACCAAAAAAAAAAAAAAAAAAAAAA
>NC_058134.1:202273343-202361045 GCF_016433145.1 Gracilinanus agilis | reverse complement strand
CCGATACCTGGGCCGCCAGAACACCGGGGCATTCGCAGGGTTTGCCCCAAACATTGCAGGTCCTCCCCGCCCCGCCACCACCCTCTCCCCACCCCCACCCCCGCCCATCTCCACATCCCCCACCTCTGCTAACAACCCCCACGTGCTTAGAAGGGGTGGACTTTGGTAATTGCTCCTGGATTCAACCAAAAAAAAAAAAAAAAAAAAAAAACCATCACGAAGTCGAGGGGGGGGATACACATATTTTGCATCTTGCATTAAAAAATTCGGAAGCGAAAAAACAAATGGCGGGGGAACCATACGATGTTTTCATTAAAAAATAATTTAGTCAAAGATTAAGAGAAAAACAAAACGAAAGAAAAGCGCCTCTCGTGGGCTGATCTGCATAATATTTTCTTCGGTCCCCGGTTCGGAGACAGGACGCGGCCGGTCTAGAACATTGTGGGGGAGGGAAGGGCGGGGCCTTGTGACGTCACAATACCTAGCTTGCTACTGTGTTGCTAGTGTGTGCCCGGCTCTTCTTAGAACCCTGCAGATTTCCCCACCCCCACGCCGGCGCTCTGCTCTACCTCCCAGCCTGGGCCACCCGGAGCCTCAGTTCTGTGTGTTCTCGGCGGACTGGTGGCAGGGAAGCGCTGGTTGGCAAGGCCTGGGCTCTTAACTAGCTCTGACCAGGAGGCAGCCAGACTCAAAAGAATCAACCCCGCTTTGCTGCAGCCAGACCCCCCGGGGGAGATCCGGAGACGCTGCGGAGCATCATGAAATTCCAATACAAGGAAGATCATCCTTTCGAGTACCGGAAAAAAGAAGGGGAGAAGATTCGGAAAAAATACCCAGATAGAGTCCCTGTGAGTGGCTTGGGGGCCTAGAACGAGGGTGGGAAGGAGAGTAGAGGGAGGGGGGAGGGGACGCAGACCGATCTCTGGCCCGAGGAGAAGGAAGGGTCCTTTGAAGACATTTATTTAGCCCCCGGCTTCCCGATAATGCTCCCTGGAAATTCATACCGCAGACGCCCCTCGCCCCGCCTTTGGGAGCTGGGATCCGGGACCCTTCCAGCGTCAGCATCAGCTGTAGAGGTGTTGTTGTGAGTGAGGAATGGGGGCAATGCACCATCACTGTCACGATGCGTGTGTGTTCAGAGACGAAGCCCCATGACTCAGGAGTGCGCCAGGTGCATTTGTGTAGGTGTTGCTCGTGTTCATGATGCGGCTCTTTGCGGGGAGAATGGGTAGGATGGGGTCTTTTCTTGACTGCGTATAAGAACGCCGAGAGAAAGCAGTTAATCAGGGTGGCTACCATGGCGAAGGCTCTGCGGGTTCGCCCTGTTTGTTTATGGCCTTTCACTGGTTTATTCTGCTCCAGTTTTGTCTAGACCTTTTGTCCTTGGGACTAGTTGAGTGGGGGAAGAGCGGAGAGACACAGGTTCCTTCCCCTGGTATTTGGATCGGGAAACAGGTTAAAAAAAAAAAAGCGAACGAGACCGGATTGGCCTGGCAAACAAGGGCATATTATTTGCGCAGCAATCAGTTTGCTTCATCATCTGTGGGTCTAGAATTTATGCTTATGAGGGGAACAACAGCCTTTTCCTGGTGACTTATTGCTTCTGATCAGTCGGTGCCTTGTCATAGAAAAAGCAGGAATGGAGATGGGGAGTAGGGAGGGGTCTTCTTTCTGTTATGATTTATCTTATTCTTTTCTGCCTCCTGGTCGGCTCCTCCCCCTTTCCCCCCAATCTGTTTGGGAACATGCTGGGCTTTAGTGAAAGTGGGGCTCTTTGGATGTGTGGGAAAACCAGGTTCTTTTGAAGGTGGGTTTGGGGTAAAGGGAGCAAAAATCCCAGAGGGTGGAATATGAGTGTATGCAGAGGAAACTAAAAAGATTAATGACAGATGCTTCAGTGCTTTATCCCTGGCCCTGTTCCACGACAGAAGAACGACAGAAAGGCATATTGATTGATATTACTCCTGGAAAATTTTAGAAGTCATTTAACCCAGGACGAAGATCTGGAAATAAGGATAATGGGGATATGAGGCAGCATTTATTTTCATAACTTTTGTGTCTCTGGTCTAACAACTACAATTTTATTAAGACGTTTCCCCAAGCGGTCCAGTTGAGGTAGGCTTGGAACCAAGGCAGACCATCTGGATCCAGTTATGGAATGTCAGGCACACACTCAAAGAGGGAGATGGGGGAGGTCCCCATTTCTAGTCACCTCCCACATCCCCCAGTGGACAGACACACTGATTTAGTATTTGGTTAGAGGCTGAGTAAACAAGCTGTCATACTTCTTAACCTCTCTGAAGCATGTGATATTGTTGACCACCCTATGACATTGTTTTTTTCTTCATTTTTGATTATCCTCCCTAGTCTGTCTCTGGTTCATTATAGTCTATCCCCAACTTCTTTAGCACATCCCCTAACTTCTAGAGCATCCCCTCTAATTCTTCTCTACATTCTCTTTACTCTGCTACAAGCAAGATTCTGGGGATACAAAGGCAAATCCTACAGCCCCTGCCCTTAAAGATTTTACATTATGTCAGGCAACACAACCTAAATAAGTATACAAAATAAATACAATGTTATGTATGTGGGGAATGGAACTACCAGTTATGGAGAGCAAGAAAGGCTTCCTATACCAGGTAGAAATTAAGCAGAAATTTTGAACCAGAATAAGATTTTCTACAGAACAGACAGATAAGATAGAAGTAAGTCCCAGGCAAGAGGGACAACCAGTGCAAAGCCTGAATTTAGAAGACTCATTTTCATTTGGAGGAACAGCAAGAAGACTATAACTAATGCATTAAGGGAGTCTTTATTGGTGGCCTCATCATTCACTACTGGCAGCTAGGTGGCCAAGTAGGTAGAGTGCTGGCTGGGCTGGGAGTTAGGAAGACTCATCTTCCAGAGTTCAGATCTGGCCTCAGACACTTAGCAGCTGTGTGACCCTGGGCAAGCCACTTTACCCTGTTTTTTCTCAGTTTCTTCATCTGTAAAATGAACTGGAGGAGGAAATGGCAAACCACTCCAGTATCTGGGCCAAGAAAACCCCAAAGAGTGTCATGAAGAGTTGGGTACAACTGAATGACATGATGGTCATTCTCAGTTCTCTATAGCCAGCCCTACCTCATCTCTCTAGACCTCCAGTTCTTTATCACCAACTGCCTATTTGATATTTCAAACTGGCTTTCCCATAGGCATCTCTTGCCCTCCAAACCAACTACAATTTCCTTCCAGATTTTTCTGTGAAGGACACCATCATCTTTTCAGTGAACCCATGTTCATAATCTTCCCTTTTCCCTCACCCCTCATATCCATTCTATTGTCATCTTGGTTATTGTCCTTCCACAATGCCCTTTCCATCTGCCACCTTTCTGCCCTAGCTCATAACAACTCTTGCCAGGATTATTAAATTAGCCTCAAAACTGATGAGCTCCCTCCCTCTAGTCTCTCCCCACTACAAACCAGAGTCCAAATGATTTTTCCAAAGATCTGATCATATCACCCCCTCAGTCACTCTGGTGGCTCCTAATTAAAACTCCAGGATCAAAAATATGTTCTTAACAACTTGTCCCCAATCCACCTTTCTTTTCCAGCCTTGTTATTCATTTTATTCTCCTTCTAGTATTCTAGAATATAATCAGACTTGCCTCCTTGCTATATTCCTTATACACAACTCCATTTCTTACCTTGTGCCTTGCTTACTGGCAGTTTCCATACCTAGAATAGGGAGAATCCTTAGTTTTTCAATACCCAGCACGAAGACCACTTTGGAAATGTGGACTTTTCCTGATTTCCCCAGCTGTTAATTCCCTTTCCCTCTCAAGCAGTCTTTTATCTGTCTACATGTTATACATAGATGTAAGCTCCGCCAGGACAGGGACTTGTTTTAACTTTAGTTTCTGTTGTTGTTTTCCCCCAGTATTGAACACAGTGCCCTGGCATTCAGTGAATTGATTGATTGACCAATTTGACCTATTTGAGTCCTAATAACTTCCTCTCTGGCTCAAGACTGGATGAAGGAAGTGCCCTACACTTAGGAAATCACAGCTCTTAGTGAGCTAGCTAATTTGTTAGGGTAGATAATTTTATCACTATTTTACACAGAAGGAAACAAAGCTTGAAGAATAATTAACTCAGAAGACCTGGAATCAAGTTATACTTTTGAAACCTATTGGGCAATTCATTTAATTTCCCTGTCATCTGGTACCTCAACTATAAAATGAAGAAATTGGACTTTATGGTCTACAAGGTTCCCAGCTCTATGAACTATACACATTTAAAAATGTCCTTGCCCATTCACAGAATCTTAGGAACAACACTCCAATTCCATCAACTATTTTAACATAAGCCATTATCACTGAGCCACTCAGATATATTTCATATATGTATATATATATATATACATGTATATATATATCACCTTAGCCACTCCGTAGGGCCCATTGTAGGTTATCTGGGTCTATTTTATTTTCCACCGTCTTCCCCAACAGGACTCCTGGCATCAGTGTTCAGTCTAGAACACCAACCAAGCCTAAATTCCCTCCCCCTCAGAAACCTCCAAGTGGGATAAGAATGAAGTAGAGAGGGATAGCATGCACCTTTTTCAACACAGACAGGATTTTGGACTTCTTGGCCCTATGTCAGGCTTATTCCATCTCTACCCATCTTCATGGTGTCCAGCCATGCCTTCTGTTATATCAGCAGTATTTGAGCTGGGTCCCAGGAATTCACAATGAACACTGCCTTTTGGACTGGGAAATGCTTGTAGTCATTTTTTGTGACAGTTGAATACTTTATTCTTTCAGACCTCAATTTGAAGGAGTTATTTCCAGAAATTTGGCCACCTCCACATCCCTGCTTTCCTTAGCTACAATGTGCCATCCAATATATTTTTTAAAAAAAAGAGGGCAGCTGGGTAGCTCAGTGGAGTGAGAGTCAGGCCTAGAGACAGGAGGTCCTAGGTTCAAACCCAGCCTCAGACACTTCCCAGCTGTGTGACCTTGGGCAAGTCACTTGACCCCCATTGCCCACCCTTACCAATCTTCCACCTATGAGACAATACACCGAAGTACAAGGGTTTTTAAAAAAAAAAAAAAAAAAGCTAATCTTTTTTTTCTTGTTTCACCAGTTTTAAGCAGATTTTCTTTCAAGAGGCCTTTCTCTAAGCCTAAGAGGACCTTTCTTCATCATCCTCCCTCCCAAAGCCATAATGTATTTATTCTTTTATTATTGGTGAACAAGTTGTATCTACCCCAAGTAAGGCGAAGCTTCTTTGAGTGCCAAAACAGATTCCTTTTGGTATTTGCGCCCCCCCCCCCTTCGCCTAGTATGCTAGCCTGGAGCATAGTACGCCTTAATATTTTGTTGATTGATACCACTTCACATGCTTCTTTCTCACCTTTGCAGCTTTTCTGCCTTTCTCTCCCCCTCCCCCCCCCAATCCACAAAATCTAGGGCCACCAAGCTTCTCTCTATTCTTTGGCCTTCGCTTTCATATACTAATCTTGGGCTACTGCCCTTTTCAGGTGTTTATCTCTAACATTTCAGTGAGACTCACTTCAACTTAGAACACCGAGCATGGGTATTTGGGGAGAGAGGAGAATGAAAATCAAAGTATTAAATGGAACCTAGTCTCTCTTAGTTTGCATTGCTATGGAAACCTTCTAAAATTGTTTGATTGTGCTGTTTTTTTACTAGAGTTTTGTTTTTTTTTTCCCCCAGTGTGGGAAGATGATAGGTGAGGATAAGGAAAACCAAGAGTAGGCTAGAAGGAATCACAAACAAGTAGAACGCCAGACTATTACATGTTGAATTGGCACTTTTAAAGAACAGCGATCTCTGTAATGGGGTTTCATGTGTAGTTCTCTCTTGCTCTCTCCACAATATATACAGAAATGCTCATTATAGTTGATGTTTTGAATGAAAATAAATGCTATTGGGCTTGACTTAATAGGGACTAGCTTTGAAGTACTACTTTTTCCCCCTTTTTAAAAAAAAAATCTTTTCTTACAATGGATTGATGTACAAGGAAGGTATATATTCAGAAATGAAAGTGATATATTAAAACAGAAAATATGATTTTTATAAAGTTCTCATTGAAGTCTCTCCTTGTCTCTCAATAAAAGGTAATTGTGGAGAAGGCACCTAAAGCCAGAGTTCCTGACCTGGACAAAAGGAAGTACCTGGTGCCCTCTGACCTTACAGGTAACAGCCCATATCCCCCTACTTCCTCATCCAAAAGATGATCTGCTTTTCCCAGTAAAGAGTTGATGTGAGGATGGAAAGCTGAAGGAAATTTCCTTAAATATAGTATTGATTTTGGAACAGAAGGTCACAAAAAATGCATCCCAAAATCCATTTCCAAATCTATTCAGTAGCTGAAAGCTTATCCCTTAATTTTTTTTCCCCCCGACTCCTCACTAGCTGACTAGAAGCTATGGAAATTTAGTAGTGCTTAACTGATTTTAAGAAGCAACCTTGGCTACAACATTGTGCTGTGTATTACAATTATATAAAGAGAGACCAAATGGAATTCAATTTTATGTCCCTTTATGTGGGTTGGGAACCATTACCACATTCAAGTTGACTCTACACCAAAAAAATATTTGCCCCCAAGATCAAATGTAGGTTTGACTAGTAGGCTTCTATTTCAGTGCCCTCCTTCCTTTCATAGGAATATTAGAACTTCATTTCCTACTGCCATGGGCGCCGGGCAGAGGAAGCCCACAAACACAAACCTAGAGAGTGGCATTGTATGTGGTCCTAGTTTAGTCTTAAAGATTAAGATTTGGACTTAGATAAATGACCAGGAACCATCATCTGGACTTAGAGCAGCAGCCTCAGTGATCAGAATAACATCCCTATTGATTGAGTTCATTTTTAAATTTTTTCTCTGAAGCTTAAGGATTTTTACTGCCAATGGAAATGGCAACAGATGAGTTTAGCCCATGTAGTTCAGGTTTGACATTGTAGGAAGAAAAGGGGGCTAGGAAGTAGGTTCAGATTATATAGGGGGACATGAAACCAGGCTCCTCTATTTGGGGGTTTTGGTGGATCCAGGAAGTTACAGGGGAAACCAGACTTCAAAGACAAAGCCAAGAAGAGATTTTGCCCCAGAGAACCCTTCTCTCATTGTACTGCAGCTCTCTATGCTTCCATCTCAAACTTAACTCCCTTTCTTCACTTCAGTTGGTCAGTTCTACTTCTTAATTCGGAAACGGATTCACCTTCGGCCAGAAGACGCCCTATTCTTCTTTGTCAACAACACTATCCCCCCTACTAGTGCTACCATGGGCCAACTTTATGAGGTAATGATGTTGCTGACCTGAATTCCGTATCTGGTATCTTACTGTGGCCTCATAGTATACCTAGAAAGTCTAATGGGGATGGGGTGGAGAGGGGAGAGGGGAAATCTTCCCTTTGCAGATCAAAGGACTAAAGCCCTAATTAGGAATACAACTCTTTGCAGGGACTTTTAACTAGGGCAGCTGGGCAGCTCAGTGAAGAGAGAGAAGCATGCTTAGAGATAGAAGGTTTTGGATTAAAATCTGGCCTCAGGCACTTCCTAACTGTGTGACCCTGGGCAAGTGACATAAATGCAGTTAGTTGTCCAGCCCTCACCAAGGGCTATTTTTATTTTATTTTATTTTATTTTTTTATTTTAAACCCTTAACTTTTGTGTATTAACTTATAGGTGGAAGAGTGGTAAGGGTAGGCAATGGGAGTAAAGTGACTTGCCCAGGGTCACACAGCTGGGAAGTGTCTGAGGCCAGATTTGAACCTAGGACCTCCCATCTCTAGGCCTGGCTCTCAATCCACTGAGCTACCCAGCTGTCCCCACCAAGGGCTATTTTAAAAAGACATTAATCATTAGATTAAGCTCTTTTGTATTTCCTTCCATATTTCTCCCTAGTAATAGCTTCTTTTCTTTAATGTATTATTGTATGTATAATGTATTAATAGTTCTCCCTTTTAAAAAATTCATTTTTTATTCTTATTTAATAATCCAGCACTGAGTCCTAGAATTAAATGTAGGCTATAGTTTACTAAAGAGCTTTTGACTATGAAGTCCAAAGACCAGACTCGTTCGTCTCAGCTATGCCCAGATTCCTTTTGTGACTTTTTAAAAATTAAATTTATTTACTTAATTTAGAATATTTTCCCATGGTTACATGATTCATGTTCTTTCTCTCCCTCCTCCCCAAGCCAGTGAGCAATTCCATTGGATTTTACATGTATCATTGTTCGAAACCTATTTCCATATTAATATTTGCAATAGAGTAATCATTTAAAGTCAACATCCCCAATCATAGGCCCATTGAACCACATGATCAATCTTATGTTTTTCTTCTGCATTTCTACTCCCAATTTACAACCAATTTACACAGTATATGTAATTTTTTATAACCATACTCCCTTGTTTGGGCAAGAGGGACAGCATTTTTTCATATTGGTAAGCATTTTATCAATTTATACTGTGTATAGACTTAGATAAGAATCATTGGCTTTTCCAAAACTAACCAGTCCAGAGTAAACATAGTCTTAAGAGAAATTCACCTTCTTAGGGAGGTGATATAATCACTTACAATCCAATTTCCTGATTGGATTATCAAGAAAAATATGAATGTTGTATTTAAGGGGGGGGGGGAATCTGCCAAGATTTGTTTATTTTTATTTTATTTATTTATTTGAACCCTTGTCTTAGTAAAAACTGGGGTTAAGTGACTTGGCCAGGGTCACACAGCTAGGAAGTGTCTGATAAACAAAGAAATATATAACTGTATAGTGTCTCTCACTCCCCAATGTCTTGGGAGGCCTTCTCCATTTGAATTATTTATAAAATATTTATAAAAATCATGAACAAGGAAAAGTTTCTAATACACTTAAATACAGTTTTAGATTAACTTTACAAAATAATAGTCCCCTAATCTTCAGATAAATCTACTCAAGTCTTTAAATATTTTTGGCACTGTGCCATTTCCTTACTCTTCTGGAAATTGGAGGATAAAGATTGACCAGAGGCACATTTTCTGCCAAATGCTAATTCCTAGCCTTAATCCAGATTTTTTGTTCTGGATCTACCTACTTTCCTAAAGAGACATTAAAAAAAAAAAAAAAAAGGAATTTTAGCCTAAAGAAATACTTATTTATCAATATTTCTAGTGAAGAGTGGTTTTTAATATGTTTCCATAGGATGAGGGGTGAACAAGCAAAATGAGTGAAATAATTAATTCAGTCTTCATTAATACATCTGAGTCATAATTGAGAAGAAGATAAAATCACTCATCTTAGTCAACTGTGACTCTATTTTGCAGATTAAATGGATTTTTCGATTATTGTTAATTATTCAATTCTATTATGAAAATGACCCACAAAAATTGAAAATGTGGCATTTCCTGCCCCTGCTCCATGGCTTGCTAATTTCTTTTGATCTGTCACTTCATGAATCCCTCTGGTTCTATTGGGAGCTCAGGGCAGAAATCTGATGATAGGATCATAAAGCTGGAAGAGGTGTCAGAGATCATCTAGTACAACCTTCTCATTTTGCAGATGAGCAAACTGTGACAAAGAATACATGACCTGCCCAAAGTCACCCAGTTCAAAGGGAAGCTTGGAACTGGTTCTCTGACTCCAGTCCAGTATTTTTATATATCATGCCTCCTCTCCTCTCCTCTTTCCCTCTAGGACAACCATGAGGAAGACTATTTTCTCTATGTGGCCTACAGTGATGAAAGCGTCTACGGGAAGTGAGTGGCAGGGGCCAAACGGATGGGAGCAACTGGACTTGGGGGATGGGGGGTGGGCGAAAGGGTGTATGGGGGGCTTGGGGGGTGGGTAGGGTGGGCTCCCACCAAAGAGGAGGCTGAAGCCTGAGACAACTGGAAATCCTATATACCCCACACCATACACATACAAATACCATCATTTGTTTACCTTCTCACTTGATATCTTTTGCTACTTTCCTGGCCCAGGAAGAAGGCATTGCAGAACAGAGCTGCTGGATTGGCTGGGGGAAGTTTTCGACATGTATGATTGGGAAATGGGGATGGCATCCCTCCTTCCTGCCCTCCTCCCACCCTGCAAATTAGCCTTTGTTGTGCTGGATAGAAGGGTCGGGAATTTGATAGGTTTTCAGATAGTCTCTGTCCAGGGAGGACTTCCCAGTTTTCTTACTCTGGGGGTGGGAAACCCAGTTTGATACATTGGTAGGAGGGGTATGGGTGGGAGAGGCAGAAGAAAATGCTCTATGACTACCCCAGTATTTGACCAAACTTGTTTTTATCATCTCTCCTTGGCGACATCTCTTCCATAGTTCTACTTCGGGCTTTATCCTCCCCCCCATCCCTAGGTATCATTCTCAGAGGGGAATATGGCCCTAGAGCTATAACCACTATTGCCTGGCTTATTGGGCTTCTGTCTCCAGATTTCACTTGAAAGACAGTAAAAAAAAAAAACAAAAACAAAAACAAAACAAACAAAAAAAACCCGACATGGATTATGGAGGATAAAGGGGGAATGATCACTCCTTTAGTCTTCTATGTAGGTATTGGGCCAGGAGCTCATATCTCTGCCCCACTTGTCATTCCCTTCTTGTCCTTCTAAATTGAGAAGCAGGCCTGGGACCAAAGAGAGGAAACTTGTTCGGCATTAGGACCCTAAAATAGAACTCCTCTTTTCTTCACCATCCTGCTTAACTTCCATCCTCCTGTTTTATGAAATGTCCCAGTGGTGGTAAAATAACTAACAGAATGTGGCTCTGAGTTCTGTGGACTTTGGGAAGGAAGGTAGGCAGGATATATCCCTAAAATTTAATTTATGGAGAATCTTTGTCCCAGCCTCTTCTCTGGGCACTTTTTAATACAGAACAAGAAGCCCTATCTGCCCTGGACTTAAATAACCTTTAAACATTCCCACCTCTTAAGTGGGAACCTTCCCAGTCATTCCTAAACCTCGCCATTCTGGATTTGGGGGAAGGTTGGGGGGGTGGGGTAAGCTCCCTCCTAGCATTCTTGCTCCCGTGCACACATAAATGGTTGATAAGTTCAACTCCCTTGTTCTGTATTCACTCATCAAAGCTGCTAGTTAGAAAG
The DNA here is from genome assembly GCF_016433145.1 of Gracilinanus agilis. Taxonomy (NCBI): domain Eukaryota; kingdom Metazoa; phylum Chordata; class Mammalia; order Didelphimorphia; family Didelphidae; genus Gracilinanus; species Gracilinanus agilis. The sequence goes on along the minus strand of NC_058134.1, from coordinate 202,349,955 downwards.
TTCTGGGTCCTGATTTATTATTTTGTCTCTTTTGATTATTGTTTTATCTTTTGGGGGAATGGGGGGCGGGGGAAGGGAAAGAGGTGTTAAGCTCAGCCATTTTAGTTCCATCTTTGCTTTGTTGGAAACCTGGTCCCCTGTGATGGGGAGACACCTCTCTTTGTCAGTTGTTGTACTAGCTGCAGGTTCCTGTGTAAATGAAGTTCTTGCTTTCAGGGCAAGGAAATAAAATAATTGCACACTTTAAGATCAACTGCGGACTCAGAAATGGTGTCTTTTTTTGGTGTGTTTGTGCCTGATGAATTGTCAGTGGTCCAAGAATAAAGATTCTTAATGCCTTTGAGCTGATGGATGGGTGTTTGCACATGGAAGAGTGAGTGGGCCAGGCAGAAGGGATGGGGAGAGGTTCTCCATGAGAGCTCTGTAGTTCCTGCATCCCCAACCCTAGCACTTCATCACTGAGTGGCCGAACATGGGCTGGCTGCCCCTTTTCTCCTCCCACCCATAGCAGCTGAATAACAAACAAAGGAAGAGGTAGGACCACCTATAGGTGGCATCTGCTTTTGATGCTTAGTGGGAAGGGGACTAACTTTTTTTGGACATTGTTTATCCCTTCCTGAACCTTACAGCTCAACTCCGATTTACTCAGGGTAGATATCAAGTACTCAAGTACTGCGTTACCCTTCCAATGAGTCACGTTTCCGTTTTCAACCCTTTATAGAATGCCTCATCCTAGTATGAAATAACTAGTGGAACTTCCAGCAGGGCCTCCCAAATATGGAAAGGCTTCACGAGTAGGGCTGGTGATAGATTGTCACCCAAGGACCAACCTAGATAAAGTAGGAAATGCTCGACTACAGAGTTAGCCACAGGGTGGGGTGTGTGGGTGTGCGTGTGCCTGCCCAGTCAGATAGGGGTGGTGGTTAGAAATGGAGGGTAGGGTGGAGGGAGAGGTATCCCAACCTATGGAGTCATGAAATAAGTTTTGGAAGAAATACCCACACTGATGAAGTCATGAAGAAAACAATGAGCTGTCCTTAAACCCAAGAAGACTTGGGCTCTAGTTCTAATTTCTATTGTATTTTGACTGTGTGACCCTGGACAGATCCTTTAACCTCAACTCTTTTTAAGACTACAAGCTGGGGGCAGCTGGTTAGCTCAGTGGATTGAGAGTCAGGCCTAGAGACAGGAGGTCCTGGGTTCAAATTCAGCCTCAGCCACTTCCCAGCTGTGTGACCCTGGGAAAGTCACTTGATCCCCATTGCCTACCCTTACCACTCTTCCACCTAGGAGCCAATACACAGTATTGACTCCAAGATGGAAAGTAAGGGTTTAAAAAAAATAATACAAGCTGCAAGTCAAGATGGTGGTATGCATGCATGGATGGATAGGTAGAAGGAATGTCCTTATCTGGAAGTTCCTTATGCCAATGAAGTTGAAGCTCTATCTAGTCTTTTCCCTGACTCTTTTAGAACATCTACAGTATTGTGTGGTAGACACAAAGTCATTTTCTTCTCAGAAAGAGTTCATTGAGGTAATGGGAGTTGAAACATGGAAACTTTTTCAATGTAGCCTCTGCTTCATTTTTCTCTCCCCCAGTACTATCTTTAAGAGGGAATAGAAGTGGAAAGTTACAATTTAACTCATCTGTCAAGGGTCTGCAAGAAGGAGTAGAGGAGAGAGAAGATTCAGCGAACTTCTTTCCTTTCCTAAGAGACTCCAAGAAGCAAAATGGAAAGCCTTTTCCTAAGATAATGTTGCTCCGTCATGTCTGATTCTTGATGACCCCATTTAGGGTTTTCTTGGCAAGGAGACTGAAGTGTTTTGCTATTTCCTTCTCAAGTTCATTTTACAAATAAGGAAACTCAGACTAACAGGGTATGTGACTTGCCTAGGGTCACATAGCTGGGAATGCAATTAAGTTTTTGCTTTCACTGAACACAGGAAAGACTTTTTAACTAGAGGAATCAGGAAAGGTTTCATGGAATTTAATCTTAACCTACTTTTTAGGTTTCATTTCTCTAGAAAAGCAATATAGCTGCTTTTTTGGGATTGGACTTTATTTCTATTCTTGCTTAGTGATGAAGTGTCAGCAATGACTACACAAAGAACAAGTATTTTTGAATGAATGTTTGATTCCAAACCGCTTGCACACAAATCTGTCAGATGTAACTAAGGACTAATAGAGGAACAAGAAATACCACAGCCCTGCTAGAGGGGTCAGAAAATAGTAGCAAAAAATTTAAAACCCTTATCTTAATATCAATTCTAGAGGGCAGCTAGGAGGCTCAGGAGATTGAGAGCTAAGTCTGGAGATAGGAGGTTCTGAGTTCAAATTTGAACTCAGATACTTCCTAGCTATGTAACCCCAGACAAGTCACCCTATTGCCTAGCCCCATCTACTGGGAACCAATACACAGTATTGATTCTAAAGCAGAAGGTAAAGGTTTTTTTTGTTTGTTTTTAATCAGTTCTAAGGAGAGTGGCAAGGACTAAGCAATCAGAGTTAAGTGACTTGCCCAGGGTCACATAGCTAGGAAGTGTACAAGACCTGATTTGAGCCCTGGCTCTCTTTTGACCTTGTGTTCTATCCACTATACTACCTCGCTGCTCCAACCAACACAGTTTTAAAAAATCTTATTTCTCTTATTTCCCTTAATCTACCATAGCATGGATATGTAAAGCTGGGCAACAGGAAACACCTCTCTTCTAAAAAGTCACAAGCATTCTTTACTCACCTATTTTTTTTATTATTAATAATCTGATGGTTTCTTTGCACCTTCCATTCATATCTAGGAGGGAGTCCTTCTGTCCTTGCACAATTCTCAGTAGAGTCACCTCTCTCCCATCAGGAGCACTGACAGAACAGCCCTCTATATGGGGAAGATCTAGGACCAAAGTTGGGAATTGGTATTAATTACATGCCCTGGGCATCACTGTATCATGCAAATGATTAAATTCATATTTGTTTTCTGGCAAAAACTGAGGATCCAGTACTGGTTTGGTTTTTTTTTTTTTTGGGGGGGGGGGAGGGTTGTGGTATAAAACTACTTTCCAGTCTGATTGGAAAATGGTTGAGCGTATCATTATATGAGTATAATAAAACATTACTGAATAATAGGAAATGACAGACTCCAGAGAAACATGGGAAAACATATGAACTTGTGCAGAACAAAATGAGAAATGGGCTACATCAGGAGGTAACAGATAAGAGAGGGGATTATTTTATTCAGGGACTGGTTAAACTAAGTGGTTTCTGAGGTTCCTTCTGACTAAGAAGTTTTGTAATTCTTTCCCTAAGGGGGAGAAAAAAAATGTTTCTACCGTTAAAGTTTTATTGCAAAGAGAAAGGGGGAGAAGGGGCAGCTAGGTGGCTCAGTTGATTGAAAGCCACACCTAGAAATGGGAGGTCTTGGATTCAGATTTGGCCTCCTAGCTATAGGACCCTGGACAAGTCACTTAACCTCAGTTGGCTAGCCCTTACTACTCTTTTGCTTTGGAACCAATACACAGTATTATTGATTCTAAGATGGAAGATAAGGGTTTTAAAATAGAGAAAGGGAGAGAACTTATCAGTACTATTTGGGGAGGGAGTATATATGTTCTGGGTCAAAATAAATAAATCTACTCTGAATGTTGATATTTCTTTGATTTGTTTCTCTCAGATGTTTATCATTTCCTATCTTTGAAGTGGCCGAAAGAAGGAACATTTCTGCTGGCTAGAATTCCTGCCTTTTTCTACTGAAATGAAGTGAAACATAGACTCTGGCCAACGGCCCTCGATCAGCTAATGTCCTCTGAAATTAGCAAATTAGTACAGAGTACTTTATTCATCTTAATATCTTTGTTCTCATGAACTAATGATCAGTTTAAGAGATGTCTGTTTCACTCAAAGGGAACAATTAACCTCTAAAATTAGTTTTTACTAAGCTTGAAACATGTTAGTTTATGCTTATATTTATTCTTTCAGTTTCAAAGCTAATCTTATTTTAATTAGGTAATCAAGAAAATCGTTATGGAGATCTTTATGCAAGGCACTAGGCTAGGGTTGCAGGGTATACACAATTTAAAAAACCACTGATTTTCCACCCTGCACTGAGGCTAATAATCTGATTTAACTTTTTTTTTTTTTTATGTTTGAGAATCCCTTACTGATGACAACAGCCATATGTAAACTATCAGTTTTACAACTCAAGTATGAAAATATCTTAAAGGAGGGATCATACTTAATAGAAAATATTGATATAGTCTAACAATGGTTATTTAGTCTTAACCTCCCCAGTCTGGAAATGTATGGCACAATATTCCAAATACATGGTATTAAATTTGCTTAATATTTTTAGTAATGGATAACTCAATACATTACAATTAGCCCTTTCCATTTTCAGATAACTAATTGTTAGAGCCTATTTCCTTAATTCAAAGCAAAATCTTCCTTCCCCTAATTTACTACAGTTGATTTTGCTGGTTACTTATAGATATCAAATAACTGATGGACTTTTAAGCCTAAACTCTTTTGATTTCATTCTAGGTATCAAAATACCTGTAATATAAAATGGCAGAGCAGGATTATTGATTAAATGTTGCTAAATAATATTTCAATTTTAGAGAATGGAACATCTAAAACCAGGATTACTTCACCTTGGGTCTATGGATTCCTACAATTACTATAAGTAGATTTTGAGGGTTTATGAATTTGTTTTTGAAAATATTTCTTATAATTAGTTTTATTATATTTAGTTTTCTTTATAACCCTATTTCATTTTATACACTTAAAAACATTATTCTGAGAAGACTTCCATGGGTTTTACTAAAAAACCAACAAATAAAAATGGCTAAAAACCACTGGTGTCAAGGGTGGTCCATCGGTGAAAATACCTGAAAAGGAATTTCATTGGGAAAAAGTCCAGCAAGACCTCTTTGGAATTAATATGATATGAAGGTACAATGTACTTAATTTTATTTAATTTTATTTTTTTTAAACTTTTACCTTCTGTCTACCAAATAATGGTTCTAAAGCAGAAGAGTGGTAAGGGCTAAGCAATGGGGGTTAAGTGATTTGCCCAGGGTCACACCACTAGAAAGTATCTGAGGTCAGGTTTGAACCCAGGACCTCCCATCTCCAAGCTTGGCTCTTAATCTACAATGTACTTTAAATGGAGCTTCATGGTTTCCTATGTGTTCAATTCTCTTTTCCTCTTTGTTGCTGTCACTGGTTTTGTCAAGTTTAGACCAATAAACAATAAAATGTATATAAAATTTAAAAAAAATTTAAAATAAAGAGAAACCCAGGTTCAATCTGACCTCAGACACTTCCTAGCTGTGTGACCCTGAGCAGGTCACAACCCCCATTGCCTAACCTGTACCTCTCTTCTGCCTTAGAACCATTATTTGGTATCAATTCTAAGACAAAAGATAAAGTTTATTTAAAAAATAAAATAAATGACCTCAGGCCTATCACTTTAGTCTCTTCTCAGAATATTTTAAAATAGAATATTAGATTTTATAATCAATTATTAGCTAAATACAATTTAAAACATAGTATTAGTTCCAAGGCAGAAGAGCTATCAGGACCAGGCAACAGCTGTCAAAAATCACAGAAATTTATTCATTTTCTAATAAGGAGCCAAAATCAGCCTCTGCCATTTCTACCTTCTTACACCTAGTTCTACCTTCTGGGGGCAAGGAAAACCAATTGAATCCTATTGCCACAATATATGCTTAACACATTTAAAAACAGCAGTCATGCCCTCCTCCTCTCAAGCCACACATTTTCTCTTCTGCAGACTAAATATCTCAGCTTGTTGAGTGGCTCTTCAAAGGGCATGATATCAAGGACTCATGTACTTCCCAGAGTAGAGCCCTCCCTCAGAAATCCTCTAGGTGTAGTTTGACCACAGCAGAGGCCAGCAGACCCTGTCTAGTCCTTGTCACGGTGTTATTTTTTTGCCCAAGATCCAAGGAAGCGCTGGAGCCAGCTATGTCTTAAAATCAGCAATAGCTACAAATCAAGACTTGATTTATTGTTCTGATGCTGGTTTAGCCTTAAGAAAATGTTGATCATACCTATTTAACTTAGACGTGTTCATTCTTAGATTTGTTTCCCACCCCCCAGAGAATGTGGTTATTAAACATTATCAGCACAATTTTCTATTGCTCTGTAAACATTGCTCGTACTCAGCAGGAGTGTGGTAGAAGCTCATCACCTGACTGGAGGCTTAGGCTAACAACTAGAACTAGAACAAGGACAGCTAGGTGGCAGAGTGAATAGAGAATCGGGGCTTGGAGTGGGGAGAACCTGTATTTAAATATGGCCTCAGAGAATTTCCTTGCTGTGTGACTCTGGGCAAGTCACTTAACCCCCATTGCCTGGCCCTTACTGCTCTTTGGCCTTGGAATCAATATTTAGTGTGATTCTAAGACAGAAGGTAAGAGTTTAAAAAAAAAAAAAAAAGACTGCCACAACAACAGGCTTTTATACTGTTTTAAGATTTGCAAAATACTTTACATTTATTATCCCTTGATCATGACAGCATGCCTCCTAAGATGCCATCAGCTTCCTTGATTTCTATATCATGCTTTCAATGTATATTGCACCCAAGAGCTTTCTCTTATGAACTACTGAAGACTAGCAGGCACAATAGTAATAGCTAGCATTTTTATGATTCTTTAATATAAATATAATATAAATATAAAAAGGTTGTCAACTAGTTTACAAATATTATTTAATTTGATCCTCACAACCAGTGGGAGAAGTCAATGCTCTTATTATTACTCCCACTTTACAGTTGAGGAAACCGAGGCAGACAGATTAAGTGACTTTTACTAGGGTCACAATATAGAGTGAGAGTAAAAGGAGAAGTAATAATTTAATTAGGGCCATTTTGGTAAAATAAAGAAATGGCCACACACCTGGCTAAGATCTATTTCAAAAACACCACCATCAGCCATTTACCTTCCGTACCTTCCCTCACCTCTCCTACATAAACCAAGAGGAAGTCCCAAGCCCAACCTCCCAATTTAAGCCACGCTCCACCTTGGTACACTTCATCACGTCAGAAACCAGAAGCCCATTTAATCATGGAAAATGTAGTTTCAAAGTCCCCCAAACATCCACAGGAAGTCTGTCACACATCTAAGTATTCCAAGGCTTAAATGAGCCTCAAATACCTCTCAATGGAACCCCCAAAATTCCAAATAACACAACACAGTTGATGTTTGAGACCGGATTTGTACTTGGTTCTTTCTGACTCCCAGTGTTCTATCCACTGTACTACCTTGCTATCTCCCTCTTATAAACCCCAAAGCACAAACCACTGGAGGAATCACCGAGTTGATTGAATAGTGGAAGTGAAATTGTCAGGCCTGTGCTTTAGGAAACTAAATTTGTCATCTAAGCAAAGCATAGATTAGAGTAGGAAGAAACGAGTTGGGAGACCAATCAGGAGGCTATTGAATAAGTGAGTGGTAATAAGAGACCTGAAGCAGAGTGACTGAAATGTGAGGAAAGACAAAGGGAATCAAAACAAACATTAAAAATGAAACAAAAGTGAGCAATTAAAAGGGATTAATCATGGATGAAGAGATTGGCAGGTGACAGGCATCTTGTCAGAGTCCTTATTGACCAGGATACAATAAGACAGAGAGCTTGAGAATGGATGATTTTGATGATCTTAAAAGAAGAAAATTTTGGGTTGGGGAAGGAATACACTAATTCAAAGGGGGAAGAAAGGATAGAACTTGTTTCACATAGTAAGTGTGCCCAAGTAAGACTACAAGCAATTAAAAAGAGTTGAAATGAACAAGCAACTCTGAAATCACTTTCATAACTCAAAATTAGCACCTTTGTTCTATATTCTATATTCTATTTTAAATATATAGATTGATGTACATTCAATTCTGTAGGGAAATAGGAGGAACTGGGGAAAGGGATGGGGTGGGTGGGATGAGGGTGGGATGATGATCCAGGGAGGCATCAGTCATAATCAAAACATACTAAGCTTGGAAGGCTAGTTATAAAGAGGGACTCAAAAGAAAGCAAAGAAGGAGTAAGAAGCCATGATTGAGGTTTGGGTGAGAGAGAAGAAGGGCAGAGGAATGGAAATAGATTGCACCAAGTGAAAACACTGGTGTGGAGCACATTGCTCTCACCTGCCTCTTCTTTGTAAAGTGGGCAGGGAAAAACAGTAAGAAGACACAGGGGGAAAAAATGGAAGGGAAAATACACAATTAAAATAACTGAATGTGAAGGAGATTAACTCACTCATAAAGTGGGAGTTGGTTGATGGCAACTCTTTTTGTAGTGACCAAGAAGTGGAAATAAAGTTTCATTAGTTGGAGAATGACTGAAAAAATTATTACCTATGAATTAAAAAAAAATACTATTGTGATATAAGAAATGGTGAAAGAGAAGATTTCAGAGAAATGTCTGAAGATGAGTATAAACTGATACAGAATGAAGTGAACAGAGCCAGAAGAACAATGTATATCCATCGACAACATTGTAAAGGCAAAGGAACTTAGTTACAGTTAAGAATTCTGATCAATGCCATAACCAAATATGATTCCATTGGACCACTGATAAAGAATTCTGCATACTTCCCGGCAGAAAGATGATGGTGCAAAGTCAGACATATATTTAGATGTGGTCAATGAAGAAATTTCTTTAACAATTATGCATATTTATTACAAGAGTTTTTTTCTAATTAGGGAAGGTGGGAGACAAAATAAATTTTTGTTGATGGAAAAAGTAATTTAATTTTTAAAATAAAAGGTATTTGTGAAAGAAAATGGCATCATAGGTCCCATGGCTGAAATGCAGAAAAAAGTGACAGATGATGCTATGGATGAAGATGATTAGTCAAAAATCTCCTTGTTGCTAAATGGTTCAGAAAAGTTGAATTGCCATCATAAAGGAAATGAAAATAGACTGGCCCAAATGTATTTAGCAACTATATAGCTACTGGTTTGTTTTTTGGTTTTTTTTAATCTGCCATAAAAATAGTTATAGCACAAGTGAAAGGGATGATGTTGATGGGAGCAAGGACTACCAGGCCACAGACAGGAGCCAACAGATTGTGGGAGGAAAGCATAGTGTCTAGAGCGGAGGTTTTTGTGGGAAATAGGTTTAATTCTTGCTGGAATCAGGACTATAAGAGAAGAGAATAGGAGTGAGAGTGAAGGTGAGGACCAGAAAATTGCCCTAGAAAGAGAAGAATCTCAGGCTTTCCTTATTACTACCTCTATGGGTAGGTTGTAGGGTGGATGGTATAAAAGGAAAAATAAATACTAAGAAGCAATTATCTGAGTCACATTGACAGTTTATTGTAGAAAGTTGTAAATTACAAAATGTCAGGATCCAGGCCCATTCCAGTTTAGCCAAAAGATGAAGAGAGTAAGAAAGGACAAGTAAATATAGTCAAGGCAAAAGAATCAGACTATGCTATCCCCTCCCCTTAAAAGGGAGTTGGCTTCCTGAACATTTCTTCTTGGAAGAAGCAACCAGAGTTTTTGTCTTTTAGGCTTAAAAAAAAATCTTCCTTCTTTGAGAAGGTGAGGTTTTTTTCTAATCTCTATTCTATGAAATAATCATCTATTCTAGATATGATGAAAATAAAGATGGCCAAAGTTACCCTTATAGCTTCAAAGCCAACTGAGATATCAATGTCTGGACATATTCCAGGATGCTAGAGACATGTGCAAAGTTCCCCTTGGCAAGGATGTTTGTGTAAGGCACTCAAAGGGATTTTCTTTGTTATTTTACTCATACTATGATTATTGATTATCCATTCTCATACACAAGTATTCGATCAATTAATAATTTGGATTATTCCTTACATCTTATCACTAAAATCCTGATTTCCTAATAGGATCACATTCAAAGAATATATCATTATACAGATATAAAATAATGAATATAATGAAGTTGCTTAATTAGATCATCTTTTACAAGGAACAGGCTTTTTACCACCCAGAAACTGGGAAGGTTGGAGGAAAAGTATAAACAACCAAATGAGTCATTAGAACAATGGTTAGTGAGGGTGTGGTATAATAGAGCCAATTCTGAGAGCTGGAAGAGTTCTATCAACTCCAGGAGCCAATTAAATCTAATAAATCTAAAGCTAATTAAGTCTAGCTTTCTAGATAGCTAATGAGAGTTATATATAACTGGAGCCATGGATAAGAATTCCCATTACAATTATTCCATGGTGGGCTGGGGAAGGGTCATTAAAGGAAGTGGTGAAATTCTTTTTTTTTTTTTTTTAAACCCTTACCTTCTGTCTTGGAGCCAATACTGTGTATTGGCTCCAAGCAGAAGAGTGGTAAGGGCTAGGCAATGGGGAATCAAGTGACTTACCCAAGGTCACAGAGTCACACAGCTGAGAAGTGTTTGAGGTCAGATTTGACATAATGAAATTCTTAGAAGGGACAATTTGCTAAACTATAGATAGAATCTGTATTGCTGCACACACAGCTTACCATGCCTTAAGATCACTTTATGGGATAGTCTCTTACCGTAACGGCAGCAGACTTTATTTATGGGTATTCTCTACCTGGCTACCATTCAGTCTGCTGCTGAAATTTGAGCAATGAATTGGAAAAGCCTTAGTAGCAATCTGGGAAAATCTGCCTGTTAATACAAATAGGTGCCATGACGATGATAAGAGGAGGCACAGAGCAAGCCAATTCCAAGGCAAGGGCTCTATCCACTATGCCACCTAGCTGTACATTATTATGGTTACATTAGATTAATTAAAATTTTACGCAAATATCTCAATCAGTGTAACACTGTTTCAGTCATTTGAATTGGACATATCAATCTGCTTTGGGGTACATGTACCAGAGAGGAATACCTCAGAAATTGAGAGTTTAAATATTTATTGGTCATTTTGAATGAAAAGATTCCTTTAATTTCAAATCAAAAATGATCATTTTAGTAGCAGTGCTTGAAAACTAATGTAAATCTTTTTGTTTTTAGATATTAACTAATTTTGACAAAGAAGGTATGAACTAGCCTATGTGCATATGATGTGAATATTTTTTATATATATTTACATGTTGTACCAACTCAGTACTTTTATTATAATATAACTAAGATGGATTCTCCCCACTGCTCCTCCCCTGTCTTACAGGAATAAAAACTACCAGCAACAACAGCCTTATCACCAACATATTGGCCATAAAGGCTTTTCATCCCCATCCAAGACTAAGGCATCCCTAAAATACCCAACCCATTTGGACACAAAGGGATCTGAACATTTGCAACAAGGCTACTATTATTCTAGATGACCCCCAAAGGGAATGATGCAAGTGTTCTTTCACAATCTTCTTGTCATCTGGGGTCACAGTCAAATAAAACAGAGTCTATGAATGGTTGTGTTGTTTTGGTGATTCCAAAAGAAGAAAGGAAGGGAGTTAAGGATATACAGGGGAAAAGGGAGAGAAAGGTAAAAAGTGGAGAAATTTCTTTTACTTGGGTACTTCCAACAGATCCACAAAGCATCTCTTTTTCTATGGGAATAAAGGAAGGATTTAGTGGGTAGACCTCCAAGGGAAACTATCATGAACATCTGGAAGTTATTTCATTCACATATATATATATATACATATATATATAAATATATACACATATACACATATACATATGTATACACATATATACATATATACACATACACACACACACACTCACACACACACACATATATATATATATACCCTTTAAGCAATTTCCCTACACGTTATTTTGGGTAGGACCAAATGGAAATCAGTGGAGTTGCCCAAGCCATCTATGGTAGTATACTAAACAAAATCAAGTCAAAGGAGAGGTAAAAATATTTCTCTGGTGATAGAGATGATGATCAATTGTGAAGATCAATTGTGAAAGACTCGGCAGTTGTGGTCAATACAAGGATCTAAGATAGTTCCAAAGGACTCAATGAAAAAAGCATTCTCTAGAGAGAGAACTGATGAATTCAGAGTGAAAACTGAAGTAGAATTTTCTCACTTTATTTTTCTTGCTTTTAAAAATATGGCTAATATGACATGATTTCACACAAATAATTGATATCATATTGCTTGTCTTCTCAGTGGGTGGCAAAAGGAGTAGGAAGTGGGGAGAGAATTTGGAACTCAAAATTGAAAAAGGAAACAATGTTAAAAATAAATAAATTTTTAAAAATGGCATAATTCAGATCACAGAAAACAGAGGATGTAGGGTGATTCCTCTTTCAAATGTGAACAATTTGATTCAAAGAGCAGAAAATAAACTTTTAAGAAACATTCAGAACTGTTGAAAATCAAGTAGAATCCAATTATCAGGAGTCCAGCCTATGAAAAGTTGATCTCTTTGAAGCCCATTGAATGGTCAGAGCTACAATGCATTATGATCACTCAGCTCATTTGTACATAACTCTTATATTTAGGAAAATAAAACTCACAAAATGAAAATGTTAACTATTTGGACACTATGGGCTGATTAAATAAGAACTACTGAGTTCTTAAGAGATATTTGATGAGTTTTCAACCTCATAAATGAAGAGTGAGTTACTGATTAAAGAGGTGCTCTGATTTAAGTCAATGAAAATAATGAAGAATGAAAGGAGATGATTGAAGAACTCAGCAAGGGTGTGAAGAATTAGCAAGAGCAGTCAGCAGAAGGAGGCTTCAGCAGCAGGATTCCTAATTGATTGGAGAAAGACTCTAGCTCTTTGGAAAAGACCTTCAGCAGCAACTGCTGCCTTTCAGGGTTTCCTAGATTTTTTAAAAAACACTTTCTGTTTTATTATTAAACCCTTATCTTGGGTCTTGGAATCAATACTGAGCATTAGTTTCAAGGCAGAAGAGTGGTAAGGGCTAGGCAATGGGGGTTAAGTGACTTGCCCAGGGTCACACAGCTGGAAAGTGTTGGAGGCTGGATTTGAACCTAGGACCTCCCATCTCTAGGCCTGGCTCTCAATCCACTGAGCTACCCAGCTGCCCCCACTTACCTTCTATTTTAGAATCAGTATTCTTTGCTGTAAGGACTAGGCTATGGACATTAAGTAACTTGCCCAGGGTCACACAGAACTGTCTGAGACTGAATTTGAACCCAGGATCTCCTGTCTTTAGGTCTGGCTCTCAATTCACTGAGCCACCCAGCTACACCCCTTACCTAGATTTTGAGTCTTTTAGAAGTGTACATTGCTCTGAACCATCTGTTCTTCTTTGCTACAAGCTGATCAATCATTTCAGTATCCTGTTGGGTTTGCTTTGTCAAAAGTGTCCATCTGAGCTACTTTTCTGTGAACTCTGTTTGCTATAACATTGTTATTCAGTCATGTCTGATTCTCTGTGCCCCTCTTGGGATTTTCTTGCCAAAGCTACTTGAACGGTTCACTATTTATTTTTTCCAGCTTATTTTAAACGATGAGGAAACTGAGACAAACAGGTTTAAGTGATTTGCCCAGAGTCACACAGCCAATAAGGGTCTAAGGCCAGAATTGAACTCAAGTATTCCAGGTTCCAGGCCCATCACTCTTATCCACTGCACCACCTAGCTTTCCCACTATAATAATAGGATGAAGCATCTTGGTGACTTAATAGCTCTGCTTTATTCGGATAGTCAGTCTCATAATGGAGTGATGACAAACTAATATGAGAAACAAGGAACACATTTTGGATATGATCAAAGTGGGAATTTGATTTATTTGACTGTACATGATAATATTTGTAAAATGTTTTGCAAATGTTTAAGTGCACTATAAAGGCTGTTGCTGTTATAGAGGTGGGCTGTATCCCTCCCTCTCTTACCCCTCTTCCCTTTCCCTCCCCCTTTGTCCCTCAGGAAGGGGAGGGGAAAAAAGAATATAATTGGGAAAAAATATAAAGTACTAAAAATTGTTATTCTAAAAGGAATAACTAGTTCAAAAGAATGTGAGAACCCTTAATGAAGTCATTCAGAGTGGAAAGAGAGGAGCACATTGACAATGACTCTGTCACAGAAGCAAACATATGCCAACAAAGCTCAGGCTAAATACCATGGACAAATCTGTAGGGACTTGTGAATTAATAACCTTCCTTTCTTTTTAACAAATGAAACATCAAGGAAGTATACAGTTGTATCTTCTGTTATTCTTAAATGCACTCATCGTTTCAGTTCGCTTTTGAGGGGGCCAGTATATTTTGTAATTTTTTTTTCAGTATTTGTGATTATAAGCTCTGATAGAACAAAGTTTATGAGCAGAGATAGTTCAGTGGATTGAGAGGTGGGCCTAGAGATGGGAGGTCCTAGGTTCAAATTTGAGTTCAAATACTTCCTAGCTGTGGGACCCTGGGCAAGTCACTTAACCCCAATTGCTAGTCCTTACCACTATTCTACCCTGGACCAATATGCAGTATTGATTCAAAGATGGAAGGTAAAGGTTTAAAAAACTAACCAAAGTTTAAAATTTTTAAAGGAATAAAAGAAAGCATATCAAAATTCCATAGTGAAACCAACACAAGATACCTCTCATACCTTAACCAATGAGAACTAAGACCCCCTAACTCACGGATGGGTTTGTGGCCGGCTAACTTTAGCCCATCTGCTGAGATGATTAATAGGATTTGGCTGTTGCTCATGCTACAGCTTCTTGGAGCCATAGTTAACGTTGGGTAAAAAGTGGATACCAAAGATGGATGGGCAGCCCTAAAAAGCCCTTACACGAGACCTGCTAGTCTCCTGTGAACACCCATTCACCGACCATGTCCTAACAAGACACTGTATAGAGAGAGTAAATTAGAGATAGTATCAGAGGGAATTAGGGTGATCAGGAAAGCCTTCTAGCAGAAGATAGGATTTTACTTTATTTTTAATAACCTTTACCTTCTGTCTTAGAATCAATATTGTATATTGGTTCCAAAGTAGAAGAGCAGTAAGGGCTCCAGTGATGGACAAACTACGGCCTGCGGGCCAGATGTGGCCCCCTGAAATATTCCATCCAGCCACATGACATTATTCCTAATCTGACGAATATGATGAGTAGGATACAATACAATGAAACTTTGAAAGAGCTGCTTTAGAAACAGACTGACAGATGAGCATTTCCTTTCCTTTGGCCCCCTCTGTAAAAAGTTTGCCCATCACTGGGCTAGACAATGGATGTTTAGTGACTTAGGTACTTACTTAGAACTTAGGATCTCCCATCTCCAGGCCTGGATTTCTACCCCCTGAACAACCTAGCTGCCCCAGAAATTATGATTTTAGCTGAGACTTGAAGGAAGTCAGTAAATCCAAGAAGATGGCAATGAAGAGAATTGCACACATAAGAGACTTGACCAGTGACAATTCATAGCTAAAAAAAAAATGCATAGAGGCAGGGGATGGAGTGTTACAAGAATGCCAGTGTCATTGGATTGTAGGATATGTGGAGAAGAACAAGGTATAAAAGAAATAGAAAGTTAAGAAAGGGCCAGGTTATGAAGAACGGTAGAAGCCAAATGGAGTCTTTTATATTTGATCCTAGAGGTAATAATAGGGAGCCATTGTGGGGAAGTCAGTCACTAGTGCAGTCAGTATGAGTGATGACCTTTTAGACTTTGCCCACATGTACAAGCAGCCTGCAGAAGATGGTGGTCCTGGAAATCCACTCCGACATGCATTTCCTAATACCATCACCCTCAGATGCAGTAATGGAGGAGTAGCTGAGGCAACACTAACCCCATCTCCTTGATGAAATTGTGTACCCATCAGTATTATCTTGTCCTTATATGGAAACTGTTTACCTTTGGACTGGCTGAATCCAATCCAATCATCCTGCTGCTTTGCTGTGCTAAAGAAAATCCTTATAACTCTCTTTTTCTGCATTTGTTTCATTGATCAATGTGAAGCCCTAATGAAGATTTTGTTTAAATAGTTGGATCTTATTGAATGGGAATGTGGGAAGAGATGGTAAATCAGATCTGCACTTTAGGAAGATTACTATGATAACAGAATGGAGGATGGAAAGACCAACCAATTCAATTCAATCCAATAAACACTTATAAAGTACCTACTCTGTGCCTTGTGCATAGAGTGCCAGGTCTGAAGTCAGGAAGACACATTTTCCTGAATTCAAATCTGGCCTCAGATATTTTTTAGCAGTGTGGGCGAGCCACTCAAACTTGTCTGCCTCAGTTTCCTTATCTGTAAAATGAGCTGGAAGAAGGTAATAGCAAACCACACCAGTGCCTTTGCCAAGAAATCCCCCAATGGGGTCATGAAGAATCAGACACGACTGAACAACAACTAATAGAGTTCTGAGGCTCAAACAAGAGAAATGTATAATTTCTCTATAGTACTTGTAGCCATAGCACTGTACTTGGCACACGAGTACTTAGTAAGAGCTTATTTGTTCATTTTTCTATGTCCTCTGGCAATGTCATCCAACTTTTGCAGTAGCTCACTGCCCAGGGTCTAATGCAGGGGGCGGCAAGGTATGGCTCTCAAGCCATATCTGGCTCTTTTGAGGGCCAGATATGGCTCTTTCTGCAGGAGCCATAAAGTCCATTTTTTTTTCAGGCGCTATTACAGGAGCGGAGCTGTGAGCACTGTACGGCTCTCACGAAATTACATTTTTTTTTTAACCCTTACCTTCTGTCTTGGAGTCAATACTGTGTATTGGCTCCAAGGCAGAAGAGTGGTAAGGGTAGGCAATGGGGGTCAAGTGACTTGCCCAGGGTCACATGGCTGGGAAGTGGCTGAGGCCAGATTTGAACCTAGGACCTCCCATCTCTAGGCCTGGCTCTCAATCCATTGAGCTACCCAGCTGCCCCCACGAAATTACATTTTTAAAAATGTGGCGTTTATGGCTCTCACGGCCAAAAAGGTTGCCGACCTCTGGTCTAATGACTACTTTCATGCTCATTACCCTTTAATTCAAGGTGGCCCCTTAGCATTTTCATTAAAGGAGAAGACTGAAAGGAAATGAAATCAAACAAGTGAATTCAGCTCTATGCTAGGAGACTGATTTAAATGTTTGGTAGAAGAGTCAGAATGCTGAAGCCTTGAGATATTTGCATTAGGATGCTCTGAGGCAATTTCCTATTCTATTACCTTGCATAACTGAACCCCAAAGAATTAGAGTTCTCTCTTTACACCACCAGGGGACGCATATGGTATAGCCATATTTTGCTCCCTGCTTCTAGCAGCAATCAATCCCTAAAACTAGTAGCAGCCAGGAAGTTTTCTTCCTAGGAAGTGAACTGATGCTTTCAAATTTAAAAAATGGGGCAAATATCACATCACAGTGTTGTGGGGGGCTCATGAGGAACCCCCCTGGGTTCGGGACAGGTTGCCCTTTGCAACTTAACTTATATAACTCATAACTTAGCTTAGAATTAAAAAGAGAAATCTATTCATTTGGAATGCACGTAGAATTTGGCTGGGAGGACAGTATAGATGGAAAGCTGCCTCCTTGAGGGCATCAATTCTGGGGTCTTTCTACTCTTTACAACAGGTGATACGTGACTTCAGAGGGGTTCTGCACTCCGGCACAAGGCCTGAAGACATAGGGAGCGACCCTCATAGTTTAGGGGACAGATAGATATCTTAGATACAACCTGATGGTCTCAAAGCATAGCCCGGAAGTGTCTTCTGTGTCCATCTCAAAGCCTAAAGGAAGATCCAAGGAGGAAAATTCTCTCTGGGGACTTTCCCTTGGCTGTAGCAGGGTCTTATCAGGAGTTTTTGAGGTTTTAGGGTTTGTGGTCACAAGGATGCAGGAAGCAAGGGAATTTTCCTGTTCACAGTTTGGCCGGAAACAATTCTATAATTTGGGGGCGCAAAATAAACATAGGATCCCACATCAATAGCATTCAAATGAAAGCAGAGGCAATTGTATTAAATAGCAATTCTACGTGATACTAGTTACTTGGCAATGAGGTATGGCAAAATAGTGTTAACCTGGGAAAAACACAGACTAAAGTAGTCACATAAAACCAAATCTTTAATCAGGAAAGAGACACAGAGTCAGACACCTAAAATCACACAAGGTCAAAGGACTCTGGGACTCTGGGAACGGCATCTCTGAGAGGATCGCCCCGCTAGATGATTCTCCCAAGAACAATAGAATTTGGGGAACTTACTTACCCTTTGGGGAACCAAGGTCAGGGAAGTATGATGGATTGGTATTACCATGGCTACAGGAAAATGAGAAGTCCAACCTAAGCTGACAGGATGCAAACAGGCTTGGGAAAGAAACCATAGCCTGAGGCTGCCCTATCAGGGCAGTCTATTTGCAATAGATACTAAAAGGGTGGTTCCCACACTTGGGTGTTGATCTTCTTGGGAAAGGATCTGTTCCAATAGGGGAAACTTCCAAGATAAAAAGGGTACTTCCAGTTTGATTTAGATCTACTAGTACCTATTATTTAGTCTGAAATGGCTAAGTCTGGGACTTCCCTCAGGGTGAATTCTCAATGGACAGGGGCTTAATCGGTGTCGATGTGGAATCTAGAGACCCCAAACTTGTGGCTTAGTGAGATCTGATGAACCCCAAGTTTTAGAAATAGCTTGTAGGCTGAAGACCCCCAAAGCTTGTGTTTCCCTGTTCTTGCAAGAATCCACCCTGAAGGGAATCTCAGGCTAGCAGTTGCAGACTGAATAATGGACCCTAGGGTAAATGCTAAATATTCCTTTTGTCTTAGGTAGTCTTGCCCCTTGTATCAGAGACCCTTCCCAGGAAGACACACCTGGGCAGGGACCATCCTTTTGTATCCATTATGTAAGCAGCCCCCCTCCCTTACACCCTAGCCTCTAGCTATGATTCCTTTCCCTAGCTTGATTGTAAATCCCATCATTACCAGTATAATGTCAATCATCTTTCCCAGCCCCTAGACCTTCCCAAATGGTATATAAGTCCCCCAATTTCCTTTGTTCCTTGGAGTCATCATCTAGCTCGGTGTCACTCCCAGGGGGTCAGGGATCAGAGTGAAGCAGTGTTCAATCCTGGATTCTGCACAAGGCGCAGCTCTGCATAAGAGGCCAAGTAGCCCTGTTCCCCCTTTCCCTTGATTAAAGAGTGGTTTTCTGACTATTTAATAGTTCTGTGTTTTTTCTAAGTTAACAGAATTAAAAGGTATTTGCTGTTTGGATGGGAGACTGTGGCAAATCTGGACAGCATACTATTAAGATCCATAGAGTCTCAGATCCATGTTTTTTCCAGTAATAATATATAGCTCTGAGAGCTGAATTATATAAGGAAAACTGGGTCCCACAGAATCAATGCTTTAAAATTATGTTGTTGAAGACTTTTGAGAGTCTCTTAGACAGCAAGAAAATCAAATCAGTCAATACTTACAGAATTTAATAGACTACTCATTGAAGGATAAATGCTGAAGCTTAAATTCTTTGGCCACATAATGAAAAGATAGGACTTATTGTAAAAGATCCTGATGTTTAGGAAGGATTGAAGGTGAAAGGGGAAAGAGATTACAGAGGATGAGATGGATATACATAGCAATGGTTGAATAGCAAGGAACATGATCTTGGATAGACTTCAGGAGATAATGGAGGATAGAAGTATCTGACTTGCTATGGTCCATGGATGGGGTCACAAAGAGTCAGGCAGGACTTAATAAATCAGCATCTATTACCTCTTTATGAGTACAAATATGGGCCAATCACAATATTTTAGGAGGAGCTGAAATACAATGGTCCATCCTCTTTTGGAGACATGAACCTACTAGAATTATCTTGCTCTTATTGTGAAAAGTTGTCTTTAAAAGTGTACAATTTCATGCAAATCAAAACAACTCTGAAGTACTACCTCACATCTAGCAGATTGGCTAACATGACAGTAAAGGAAAGTAATAAATATTGGAGGGGATGTGGCAAAATTGGGACATTAATGCATTGCTGGTGGAGTTGTGAATTGATCCAACCATTCTGGATGGCAATTTGGAATTATGCCCAAAAGGCTATAAAAGACTGTCTGCCTTTGATCCAGACATACCACTGCTGGGTTTGTATCCCAAAGAAATCATAGGGAAAAAGACTTGTACAAAAATATTTATAGCCACACTCTTTGTGGTGGCAAAAAAATGAAAAATGAGGGAATGCCCTTCAATTGGGGAATGACTGAACAAATTGTGGTATCTGATGGTGATGGAATACTATTGTGCTAAAAGGAATAATGAACTGGAGGAATTCCATGTGAACTGGAATCAGCTCCAGGAATTGATGCAGAGTGAAAGGAGCAGATCCAGGAGAACATTGTACACAGAGACTGATACACTGTGGTACAGTTGAACATAATAGACTTCTCTACTCGTAGCAATGCAATGATCCAGAAAAATTCTGAGGGACTTATGAAAAGAATGCTATCCAGATCCAGAGGGAGAATTGTGGGAGTAGAAACACAGAAGAAAAACAACTGCTTGAACACATGGGTTGATGGGGATATGATTTGGGATGTAGACTCTTTTTTTTTAGACCCTTAACTTCTGTGTATTGGCTCCTTGGTGGAAGAGTGGTAAGGATGAGCAATGGGGGTCAAGTGACTTGCCCAGGGTCACACAGCTGGGAAGTATCTTAGGCCAAATTTGAACCTAGGACTTCCAGTCTCTAGGCCTGACTCTCAATCCACTGAGCTACCCAGCTGCCTGAGGGATGTAGACTCTAAATGATCACCCTAGTGCAACTATCAATAATACAGAAATAGGATTTGATCAAAGATACATGTAAAGCCCAGTGGAATTGTGCATTGACAATGGGGAATGTGGGGTAGGTTTGGTGGAGAAGGAAAGAACATGAATCATGTAACCATGGAAAAATATTCTTTTTTTAAAAAAATTTTTACTTTTAGAAAAATTTCCATGGTTACATGATTCATATTCTTACTCTCCCCTTCTCCCATCCCATCCTCCCATCCCCCCATAGCCGACACATATTTCCACTGTTTTTTTTACATGTGTCATCGATCAAGACCTACATGGAAAAATATTCTAAAAAAAATTGAACCAAAAAAATTAAAAAATAAAATAAGAAAATAAAAATGTACAATTTCAAATTTTTATTAGCTGTGACTCTGGGCAAGTTACTTTAAACCTCTGCCTCAGCTTTCTCAACCATAAAATGGGGATAAAAATAACACCTCATAGTTGATCAATGGAGATAATGTCTGTATAGGGATTAGCAATGAGAAGAGTGAATCAAACTCTCTTTTTCTATCAATCAGCAACTTTTAAGTTAATTAAGAACTTAAGTACCCCTACTTAGTACCTTAACAGTCACTAAGTATGAGAATTGCAAGTCACTTGCTAGAGTGGATGACAACTCCAGTGGTCACTACTTTCTCCCTCCTTCCCCCCTCCCCCTAACATCCTTCCCCCCCAATGTTAGGCAAATTGAAAGACTTCGATTGGTTCCCATAAAGTGGGGAAGGGACAAGAAATGACATGGAAAAAGGCCTATAAAAAGTCCTGAACTTCCTGTCCAAGGGACTTCTCCTTGAGACTTCTTTGGAGAACTCCTTGGGGCTTTTGGACTTTGACTTTGACTTCATCTTGGAGCTTTGGGCCTTTCAATTGGAGTTTTTTACTTTGGGACTTCCAACTTTCAACTTTGGAGTTTCTTGGAGTCGAGGACTTTCTTGTTGGGTTCACTGCTGCCTTGGTGAGCTTAGCTCATGAGGGTTTTTCTGCATTGGGACCTTACCTGGATCCTGCCTGGCTTGCTGGTGAATGATTAGGATTCCCATGTGAAGACTGGAACTCTGTCAGGGAGCAAGCTTCATTTTACAAGATCAGCATTTAGAATAGGTTAGGCAGTCTCCTTACCTCTTTCCCTTCCACATTTCCATATTTTTACTAATATTCCAATTAAACAAAATTGTTAAAAGCTGCTAACAGTTTTCCTGACTTAAGAGATAATAATTGGCAACAGCTTTTTTATAACTCTCTTATTTAGTCAAAACACCAATTTAACCATTATAGCAATCATAGTAAATGCTCTGTAATACATGTTTATTCTCTAACTTATAAATGCTTATTCTCTAATCTCCACCTCTCATCTAGCCCCTGAGATATCAAGATCATTTAGGAGTAGATCTGTTGAAAGCTACACTTAAACTTGTTAGAATAACATCAGCATTTTTTCTCTAATTTTTAAAAATCTTTCAATCTTTAAGAGAGAGAGAGAGAGAGAGAGAGAGATACTAGGGAGAAACAATAACATTTTATTTTTAAAAAGAGAGAGACATCAACAGCTCTGTAACATTAGAGAAAGGGTGAACTACATCTCATGTGTGGCCCTTCAACCCCCTCATACGTATGCCCTGGAATACCATATCAGTTTCTGTTTACCTGTGAAACCAGTTTGACTGGTACACTACCAGTGGCATTTTTTCAGTCTCTTGCTGGATTGGTACTTGGGTTTCCTAATTTCCTTCTCCTTGTTCCTCTTTCCTTGCTCCTCATTCTTTCTTAAGTAATTCAGAAAATTCCTTAACTGTCCTGATTCTTTAGTTAACAGGGCAGTCTGTTTTTGGCACTGTGTTCCAAAAAAACAAAACAAAACATATATATAAATAAATAAACATATACGTATATAAAAATATTTGAACCCAGAGGCATTCAAACAAAGAAGTGATATGCTTCTTACCACAAAGGCTCGAGTGTGCGTAGGCACGCACACACACACATACAAAACATATTGAAAACATATTGTAAACATAGAGTCAGCACACTTAGAGTATTTGCTTCTGCTCTCTTCTACCCCTTGTGAGTAGCACCTGGAGAAAGCTATCTCTCTGGGTTAGTGTTCTTCATCTGAGTTCCCTTGTTCCCCAGACAGAGAAGGATGGGAAGAAGGTGTAGTAGCAAATCTCACAAGTTTGACTAGGATTTCACTCAGAAGAATCATCTTGAGGTCTCCATAATATGAGGTTGCCATTTTTGTTGAATGTCCTTTTCATGCTATAGATAAGTAAATCTCTTTTTATCATTCACAAGACTTTTGAGTGCCTCATTCTGTTCTAGTATTGAATTTAAACTATGTGGGGATTGGAATGATTCAGATCCGGATGAGAAGAGACTTTTTTTAACTTATTACATATTATATGGTATAAGATGTTCATCTAAAACTAATTTTTGCTGAACTCTCTTCTACTTTTTCTAATAATTCTTAGTAAAAACGGAATTCTTTAACAAACATCCAGATCCTATATTCATTGTAATTTATTGTGGCATATGGTATAAAATGTTTGTCTTTATCTATTTTCTGTCACACTTCTTTTCCAGGAATTTTGGCCAAATATGGAATTTTTCCTAGCTACTTTATGTTTCAGTGTTGGTTTTTTTTTTTTAATGGAATCTTTCTCTCTGTTTAATAATTTTTGCTGAGTTCATCATTTTTCTTTTCTTTTTTTTGTTACTATATCTTTTCAGAGATAGAGTTATTGTTGTTTTAATCTCTAAGGACTACTTTATTAACATCCCTAAAATTTTGTTAAGGGAAGCTAGATAGTGTAGTTGATAGAGTGTCAAGCCTGGTGTCAGAAAGACCCAGGTTCAAATCTAACCTTAGATGCTGACTAGCTGTGAGGCCCTAAGGCAAGTCAAACACCCCCTTTTGGCCTTAGTTCCTCATCTGTAAAATGAGCTAAAAAAAGAAATGGCAAACCATTCCAGTATCTTTGCTAAGAAAACTGCAAAAGGGGTGAGGCACAATTTAAAAGGATTAGACAAAAATTTTGATATTTTTTCATCATTTAATTTTATTTCACGTTATTTTTGTTTCTTTGGTTTACTATTTGTTATTGTCCTAGATGTTTTAATTCTCTACTTAGGTTTGTATCTTTTTTTGTTTTCTCTATGTTAATTAATATTTTTATTGAATGGTAATATGTAAAAATGTATTTAACACATCTGCCTAACTTTTATTTATAATTTCTATACATAAAATGTATAGAACCCTTACCATTCATCTTAGAATCAATACTGTGTATCAGTTCGAAGGCAGAAGAGTGTTAAGAGCTAGGCAATGGGGGTTAAGTATTAATATTAAAATTGATAAAGGCTGGTATAAATATATATATATTAGTATTTTAATTAAAGCCATGTTTATAGATAAAGTTATCAGACCACGCGCTTGTAAGCATTCAAAACTGCCGCCTCCATTACTGTCTTGAGTCTGCTGGCCAAGAGCCTACTGGCAAAGAGGCCACTCCCTCCTAACCCAGGAGATTTAAGCTCTTCCCTGCATCAAGACGTAGGCCTCCCCAAGCCCAAAAACCCAGAAACGGAAACCAGTTGGACCATGTTGGATCACGGGAAATGTAGTTTGATACATTTTCCCAAATTTCACTTTTACAATTCCCTGTGAGGTCCGGCAAAAAAAAAGGTTAGTCCTTTTTTCTTTGCTGGACCTGTAAAAATAAACAACTTCTAAAATTTTCAGGAATTTGGGGATAAAAGAAATAGATGAACAAATGGTTAAAATTAGCCGCATTGACAAAAAACCAATTTGGGGCTGTCCCCCACTGGCATAACAGTGTACAATTAAAACAATACATACAACTCAATTTCAACTCCCCATAGTTCAATCAACTGCACCCCAAAGTTCAAAGTTTGATCTTCATGGTACAGTGAAGGCTTTTCAGACATCTTCATGTGTCCTCACCAAACAAGTTCGTCGTCTGGATTCTGGGGAGATGGCAAAATCCTTATTCTGAAATTATTCTCAAAAGAATTTAAACTTTACATTATAGATTACAAAACATACATTTTCTTCTAAGATTATACAATTTAATTCCCCGTGAAATTACTCCTAAAAGAGTTAAATATACATATATTTTTACATTATCGAATTTTTAAAAACTTAACAGATATCCCCATGAGGTAAATCTTAAACACACCTTTTTTCTAAAAAAAGGTACCTCAGGTCAGCTAAGGATGGCAAAATACAAAGAATAAAATTCAAGAAAAAAGAAGAAAAATTAACTTGTGAAATGTAAAATGTGCAAAAATCTAGGGAAAAAAAACTTAGACCTTTGAATGAAGGTCTAATTAAAGTGAATTCAGCAGTGTGCAATTACCCATCCAGGGCCAGGACTTAAGGAAAATGTCTCTCTCTGATCTGACTTATCATCAGCTTTTTAGGGAAGTGAGCCAAATAAAATAACCAATCTTAGGTGCTTTCTAGGAATCTAAGTCGAGGGGACCCACGTCCTCTAAAGTTTTAGAAAAGCCTGGGACTCCAGGACTCAAACCCCAATTTCCAAGCCCTAAAGTATTGGCATAGAACTGCTGCAATTTATGCAGATTTAGTCAGTCAAATCTCTGACCATGTGCTTTCTTTAGCACTATTAACAGCTTTCATATTCCCTTCTGGAATCAGAGAGGCATTTAAATCACAGTCCTATAGGCTCAGGTATTTGCTGTAGAATCAGAAAAAGGATAAATAATGATTATATATGTACTTCCAGTACAAGATGAGAAAAGGGGAAAATCAATTTCTCATTAGAAAAATGTTTTAAAAAGTCAAAAATATATATATAGCTTAGAATTAGAAGGGTTATGTTACCCAAAAATGAGACTTTCTGTGAGAGAAAGTGGGTTTTACAAAATAGCAGATTCACAATGCACATTCAAATAGAGTACCATTATTTCCAATAGCACATTTTAAAACAATAAACAGTGATGTTTAAAATTATATACTTGTTACAACTTTTAACCCTTGGCAAATGTTGTTATTGCTTCCATAGCAAAGAATATACAGGAGCTCCTTGACTCTCTGTATTTAAAAAAAAATCCTGGGTAGGAAATGCTTCTACCCATTTAAGGCAATAATATCTCTTATAATAAAATATATAAAAGCTTTATCCTTTAAGACAACAATTCTTAAGGATTTAAAGTAAAAGTTAAAAAAGATCTCTTGTAAAATTACAAGGTAATATTTAAAGCATGGAAACTTTCAAGGTTCTTTGCAATTACCAAGACAGAATAAATTTTTAAAGACATGTGCTCTATAAGATGTTCATAGGTGGTACATATAACCGCATTGTTTTTGATACAGTAAGCTTTAAGTAAATTAGGAAATATAATAACATCATAAGCAGAAACTTCATTAGCGTAAAATGATTCAGTGCAACAGGAAAATCAACGAAATAAGCAAGATTAATTTACAAAAGTAATTGGCAAAATACAGTAAGATACAGTTTCTTTAAAAGTCATTCAGTTCTGAAAGGTTTTTGTTTTTTTTTTTTTTATAATCAGTCTTTGCTCAAAGTTCTGAGCAGGTATGGGGTGAAATTTCTTCCCCTGAGTTCAGTTTTTAATCACAAGCAAGTCTGAATAGGCCATTCGGCCAATTAAGGGTAAATGCTAGGTCCATGTGGTGTCGGGTCATTGTAGAAAATCCCACATGTAGAGCTTGTGTGGGTGGCTAAATTAGGTCTTTAGAGAAACACGTGGAAGGCTAGAATGTCTCCTATAAGAAAGTAGAGAGAAAGGGGAATATACCCAAATTGTTAGTGGCAGGAACTGAAGCAGTCTCTGGAGGTCGAGATCTTGGCAAGTCAGGACTGGGTTCCTTCCCGGAAATCTCAGGAAAAGCAGCTCGGGGTTCTGGAGTGGAAGCGGCAGCACTGGCGAGTCAGGATTGGAGATCACAGGGACTGGGAGGCTTGCAGGCTTTCGGCGCGGCAGGAATGGAGATCAAGTCAGGAGTCAGGAGCTCGGCTGTGAGACGAAACTTGCTGGGCACCGGCAGTCCATCAGAGCCAGCAAGGGCCACCAGGCCCGGGGCATTGAGCAAAATAATTCGCAGCCCAGCGGCAATTAAAACCATTGTCTCTCTTCCCCGTAAAACAGCCTCTAGGCTGGGGAAAATTGGGAGAGGACTGGGCAAGGAAAAAAATCGCTTCTGAGACTCTGGGTCCCAAAGCCGCATGGCTTTTTCCTCTTAGGCTATCTAGAAAATTGAGAATTTTATTTCCAAACTTCTGGTTGCCATAATTATTAATATTAAAATTGATAAAGGCTGGTATAAACATATATATATTAGTATTTTAATTAAAGCCATGTTTATAGATAAAGTTATCAGACCACGCGCTTGTAAGCATTCAAAACTGCCGCCTCCATTACTGTCTCGAGTCTGCTGGCCAAGAGCCTACTGGCAAAGAGGCCACTCCCTCCTAACCCAGGAGATTTAAGCTCTTCCCTGCATCAAGACGTAGGCCTCCCCAAGCCCAAAAACCCAGAAACGGAAACCAGTTGGACCATGTTGGATCACAGGAAATGTAGTTTGATACATTTTCCCAAATTTCACTTTTACATAAGTGACTTGCCCAGGGTCATATAGCCAGGAAGTGTCTGAGGTCAGATTTAAACCTAGAACCTCCCATCTCTAGGCCTGGCTCTCAATCCACTGAGTCACCCAGCTGCACCACATGTAATGTATATTTTACAAGTATCATTCGCCACTGAAAAATGTGTGTATAATTTGCTATTCTCATAAAATCAACTCTTAGTCTTATTCATTATTTCAATGGTTCTCTTAGTTTCAATTTTATTAATTTGTCTTTTAATTTTTAGGATTTCCAATTTAGTCTTTAAATGAGGATTTTTAATTTATTCTTTTTCTAGGTGTTTTTTTTTTAGTTGTATGTCCAATTCATTGATCTGCATTTCTTTGTTTCACTGACATAAGTGTTTAGAGATATAAAATTTCCACTAAGTACTGTTTTGGCTATATCCCATAAATTTTGATATGTTGTTCTCCTCATTGTCCTTTTCATTAATACAATTATTGATTGTTACTATAGTTTGTTCTTTGACCTATACATTTTGAAGAAATAACTTATTTAGTTATTGAATTCTCCAATTCATTTTTTATTTATCTTTCCATGGAGCTTTATTGATTATAATTTTTATTATGTTATGCTCTGAAAAGGATGCATTTATTATTTCTGCTTTTCTGCATTTGGTTGTGAAGTTTTTATGCCCTAATACATGGTCATTTTTTGTGTAGGAGCCATGTAATGCTGAAAAAAAAGGTATATTCCTTTCATTCTCATTCAATTCTCTCCAGAGATCTATTGGTTCCAACTTTTCTAAGATTTCATTCACTTCTTTTACTTCTTTCTTATTTATTTTTTGGTTAGATTTATCTAGATCTGAAAGGGGGAATTTGAGGTCCCTGACTAGTATAGTTTTATTGTCTATTTCTTCCTGAAATTAATTTAATTTTTCCTTTAAAAATTTAGAGGTATACTATCTGGTGCATATATGTTTAGTATTGATATTACTTCATTGCTTTTAGTACCTTTTAGTAAGACGTAATTTCCTTCTTTGTCTCTCTTACTCAGATCTATTTTTGCTTTAGCTTTGTCTGAGGTCATGATTGCTTCTCTTGCTTTTTTAACTTTAGATGATGCACAATAAATTCTGCTCCAGCCTCTTACCTTTACTCTGTGTGTATCACTCTACCTCAAATGTCTTTATTGTAAACAACATGTAGTAAGATTCTGGTTTTTAATCCACTCTGTTATCCACTTCTGTTTTATAGTTAAGTTCATACCATTTACATGCACAGTTATGATTACTAACTGTATATTCCTCATAATCTCACTTGCTCCTTTTGATCCTGCTCTTTTTCTTTTCACGCTATCCTTCCTTACCAGTGTTTTGCTTTTTATCACCCCACAATTCTCCCTCCCTCCTATTACCACCCCACTTCCCTTATCTTATTCCCCTCCTACTTCTCTGTAGGGTAAAAAGATTCTATACCACAATGAGAATGGTTGCTATTCCCTTGCTGAACTACCCACCCTCCACTCTTCCACTGTAATAGATTTTTAGGCCTCTTTAAGTTAGATAATTTACCCCATTCCATTTCTCCCTTCCCTTTTCTCTTAGTGCAATCCTCTTTTCCAAAACTCAATTTTTTCCTTTTTTTGCATATCATATCATCCCAATCAGCTTTCTTCCCCCACTCTGTCTAAGTATACTCCTTCTAACTGCTCTATTACTAATAAAAATTTTTCAGAATTACAAAGCTCTTCTTTCCATGTAGAAATAAATATAGTTTGACCTTATTGAGTCCCTTACATTTTTCATTTCTTATTTACCTTTTTGGCTTCTCTTGGGCCTTGTGTTTGGACTTCAAATTTCCTGTTTGAGTCTGGTCTTTTCATCAGGAATGCTGGGAAATCTTCTACCTTATTCAATGACCATTTCTCCCTTAGTTTTTCACTCAATTTTGTTGGATAGGTGATCTTGGATTGTAAATCTAAATCTCTCACCTTCCAGAATATCATATCCCACACCTTCCTTTAATGTGGAGGCTACTAAGTCCTTTGTAATCCTGACTATAGCTCCATGGTATTTGAATTGTTTCTTTCTGACTGCTTGCAGTATTTTCTCCTTGACTTGAGGGTTCTTGAATTTAGCTCTTATATTCCTGGAAATTGTCATTTGAGGATTTCTTTCTGGAAGTGATCTGTGGATTCTTTCAATTTCTATTTTATTGTATTGTGTAATGCAAGATTGCTAGCAGAAGCCTTTTGCTTCTGCAATTTCAAACTGTCACAGAAAGGCAGTTGGAGGTTTTAGAATCTTCAGAAAGTCAGTTGGAGCCTGAGGCTATAAATAGGGCCAAAGTCCAACTGATGGGGCTTTTGCCTTCTGGCTTAATAAACTATAACTGTGCTCTTATCCCTATCTAAGTTTTGGAGTTAGTAACCCCTTTTACTATTTTACAAAACTTAGATAGGGATAAGAGCACAGTTATAATTTAGCTTAGAGTAAGAGTAGTAAAATCCTTTTAAATCTTAGCAACCAGGAAATGTTGCAAGGTACAAATTTCCCAAAGACAAATGAGCAGATTGTAATGCAAGATTGCTAGCAGAAGCCTTTTGCTTCTGCAATTTCAAACTGTCACAGAAAGGCATTTTGAGGTTTTAGAATCTTCAGAAAGTCAGTTGGAGCCTGAGGCTATAAATAGGGCTGAAGTTCAACTGATGGGGCTTTTGCATTCTGGCTTTTGCTTTGACTGGGGGCTTTTGCTTTTTGGGCTTTGGCTTAGTCTGTTGGCTTCAGCTTTTTGGCTTGGCTTTGGCCTTTTGGCTTTGGCAGTGGCCTGTGCTTATTTTTGTCTTGGGGAAATTTGGACCTATCTAATTTCTCTGGACCTCTCCCTGATCTCTCCATTACATCCCTGCTATTTCCCTGAAGTTCCCTTTGGGCCCTAAGGGAGGAAGGGTGGGTTGGTGATTGGACATTGTGGGTCTAGATTCTGTAGGCAAGTAGGGCATCCTAAACAAGTTAACTCCAATTTAGTGATCTGATAGATATTTTACTTCAAAGGCAGTCAAACCTTCCTGACTGGGAGAGCCAAACTCTCTCAGGCTAAACCTCTCCTGTGACCCATCCCCCACCATCGAACCTTCTCCCTAGCAGCGGTTAGAAAACCTAAAATCTCTTTCCCTCCGATTATTCCTGACTTTAATAAATCCCCTTTGTTACCTATACAAGTCTCTGGTGAATCATTTTATCGAAGATTAAGGCAAAGGCTGAAGAGGGAAGGAATTATTTTCTTTTTATTTCTTGAGGGAACCACAGGCATCCATCTTGGCAGGAAGTATCTACCTGAGACTTCCTGCAGCCATCAGTTTCACTGGCAGGGAGGAGCCCTTTTGTCTCCTCCCTCAAGGGACTTAGAAATTAACAAGAGAAGTCCTTCAGCCAGATATAAAACATTTCTGACTGGCCCAATCCCCCTGTACCTTAGAGATACTTTCCCTAATTGAAGAACCTCAGCCTATTTCCTCAGTATTCTCTGTCTCTAGCCTCGGTGAATAAGCCTGTTTAAGCTGCCCTCCTGTATACTCCCTGTCATTCCGTTACCTTTCTATATACCACCTCATCCTTCCCTACACTCAGCTATCTCTTTCATTCCCTTTCCAATTCACCTCATCACCTTTTATCCCTCCTCACTACCCAAATTGCCTGAGACTTGTCAAGATTACCCTACTTCTTTATAACACTTGTTCAAGAATATCTGGGCAGTTTTCTTTGATAATTTCTTGTATTATGAAGTCCAGAATTTTTTTTAATCATTGCTTTCAGGCAGTCCAATAATTCTTAAGTTGTCTCTCCTGTGTCTATTTTCCAGGTCAGTTGTTTTTTCAATTAGATATTTCATGATTTCTTCTGTTTTTTCATTCTTTTGATTTTGTTTTATTGTTTCTTGATGCCTCATGAAGTCAATAGCTTCTAGATGCTCAATTTTAATTTTTAAGAAATTATTTTCTTCCATCAGTTTTTGAGTCCACTTTTTCATTTGGCCCATTTCTTCTTACATTGCTTTCATTTCTTTTCCCCACTTTTCCTCTGCCTCTCTTAATAGATTTTCAAAATCCTTTATGAGCTCTTCCAAAATCTGAGTCCAATTCATACTTTTCTTTGGAGCTTTGTGTGTGTTTGCTTTTTTTTCACTGTCACCTTCTGGGTCTGAACCTTGCTTTTTGTCTCCATAAAATTTTTCTATAGTTAGGTGTGTGTGTGTGTGTGTATGTGTGTGTGTGTGTGTGTGTGTGTGTGTGTGTTAAATGTGTGCTCATTTTCCCAGTTTTTTTTCTTGACTTTCCCTCTTATTTAAAGGTAGGCTCTGTTCTCTTGGAGGATAGGGAATTCTCTTAAACTTCAGTTTTTCCTTTATGCTACCCTTATCCTTATTTCTGGGTTTCTGCAAGTTTCAGTTCTTCCAAGATGGTATGGTAGCCTGTGAGGTGGGAGCTCTTAGAGCTGCCTCCCACTGCTGATTCAGTCACCCCCTGAGACTGCTGATGGCTCAGATTCTAGTCTCAGGCTTGGGCATAGGCTTTTGGTCTCATTCTAGGCTTGATCAGTAAAGGCACAATGCACACTGAAGACTTTTCTGCCCTGGGGCTCTGCCTTGAACTTTGGCAAGAGCCAGCCAGGCCCCCACAAGCCAGCATCCTGGGTACTGGAATTGGAGGCTAAGGGGTAGGAGGCTAAGCTCTGGATCTACCAACTGCCCCAAAATGGAATTCAGATCTCAAGCCTGGGCTGGGATTCCTGACCTCACTCTAGGCCCATAGAGATTATAGCACAGACTTCCCTGGGCTGGAATTCTGGACCTCAGCACAGATTTGCTTGGAACTTTAAGAGGTGTGTATTGGGTTAAACTACTGTAGGCCCAGTCAGGGTCTGAAGGTCTGGACATTGACTTGGGCCTAGGATCAGAACCTGGAACAGTAGATGTTGGGGGTTGGGGTCTGCCTTACTGTTGGCTTGCTCCTTACTCCTTTCTGTAGCTTCTTAATGGCTGTGCTCCCCTCTCAACCCAGGGCCCCAGATACACTCTGCCTACCTTTCAAGTTGTTCTCCCATGAAAGTTGCTTCACTCTGTCCCTTGTTTGTTCTTTCTCTCCTGTACTTCTTTTGTGGCATTATTTTAAGATTGGTTTGAGAGGCTTCTCATGGTGGTTTCAAGCTTCCCTACTTCTACTCCACCATCTTGGCTCTGGCTCTCATTACTTTACTATTCTCATTCTGAAGATGCCATAAGTCTTTCAAGCATAAATTCTTCAGCATTATGTTCAGATCTATTTTTTCAATTTTGTTGAAATTACATTTATTCAGCCTTTAGAGAATAAGTAAAGTCTCTTAAAATTACTGCTCTAACTCTGTGTTTGAGTTTTGGCTCTGAAATTAGAGAATTTGGTTCAAGTTTTGCCTCTAAAGATAATTTCCTATTTGTTTTTGTGAAAATAATTTACTTGTCCTGAGCCTCATTGTCTTTATTTGTAAATGATAGCATTGGGTTAAATGGCCTTTGAGGTTACTTCCTGACTTCCATCAATGATATTATAGCTTTTATTTATTATAGATATTTATGCTATTTGAGGCAGGTACACTTAATATTACTATTGTTTTATTATCTCTCTAGGCACAGTGAACCCTTATTGTTTCTTTTATTTTCTATTATTTCTAACATTTTCTAATATTCTATTCTATTATAATAATTTATTATTCCATAGAATAATAATTTCTATTGTTCATCCTTTATTTTCAAAGGGGACCAATGACATCATAGAGTGATCTCAACTTATTTGTGAATTGGATTTAAGTGAGACAGCGTTGTTCAAAGGTGTCAACCTCATTCTCTTCCAGAATCATCAAAGTCCAGTGGCAAGACAAAAATCAGAATAACTAGTGGTGATCTTCATTGTATTGTATGACCTTGGTGTCTTCCATGTCTGACCAACCTCTAGGCTCTCTGCAATACTTGCTTTAGCCGCTTTTGTGTTCATTTGAACAAATCATTCTCATCCATCCATTCTTCACTTCTCACATGCTTGAGGTAGACATTCCTCTAGATCAATAATGGGGTCTCAAACCTGCCAATTAACCTCAGTCCAGTTTGGTTCATTTGCCAAGACATTTTTACAAAGGTAAAGATGCACATGCTACAGCTTCTTGCAACCCCAGGTGACAGTTGAGTGAAAGTTTGACACTAAAGTGGCTGAGCAGCCCTGAAAAGGGCTTGACAAGCCCTCATTTCAGTGGTGCTAGTCCTTTTCATATAATATACAACATGACTGCAATTTTTGCTTCTCTAGAATCACCTGATTTTTTCTTCCATTCATTTTTGTATCATTTTTATCCCATTTCTCTTTTAAATATAGTGTATGCATGAGAGAGAGAAAGAGTTGTTGTCTATGTAGCTTATGTGTATCCACATTAATGTGGCTTACAGAGAGGTATGAATAGATATTTCTAGATTTTGCCCATCCTTTCTCTAAGGGAGACTTTTATTCCTGCCAGGAGAGAGAAGCAAGTAATTGATAATAGGGTCTGTTGCTATCCTATCCTTAAGTAGAGGGTATTGGGATAGAATTATATTACCTGTTCTGTTCCATATTGTTAGTCTAGTTGAAATAATTTTAAGGTTACTACTCTCCTGTGCTCCTGGACTCTCTCCCTAATGAAGAAAATAGTAAAATATGAGAGAAAAATGAAAGGAAGTTAAGCCAAAGCAAATGATACCTACAGCTGGTCTTGGAAGCAGGATAGAAAAGTATTCCCTACACCATCATCACCAGCCTACCCTGGCCTGTGCTTAATCTTGTAGGAGAATTTCTGTACAGGGAAAACCTAAACACAGGAATGGACATGGCTACTCATTTTGCTCTGAAGTGGAAGCTAGCTAATGATGTATAATGAAGGGAATGGCCCATGAAAATCCAGTCATTAGAGCATTTTCAATAGTCTCTACATGCTGTCAATCCAATTAGTAAATCCAATTTTGGATTTACTATGTGTAATGATGGGGATCTTTTAATCCTTCCTAAAGAATATGTGCTGGTATCTGAATTCCTGTCAGCTTACTGTATGGTAATGAAAAACCTTTTAATTGGCCACTGAACTGAAATTCAGAAGGCTTAAAGGGGAAGAATGCTCTCTCTTCTTTAGCATCTTTTGAGTGAGAGAGAACTATTATGGGCTTCAAGGAGTGGGGAGAGGTAGGGAGAAGCAGTGGTAGTGGTAGCAGAGGTAGCCTGTTGTAGCTGCCTAATCTACCACTCAGCCACCAAATGATCATGAACACATGATCCCTCTATTTATTTTGTCCCTTTGGGCCTTTTCTGTCCTGATTTTAGGTGAATGAATATCAGACATGGAATAGAGCAGGCTATAATCTTGTGATCTTTAAAAGGTTGGAAAGAACCCTCAGAGATCCTCTTCACTAACCAGAGTCAACCATTATCAAGTCTGGTGAAAATCTGCTCTGAAGAGTGAACTATTGACCCTGCTAAGCAGTAGATCAATTCAATGGTCAAGATATCATCTCCAGAAAGCAATGGAATAATTTTTCTATTATTCATTGGTTTATTCACCCTCAGAACTTAACTTAGTGGAGGGAATATTTTGTAGCTACCCTTTTTGGGGTAGCTACAAAATTTTAAAATTAGTTTGTTATATTAAAATATCCAGTTAATTCTCTCCCTCCCCGTTAAAGCATCATTTGACAAAAAGATATATGTATATATAAAACTATGTCTTATTTATTTCTTTTTATCAGTTCTTTCTTTGCAGGTAGACCTACACAAATCATTCTTCAAACAATATTTCTGTTGCTAAATATAAGGGTCTTCTTGTTTCACTCTTCATAATTTCATGTAGGTCTTTCCATGTTTTTCCAAAATTAACCTGCTCATCATTTCTTACAGTGCAGTAGTATTCCATCACAATCATATGCCAGAACTTGATTTGCCAATCCACAATTGATGAGCATCCATTCAATTGCCAGTTCTTTGCCACCACAAAGAGAGCTGCTATAAATATTTTAGGACATATAGGCTCTTTTCCTTTTTTCTGATGTAAAAATTGAAATTAATATATAATTATAACTTTAAAAATATTATAGTTTCTGTAAGATTTATTAGTAATCACAAGGAGTAAAGAATAAAAGGTAGCAAAATCAAACCACGTGCCATGCTAGCTTAGGCTATTCAAATAATGCCACGATTGGAAGTAAAAAGAAAGAGGAGTGCTAGCCCCTCAGTTTATCCCCCTGTCTATGTCAGTGCATAATGACAGGAAGCCAGTGGTCTCATGGGAAATGTAGTTCAAATACCCCAAAATTTCTAATAACGTGCTAATCACCTTAGGAAACAAACCTAATAATATTATTGCTGGGTCAAAAGTTATACACAATTTTATAACTTCAGGCATAATTCCAAATTGCTCTCCAAAATGAATGGATCAGTTCACAGTTCCACCAACAGTGTATTAGTGTCCCCCTTTTCCCACATCCCCTCCAACATTTGTCATTTTGTCCTTTTATCATTTTCATCAATCTGATAGGTATGAGATGTTATTTCTAAGTTGTTTTGATTTGCATTTATTTTTTCTGATCGATAATGATGTAGAGCAGTGATGGGCAAACTATGGCCTTTGGACCAGATGCGAGTCCCTGAAATGTTCTATTTGGCATTGTGATATTATTACTAATCTGACAAATACAATGAGTAGGATACAATACAATGAAACTTCGAAAGAGTTGCCTTAGAAACAGACTGACAGATGAGCATTTCCTTTCCTTTGGCCCCCTCTTTAAAAAGTTTGCATCGCTGATGTAGAGCATTTTTAAAATATAGTTGTGTATTGCTTTGATTTCTTCATCTAAAAACTATCTGTTCATAACTCTTGACCATTTATCTATTGGGGAATTGGCTCAATTCTTATATATGTGACAAAGCACTCTGTTTAGATATGAGGTCTGTATCTGATAGGTAATATGTTCTCTTATCTTTTTTGCTTATGAAATCTCCCTTTATGCTGAGGTCATCTATCCATTTTGATCTCTCTTCTTAAGTGATATAAGATATTGGTCTATATCTAGTTTCTAGATCACAGTGATATATCACAAAGATTACATGTTATGACCAAACAGGATTTATTTCAGGTATATAGGGTTGATTTAATATAAGGAAAACTATTAACATAATTGATTACATCAGAAAAGATAACAAAAATCATAGGAGTATACCAATAGATGCAGAAAAGACTTTTGACCAAGTATCCACCATTTTGTTATTACTCTCTCCAGGGATTGACAGTATGAAGAGGGATGAATATGCCTTAATGTGAGGGAATTTTGTACTTCATTCTTTCCTATACTTTCTGTGCAAATTTCCCTTTATAAAAGCAATTAGAGATTAATTGGTTAATTTATATTAAGGAAATATTATCTGTTGGACAGTGGAGTTAATACAGACTCTTGGTTCATCATCCCAATTTGCATTCAAACTGGCAATTTGGATCCCCAGTGGGTAAATGACTACTGTTCCCCTTAGAGTTTTAGGGGTAATTTTGAAGGCTTGGAGTTTCTGATACCATTGCTCACAAGTCCAAGTATGAAATCCTACCTCAACTTAGAATATGATTTTTTTTTTGGTGACTTGTCTTCCTTTCTATGTATGTCTATGGAATATTTTACATTTATGTGTGTGTGTGTGTGTGTGTGTGTGTGTGTGTGTGTGTGTGTGTGTAATTCTACTGCATGATTCTCCCCTTTTTTTCTCTTTGATTTTTATAATTTATTTTTTAGCATCTTATTGATTCTTTTGTTTTTATGTTATAGTAACATCATGATCCCTTTCCTCGGAATAAACCTTCCCTTATGATAAAGAAAAACCATTAAGTCAAAGTATCTCCAACAGGGTCTATCTGACAATGGGTATAATATTGTGTCCTAGTAGGTCCCCACTCCTCTGCATAAGATAATTTTGCTATATAGTTCACCTTCACAATAAATTTAAAAAAATGAAATAAATTCATGAATTGATTGGAGTAACTATTATATATGAAATAGGCATCATAACTATCTCAGCACTTTTTTTTTGAGATCAATCAGTCACCTAGTATCTACTGTGTGCCAAGCATTATGCTAAGTACTAGTGATACAAGGAAAGGGTTGCAAAAAATAATCCCTGCTTTTAAGGAGCCCACCAGCATAAGGGAAAAGTACTTAAAATTTAATGTACAGGGGGCAGCTGGGTAGCTCAGTGGAGTGAGAGCCAGGCCTAGAGACAGGAGGTCCTAGGTTCAAACCCAGCCTCAGCCACTTCCCAGCTGTGTGACCCTGGGCAAGTCACTTGACCCCCATTGCCCACCCTTACTAATCTTCCACCTATGAGACAATACACCAAAGTACAAGGGTTAAAAAAAAATTTAATGTACCATGAAAACATGAGATATTACTATTTTTCCTCAAAAATTTCCAGTGAGGTGGCTAAATTTTCCAAACTTAAAGAGAACATTTGGTAAATTGGGTCCAATAAATTAGAAGCAACACAGACGTATAGATTGCACCTTAAACATAGGAATACACATTCATAAAACACAGAGAATGGAAATATAGCTGATTACTTTGGAAAATTACAGCTTTAGGTTTACCATTTAATTTCTTTTCATGGGAATATCCTAATGTAAAAACATCAGAAAGACTAGGTATTCAGGCAGCTAGGTGGTACGGTGGATAGAGTGCCAACCCTGGAGCCAGAAAGACCTGAGTTCAAATTCAGCCTCACTTAATAGCTACCTGGGAAAATCACTTAGTGCTGTTTTCCTTGGACATCTTTAAAATGAGTTGGAGAAGGAGATGTCAAACAACTATAATAACTTTGCCAAGAAAAATACAAATAAGGTCCAAAAGAGATGGACAAGATTGGACAAATACATAAAAGCATGAAGGAAATTATAATTTTTTAGAGTCAGTTTGGTATCACATGTGTAGAACTGGGAAGGGAGAAATCATAATACAACACCCTTATTTTATAGATGAAGATCAGAGAGACCCAGAAAAGTGAAGCAATTTGTCGAAATTCACAATTGGAACTAATAGAACTAAGACCTGAACTGAAACCCTCTGGATCCAAATCTAGTAGTCTTTCTGCTATACCATGAAGCCTTCTCTTAGGTGCGTGGCTTGGGAGACCTCCATCCCAGTAGTCCTCACTCAAACTTTGGCAAACAGTCTATACAAAAATTCTGAGGGAGCTTCCCAGAAAACTACAGTCTCTAGGATACAGCTCTGGAAGAGAGGAAGCAAATGTCTTGCCTCTATTCTCCTGCCACCAATGTGCTAAATTGACTAGTGCCATCTTTTTCCTTCTTCCAATTCTCCTTTCAAAAAAAAGAAAATCTAGAGGCAAGCTGAGCTGTGCCCATAATTCAGGTAAATTATCCTTAATAGAAACTGATTATATAGTTCTGATCATCATTTGTTCTATTCTATGTGTGGTTATTCTGTGCAATAAAATGTGTTAAATGGAATAAACAAACCATAAGTCCTGTGGTGATGCATTCACCACAATGTCCATATAAGGGAATAAGAGCCAGTGCAAGTGCAAAGTGCTACAGATTCTCAGCCTCCTCCTTTTGCATGCACTTCCTCTGCTCTGATGCTATCCCTCATATTCACCAGAACCACTTCCTATCCTTCCATGCTCTACCATTTTGAGAAGACAAGTTGGCTTCTAGCTACCACCTGCCACTTCTCTAATGTCACAGCATTTTTCTGACTTCCTGGTTTTCCAAAGTCATTCCGTTTTCCATACTCAATCAATAGCTAATCTCTCTAGCAGTCACTCCCACAACATGGGAAGATAAGAAGGGTATCTTTTTTTTAGTAATTTTTTTTAAACCCTTACCTTCCATCTTGGAGCCAATACTCTGTATTGGCTCCAAAGCAGAAGAGTGGTCAGGGCTAGGCAATGGGGGTTAAGTGACTTGCCCAGGGTCACACAGCTGGGAAGTGGCTGAGGCCAGATTTGAACCTAGGACCTCCCGTCTCTAGGCCTGACTCTCAATCCACTGAGCGACCCAGCTGCCTGCAGAAGGGTATCTTCTTGCAGAAGCAATAATACTCGTATATCGCTCCCCCTTTTGTTCATGTTGCATTTCTCTTGGCAGCATTTTCCTTGCAAAGATCTTTGTCATCAACTTTTCCCTGTATTGGGGGTACTCTCTATGCCTCATAAGGAACTGTCTAGCTTTTCAAGGATGTCTGCCTGCTTAGGGATTCATGCAAGTCAAGGGCAAACACTGGGTGAGCACCTATTACTGATGGGCAGTAGACTGATGGGTAGATGTAGGAATAGGTTTTGATGGTGCAGACTTAATGAGTAATTTTGTCTGCCACAAGAAGCTTACCACAGCAATCATTACTCAAAAGGATCATGCAATTGGATGACCTTCACTGATTACCTTTCTTCAGGACCCAGACCTGCCCATTCTTTAGGAGGAATGGAGGAAATCTTGGACTTCTTGGGGTAGTAGTAGCTCATTTTTAAGGGGCAGCATCCCATGTTTTCAACTGGCCAGAAATGGATTATCTCAGTATTTATACAGCTTTGAGACTAAGCTCTGGATGGTATTTAACTACCCACTGACACAGGATGTTACAACTTTAGTGCTAAATGCAAGGCAAATGTAAAACTCTTGCCTGATTGCAGGACTAGATTTCATTGGCTGAACATTATTTGGATCTAGTAGGTTATTGTATGTTCCTCAGGGAAAGTCCTTAATAAATATTTGAGGAAGATTCTCCATTAAGACTCAAGGGGATTGCAGCATGTGTGTGTGGTGTAGGTGCACTGGTGGGCAAGGTTGATATTTGTCCAGTGCCTTAAGGATGCTAAGCACTTTTCACAAATTACTTTATTTGAATTTTTCTGGTAATCACTATATGTATAGTTAATACTAAGGCTCCAAGGGTGTCAGAAATAGAATTCAAACCTCAAGCAAAGTGATGTCCCAACTAGGCCTCTATCACCACAGTTGGCATCAGAAGGAGGGAGATACCTGGAAAAACCTAGTTCTCACATAGGAGTCAACCAAATGATTGGGACTACAAGCAAAGTCCAAGGTCTCCTATTGATGTTCAAAAGGACCAGGGCATTGAAACCAAGTCTGACACCAAGCCAAATACATATTCCTTGTGTGTTATATATTTTGGGTATATCCTAGTCCCTACCATCCTGGGATATAAATACTGAGTTTTTGCAAATAAATATTGCCATTTTCAAATTATTCTAGTTTCTAGGAACCATAGAACTCTGGCTTACACTGCTTTTTCATTCTTTTCATCTTGGTGACTTATTCTAATTTTTAAAAAATTATTTTCTTAAGTGAGCTTTTGTAACTCCATTTCCACTTGGCCAATTCTACTTTTTAAGGAATTCATTCCTTCAGTGAAATTTTGTATGTTGTTTTTTTATTTGACCAATTATA
The DNA here is from genome assembly GCF_016433145.1 of Gracilinanus agilis. Taxonomy (NCBI): domain Eukaryota; kingdom Metazoa; phylum Chordata; class Mammalia; order Didelphimorphia; family Didelphidae; genus Gracilinanus; species Gracilinanus agilis. Next base: position 202,309,188 of record NC_058134.1, on the reverse strand, counting down.
CTTTTTAAGAAATTTTTCCTCATAACTAGATTTTTGGGCCTCTTTCACCATTTGACCTATTCCATCTTAAAAGGTGTTATTTTCTTCCATGTTTTTTGTGCCTCATTTAATGAGCAATCAAATAATTTTTCATAATCTTACATCACTCTCATTTCCTTTCCCAATTTTTTCTGTACCTCTTTTGTTTGATTTTTAAAATCCTTTTTGAGCTCTTCCAGGAACTCTTTTTTGACTTGAGACCATATTTTTCTTTGAGGCCTTTGATGCAGTAGTTTTGACTTTGTTGTCCTCTTCTGAGTTTATGTTTTGATGTTCCCTTTCTCCATAATAACTATAGTTAGTTTTTTTTTTATTGTTTGCTTATTTTTTCTAGTCTTTTCCTTGACTTCTAAATCAAAAAACTTTTAAAGTTGGGCTCTATTTCTGTGGTAGAGAGATCACTGTCCCAAGCTTCAGGTTTTTTATGCAACTGTTTCAAAGCTGTATCTGGATATCTATAAGCTTTTAGTTCTCCAAGGTAATATTACCATGGCAGAGATGTATTTACTTCTCTCCTATCCTGTGTCCTGATTTTTGAGTGACTACAAGCACTATTTTCTTCCCTACTATGACCATGGTCCTAACTCCCCTCCAGCCACAAGCACACATGTGCTAGTAGCCCTTCTCACCCCGGGACTGGGACTCAGGATTGTGACCTGATCTTCATATGAGGAATGTAGATCTTTTGTTCAGTGTCAACAACGGGACCTCTATAATTGCATTTTCAACAGTTGTCAGAACCCCTTACAGTCTATGACCTGAGATCTTTGGAAGCCATTGCTGCTGATTCAGATGTCCCCAAGGTCTGAAATGGCTTGCCAAATTGGGGTGTGCTCCGTTGCCCTGCTCTGCACTCTGTTCCCATCCAATGTAACAGTACTTTATTGCTGACCATGTTAGTTATCTTGAGATAGAAACTTATTTTTCCTTGTCCTTTTGTAGATTCTGTCTTTTCACACTTCATTTGAGGCATTATTTTAAAGTTTTTTGGAGGGGAATTTGATACAGTTCAAAAGAGTCCCTGCCTTTTTTACTACTATCTTGCTCTGTCCCCTGTTCATTTTTTCCATATCAATATTATATCAATTATTCTCCTGGTTTTGCTTACTTCCCTCTGTATTGGTTCATACAAATCTTCCAAGGTTTCTCTGAGACTCTTCCTTTCCCTTCCCTCTTTCCTCTCTTTTCTGAGACATTCTATTTCTTTATTACATCTTTCTGATTCAACAAATACTTGTTGGACTGGGATGGATTAGGGAAGGCATGAATTCAGGACTCCTATATTCCAGGTTCATTATCACATTAACCAGCATTAATTTATGCATTCTCTAGGGGTGGGGTGATTCTAGATATTCTACTAGTCTCTGAGGGATATCTAGGAACCATGACTTGAGGATACTTTGCAAAGCAATGAATGATGCTGCTGAGAAGAAAGGTTATATCTTCTATGTGTGCAAAAAAGGAGGCAATGAACAGAAGGCAAGTGAGAAACCAGACAAACTAGGATTCATAAGTATTATATGTAGAAGCTGGAATTCCATATCATCACCCAGAATAAAGAGTGATTCTGCTGTTACTACACACCTCAAAGGAGATGAATTGAGGAATGGAGAGTTCAATTAATATCAACTGTTCTGCAAGGTCTCTAATTATAGAAGCAACAGTTATTTTTTCATTATTGTTAGGTTTTTTTCCACTGCAAGATATGAGGAGTGGTAAATTATTTTCAAAAGCACCTTCTTCCCCATCTCTACAAATGACAGCATAGTTCAGATTATATTAGGACAAAAATCATAAATTATCTTGGGAAGAGTTAACCTGCTCTTTGATCATAATTATCTTTAACAAATATTTAATGAACATGTACTATGTGCTAGGTGCTATGGGTATAAAGAGGTTTGAGCTCTCATCAAAGAGATGAAATGAAATTTCATCCAATGAATTAAACTTTCTACCTAATGAAAAAGAAAAATATGTTAAAATATAAATGCCATAGAAAGTGATGCATCTTAAATACTATCATCATAAACAATGCACACTATTGGAATTCTTAGGAAGTAGTACGAATAAAAGCCTAGTTGGGAGTGTGTGCCATGTGTTTAGAGGATTTGTGTAGGAGGCAGAATAGAATCTGAAAACGGTTTCCATGGGGATGACATTCTCTCTCTCTCTCTCTCTCTCTCTCTCTCTCTCTCTCTCTCTCTCTCTCTCTCTCTCTCTCTCTCTCTCCCAGAGACTTACTTAAAGATTTGGAGAGGCAGAATAGCCATTTTTCCATTGCCAGCAGCCATTACTTCCATTTAAGAGACACCAGTCCATATATAAAGAACAAATATTTTTAGAAATAACTGTTTAGATCAACAAACAAAACATAAATCAGTTCCCTGCGCTACTTTTTCTGAGACATAATGATATCAAGGAGAAGCAGGGATTCTAAAGGTCTAATTAGTTAAAATTAACATTACATTTGTCTTGGAAGAGCCAAAATAAGAGCAAATTTTTACTCCATGTGCATAAAGAAGGCAAAAAAGATGGCGGAGAAGTATAGGGTATTAGACAGAATGCTAGATTTGAAATCATCAGAGATCTGGGTTCACATTGTTCACACGATCTTTCTGAATCTGACATCTAAACCTATAAAACACAGATATACATAATATGTTCAATACCTTAAATGAAGAGATACTGTGATAAATGATGTGCATAACAAATTTTAGGAGCTATGGAAATGGCAGCAGCTAGGTAGTATAGTGGATAGAGCACTGGTTTCAAAATCAAGAAGGAATATTCTTGAGTTAAAAATCTGGTCTCAGATACTTGCTAGTTATGTGACCGTAGGCAAGTCATTTAATCCTGTTTGCCTCAGTTCCTCATTTGGAAAATGAGCTAGAGAAGAAAATGGCAAACCAAGAAAACCCCAAATGGAGTCACAGAGAGTTGGATATAGCTGAATTGTCTCAACAACAGCAAAAATGGGAATTAATAGTCTTTACCAACTCTTCTTCATTATGTATGTAAAGGGGGCTGTAATTTTTAGAGGAATAGGCTGTTGATTCTGCCTTCAGGTTTTTTGTTCATTAGAAAAAGATATGAGATGTTTCTTTATGAGAACCGAGTTCTTTGAGCAAGGGCAGCAATGACATACTTGGAGAAAAATAAAACATTATTAATTAGATATTATCTGTACTTTTGTGCAAGGAAGACTTGAAATTCATGTCTCCCTGTGTTCCTTTTATTCATTGCTTTGCTATAATGTATAAACACAGGCATAAAACTTTTCATTTCTAAAAGATCTTAGAACCATTTTTAAGATGTCTATGGTTGTGTTTTTTATTAGGTCAGATCAACTGAATGCAAAGTGAAGAACTCAAACCAACATCCTGATATTTAGTTTACATGTCAGGAAATGTGTGTCCAAATACATAATTAAAAATTTTGGATAATAGTTTGAATTTTTAACTTTTCATTGAGGTATTTAAGCAGTATCTAGAAATACCGTGTGTTCTCTAGCCTAGGCCATTGAAGTGGAATCTTTTGAAAAAGAATTTCCAGGACTGCTTAACTGAACACTCTAAATTTCTATACCCAATACATTGAGTTTGAGGTTTCATAAGGTAAAAGGTTAGTATGGGAAAGGAAAAGGGGAGAGTTTATTTCCTTAATGTTTATTTCCTATGGAATACTAAGTACAAATTATTTCTCTTTGAAAAAAAAATAGCCAGAGTGCCACTTGTATATACATGAGTCAAGCATTCTCTGAAGACTGACAGTCTTGGCAAAGTATACCTTATAATTCTATGATTCTGTGATTTTTTTTTTTATATCTAAACCTCTATCTGGAGAGTTGGAATACAAAGTGATGATCCACCTTCTGGTCAGATAAAGAAGGAGATTGATATTCTTTTTTCAAAGCTGAACCTGAAATTATAATAGTGGATGATTTATTGACTCAGTGATTTATTTTTGTTTTGATTTCATGAGATTCAGTAATTAAAATATGTACATGTTAGTACCTTGACTTTGTATTCCTAGCACTTGGCACAATAGCCGACACATAGTAAGTGCTTAATGAATGAGCCAGCAGTTAAGCATTTCCTAATATTATAGTTAATTGCCATTTCCAAATATTATACTTAAGATGATCTTTAATTTTTCCACAATTATAGTTCACATACTAAAAATTACAAACAGCACCAGACATCAGATCCCTGTTATCCCAGCAATGACATGCCGCTAAAAGAATTCATTCTTTGTAGATAGGAAAAGTAAAACACTGACCAGAAAGGCAAGTAGGGAAAAAAGTCTTGACTGTATTGGTCAGGGAACATATGCGAGAAAACATGACAACATCAGGACTCAAGGTCCAGAAACCTCTTTTTTTTTTTAAACACTTATCTTCCATCTTAGAGACAATACTGTGTACTGGTTCAAAGGCAGAAGAGTGGTAAGGGCTAGGCAATGGGTGTTAAGTGACTTGCCCAAGATCATTCAGTGTCTGCGACCAGATTTGAACCCATGACTTCCTGTCTCTGGGCATGACTTTCAATCCACTGAGCCAATTAGCTGCCTCCCACCACCATCTGCAACCTCTTTCTAGACAATATGCTCCATGAGAAGCAGAAATTAGATTCCTATTAATTAAAATTGCCATTGGGAGAAGATGAAAATGGCAGTGCATCAAAGCTGCAAATAGCATTGCTTCAAAGCAAATTATATGTTTTAAGTTTGATTTTCTTTCCTTAAAGCCATTTTTCTTCCTACTTGTACTCCCTCTCTGAGGATTGTTATATTTAAAAATGATAAAGGCTGATATTATGAGGAAAAGTAATAATTTAATTAAAGTCATGTTAGTAGAATAAATTAGACCACGTGTCTGGCTAAGGTCCATTCAAACTGCCTGCCAGTCCGTACCTTCTCCCATCTTTACTATGTAGCCAAAGAGAGAGCGAGCCAAGCCTGACCTCCGAATTTAAGCAATGCTCTATGTTGGAGACATCACCACCTCCAAAACCAGAAACCCACTGAACCATGGAAAATGTAGTTTCAAAGGTCCCCCGAAATGTCCATGGAAGTTTGTCATTTAAAAGCTCAAATGAGCCCCAAATACCTCTAAATGGAACTCCCAAAAGGATACTGATATTCAAATTGATTTAGTCTCTTAGAATTGATTTTTCCTATTTTCCCTTATCCTCCTTTTCCTTGGTTTCATATTATTTCAATCAAATGGTTAAGATGACCTAATTTCTGAGTCATAAAAACCAACCAACTGAAAAAAGAAAACATTAAATTTGCCAACCAGCTTGACTCATAGCACTGAAATGCCAGCACTCAATTATCAAGGAAATACTGTATCTTTACTGCATTCTGGACTTTAATATTAGTGCTGAAAGTGAATGGAAAAGTTCAGTTCCGAGGAATCAACCATTTGCATCTCTAGAGAGAAATTATTAACATTAGAAATGTGGAAATACATCATTCTTCCTATCACAAGAGTAATGAGTCTTAATGACACCAAGAAAAAAACCTTTTTTTTGTCACACCTTTTTTTGACATTGGATCCATTAGGGATGATATTTGACCTACACTTTTTCTTTCGTGAAATTATACTGATTTCTCCTGATTTGCTTTCTTAGAGGAGACTGAAGTGTCAGTAAGTAGTGGTTCACTTTTCTCTAAAGGATTAAATTGGAAGAAGGGTGTGGGGTGTAATGCAGGGCCAACTGCAGCAGCCCTGTCAGGTTTAGAATGTTGAACCAACCAGGGGGCTGGGTTCAGGGAAAAACTGTTGTTCCCTGAGGCTATAAATATGCCAAGAGTACCAACTGAAGGGCCTTTTGCCTTTGGGGCATTTTGGACCTTGCCTGATTTCTCTGGACCTCTCCCTGACCTCTCCATTTACATCCTGTTATTTTCCTGGATTTCCCCATTGGGCCCTGGGAAGAAGGGTGGTTTGGTGGGTAGACATCATGGTTTTAGCTTCTATAGGCAGGAAGGACAATCTAAATCAAGCCACCCCCTTATTTAGTGATCTGAAAATCCTTACTACCTCAGGGCAGTGAAACTATCCCTGACTGAGGGAGCTGGCCTCTCTCAGTCTAACATTCTCTTCTCTGACCCTTCCCTCAGGACCAGCTTTCTCCCTAGCAGCAGTTACAAACCCTCAAACCCCTTTTTCCTCAGCTTACCCCTGACATTAATAAATTCCCTTTCATATCTACCCAAAGAGTCTCTGGTGAATCACTGTACTGAATATTAGGGCAAAGGCTGAAAAGAGAAGGAATAACTTCCTTTTATTTCTTGAGAGCAAACCTAGTCATCCATCTTGGGCAGGAAGTGGAAAGCCATCACTTCCTGTAGACTTCAGTTTCACCAGCAGGGAGGGCCTCTTGACTCCTCCCCCAAGGTACCTTAGAAATTAACAACACAAACCCTTCAGCCAGACCCATATTACTTCTGGCTGACTCAATTCTTCTTGTATCTTAGAGATAGTCTCCCTGCCTAAGGGCCCTCAGCTTACTTCCTTCCAGTATCCTCTGTCTCTAGCCTCTGTGATTAGCCTGTTTGAGCAGCCCTTCCTTTATTCCCCATTCATCCTTTACCTTCCTATATATTCCCCCATTTACTCCAATATTATCATATCTCATACCTTTCAATAACATAGCTTTAACTTTTTTTCATAATAGGGGGAAGAAAGGCAACATGTACTCTGAATTTCTTCATTGAAAAAAAAGGATAGTCTAGAAAGAGAAATTTTCATAATGGATAATGGATCCTCTATGAAGTCAGGAGAGACAGGGATTCAAGACCTGCTTTTATATGTTAAATCCTTACTTCCTCTCTGTGGGAGTAAAAGACTCCCACAGGTCCAGGAAAATCTTGGTGGCAAGACAGCATCAGTGACATGACTGAGATGAATGAAAGTAATCAGGGTTTCAGCCAGAGCCAGGCATCATAAAGATTGCTTTGGTCAGCTTTTGGGCTGTGTTTATTTTATACACTTTGAGATCACACATAAAGTTGGCATGGAAATTCATTCTCACCACACATCTTTTCTTAGAGACAATGTGTTAGGCCTGTTTGATGTATCTCTTGGACCACAGTGGTGAGAAAGAACAGGCTTTTGCATGGGAGACAATTTTCCCATTTTTCATCTCATTGTTCTTTTATGTGTACTGTACTGAATCAGGGAGGTGGGAAACTTGGAGACTATTCTGGCCTGTTTTTGCAGGCACCTGTGTAAGGGAATCTAAGTTAGAGTTTTAAAATCTTTAACATTAACTCATTATATGCTGGTTTGTTGTGAAGTGACTTCTAGGGGAATTTCTGTATTATTGCATGTAAAAGTGGGATTTTCCTAGGAGTTTGTAGGAGACTTGTGAGAGTTCTAGTAATGGCCTATAATGTTCCTCTATATGTTCCTGGGGCTAGATAGAGATATTGATTACAATAATTCCAATAAAAGGGAATGTTAGTGAGAAAAGAGTCACATAGGGGAATCTGAGTAGCATAACCATCCTTCTGTCACCTGCTGTGCAGAGTTCCAGAACTTGTTCCAAGCTATGTGAACATCATTAGCTTTGATGGCTTCCCACATCTGTCAGTATCAGTTCAGAGACAGAAGAGCAGCAAGAATAAGTTAATCAGGGTTAAGTGACTTACCCAGGGTCTCATAGCTAGGAAATGTCTGAGGCCAGATTTGAATCCAAATCCCCTTGACTCCAGGCTTGGTGCTTTTATCCATTGTGCTACTTAGCTGCCCCCAGGGGTTGCTTTTGACATATTCTAGTTCTGTGATCATGTGCAAGTCCTTCAATCTCTCTTTCAGCTAAGCAACTTTCTAAGGTTATAAGTTATGTTGAGAGTTTCTGGGAGACCAAGGGATTCCCTATACTAATTAAACCACAGTCTTGCTTCTCTCCTCTTTATTCCAATCACCATCCCCACCTCAGCCCCTCTAAGAAGTCTAGTAAAGGATCATCCATAATTTCCATATTATGGTAATGGGACTCATCCTTACTTTCTTAAACTACTACTTCTTTCATCTTTCATGCCAACCAGTGATATATATTATTAATTCTTTTCTTTCATATACTTTCTGCCATTTTGAAAACCAGCTACTTTGAAACATTCTCTGGTTCACATGCTTTCTTATTGAACACTCAACTAAAATCCTGTTTCTTTGAATATAGTTATTATATTTTCTTTTTAAAAAGTTTAATCTAAACCTTGAAGCCATTTCTATCTTCTAGTGTCCAGACACAACAAGTATAATATTCTTCCTGATCTTCCACAAGATAAATCTTCAAATACTTAAAGGCAATCCTTCCTTGCCTACCCTAAGTTTTTTTCAGGCTAAAAATCCTTATTCATTCAACCAGTTATCATATGACAAATTCAAAGCCATTTGTGATACTTATTGTCCTTTAGATAATATTATTTAGTTTATCAACATAAAATCTTAAAATAAAGATCCTTTAACGAAATATATGATATTCTAGATATAATGTGATTTGGACAGAGTATAGAGGGACTATTACCTCTCTTGTACTAGACACCTGGCCTCTTTAATTAAGTCTAATATATTAGCTTTTTTGATTTGCTTTAGAGTAATGCTTATTCATATTGAGATTATAATCCACTAACTCCTCCCTGGATTTTAGTCAGTTGAACTATTTTTTTTTCTACCTCTCTTCCTTCCTATACTTATGAAGTTGATTTTTGAACTCAAATGAAAAGATAACACATTAAATTTATTAATTTATAAAATGTAATCTTCTTAGATTTGGACCAATATGTTAGCTAATTAAGGGATTTTGGGATCCTGACTGTCATTCAGTGGCTAGTCACTGTTTTCCTAACTTTGTGTCATTTTCTTTTGGTAAACAAGCCATCCATGCCTTTATTAAAAATCATTCAGCAGCAAAAGATTATGTAAATATCCCAGAGGGACTCTGCTAGAAATATCCTTCCACTTTGACATTGTATCACTAGATATGACCATTAAAACATTTCTTAATCCTAACTGTTCAGTCCACATTTTTCCATTTCCCACAAGGATTGTTCAAGAGTCTTTTCAAGTGTTTTGCTAAAATCTAGGTAAATAGAGACATAGGGCTAAATCTGAATTCATGCCTAAACCTGGCTCCCTACATACTGTCATTACCATTTAAAAATCAGTAAGAAATATGAAATGAAATAAATAAACAATAGCAAAGAGTGGTTGGGGAAGAAATTTATCAGGAATAAAAACTCAAAGGAAAATCAGCAGGAATAAAATGAATGAATAAATAATGAAAAAAATTCCTATACAATGAACAAACACTATGGGTTCAAAGAAAGCGATAGGACAGTCCTGGATGATAAGAAAAATACTGCAATGGCAAAAGAGCACCAGAAATGATAATAGAAAAATTGTAGACTTCTGAAGCAGTTTAGATTATCAACAAAATAATCAAAAGAAGAAATCAATATTGAAATTAGAGCTACCAAAGAATAATTTACAAAAACAAAAGACTAGTATTTTCTATTAAGATATGCATTTTTATAAAAACCTTTTCATTCTGTCTTAGAATCAGTACTGAGTATTGATTCCTAGGCAGAAGAGTGAGAATTAAGGACTAGACAAATGCAGTTAAGTGACTTAACATATATGTACCAAATGGTATAGCCTCCAAATATTTTAAAGGAGAAACTAAAGTAGTTTAAAGAGGAATAGTTGGAGAATAAACAAGAAAGAAGTGATGGAAGCAAATGAAATTTTAGTAAAGTTAAATTTAATATACATCTGGAGAAAATTGAATGGGGATAAAAAGGAATATACTTTCTTTTTAGCAGCACATCGTACACATGTAAAAATTTACCATTTTAAGGCATAAAAACTTCACAACTGTAAGCTTAAAAATTAATATAAAATAACTCCAAATATTATATTTTATAAGATTTATTAATAATCACTTGAAGTAAAAGGAATAAAAAGACAAAAGTAAAAGCCAGCTTTCCCAATCATGCACGCAGGAGGAGAGAGAGAGAGAGAGAGAGAGAGAGAGAGAGAGAGAGAGAGAGAGAGGACTGAGTTCACATAAATTTATCTACAAAATGTGAGGATGCAATGTGGGGATGAAAGAAAATTTTGGGAAGAGAAAAAGAATTCTGCGAAATGGAGTCCTGGGGTACCCAGTTCTACTTACATAAAACAAAATATAGAAAAGCAGAAATAATAAATGTAATATTTTTAGATCATAAAATTATAATCATTAAGGGTTCTTAGAAAGACAAATTAAACTTTAACTGGAAATTAAATCATCTAATTCTTCAAAACAAATGAATTAAAGAACAAATTATTGAAACAATCAATGATTTCATTAAAGAGAATAACAATAAGGAGACAATATATCAAAATTTATGGGAGTTAGCCAAAGCAATACTTAGGGAAAAATTTATATCCTTGAATGCTTGTATCAATAAAATAAAGCAAATACAGATCAATGAATGGGGCATACAACTAAAAAAACTGGGAAAAGAATAAATTAAAAGTCTCCAATTAGAGATTAAATTGGAAATCCTAAAAATCAAAAGAGAAATTAATAAAACTGAAAATAAGAGAACTATTGAACTAATAAATAAGACTAGGATTTGGTTTTATGGGAAAAACAAATAAAATAGATAAAGTATTGGTTAATTTGATTTTAAAAAGGAAAGAAGAGAATCAAATTACCAATTTCAAAAATGAAAAAGGTGAATTCACCTCCAGTGAAGAGAAAATTACAGCAATCATCAGGAGCTATTTTGTACAATTATAGGCCAATAAACCTGACAATCTAGGAGAAATATTTACAAAAAAAAAAAACATAAATTACCCAAATTAACAAAAGAGGAAATAGAATTCTTAAATAATCCCATCTCAGAAAAAGAAAATGAATAAGCCATCAATGAACTTCCTAAGAAAAAAACCCCCAGAGCCAGATAGATTCATAAGTGAATTCTATCAAACATTTAAAGAACAATGAATCCCAATACTATATAAATGATTTGGCAAAATAAGCAAAGAAAGAGTCCTACCAAATTCTTTTTATGACACAAATATGGGGCTGATACCTAAGCCGGAAAGACCAAAAAAAAAAAAAGAAAAAAAGAAAAAGGAAATTACAGACCAATTTCCTTAATGATTATTGATGCAAAAATCTAAAATAAAATACTAGCAAAGAGACTATAGTAATATATTATTCACTATGACCATGTAGGATTTATGCCAGGAATGTAAGTCTGGTTTAATATTAAGAAAGCTATCAGCATAAATGACCGTATTATTTATTATAATTATATTAATTAACAAAACTAACAAAAATCACATGATTATCTCAATAGATGCAGAAAAAGCTTTCAACAAAATACAACACCCATTCTTATTAAAAACACTAGGAAGCATAAGAATAAAAGAACCTTTCCTTAAAATAATTAGTATCTATCTAAAACCTTCAACAAGTACTATCTACAATGGAGATAAATTAAAAGTCTTCCCAATAAGATCAGGAGTGAAGCAAGGATGCTCATTATCACCACTATTGTTTAATATTTGACTAGAAATGGGTATATGATTTAAAACATTTTTCCTATGATTATCAATAACTTTGATTTCTTCATCTGAAAACTGCTTATTTATATTCTTTGACCATTTGTCAATTGGGAAATGACTTGTATTCTTATAAATTTAACTTAGTTCTTTATATATTTGAGAAATGGGCCCTTTATCAGAGATTATTAAAAAATTTGTTATTAAAAAAATTTCACAGGGGGAAGCTGGGTAACTCAGTGGATTGAGAGTCAGTCCTAGAGACGGGTGGTCCCAGGTTCAAATCCAGGTCTCAGACTCTTCCTAGCTGTGTGACCCTGGGCAAGTCACTTGACCCCTATTGCCCACCCTTACCACTTTTCCACCAAGGAGCCAATACACAGAAGTTAAGGGTTTAAACATTTTTTTCCCCAGTTTGTTGTTTCCTTCCTAATCTTCTTTATATTGGTTTTGTTTATACAAAACCTTTTAATTTAATATAGTCAAAATTATTCATTCTATATCTTGTAATGTTCTCTCTCTCTTGTTTGGTCATAAATTCTTCTCTGTAGATCTTATAGGCAGAGTATTCTACATTCCTCTAATTTACTTATATCAACCTTTGTTTCTAAATTATATACCCATTTTGATCATTTATCAGATTGGCCAATGTGACAGTAGAGGAAAGTGATAAATGTTGGAAGGAATGTGGCAAAATTAGGACCCTAATGCATTGCTGATGGAATAGTGAACTGATCCAACCATTCTGGAGGGCAATTTAGAATTATGTCCAAAGAGCTATAAAACAATGCATACCATTTGATCAGTAATACCAACCACTACTAGGTCTATACCCCCAAAAGATAAAAAAGCAGGGGAGGTGGGGTTGGGGAACCTACTTGTACTAAAAATTGGAAATTGAAAGGATGGGCATCAGTTGGGGAGTGGCTGAATAAATTGTGGCATATGATGGTGATATGCTATTATTGTGCTATAAGGGATGATGAACAGAATGATTTCAGAAAGAGCTGGAAAGGCTTACATGAACTGATGCACACTGAAATAAACAGAACCAAGAAAACAATGTACATAGTAACAGCAATATTATAGAATGATCGTCTGTGATAGACTTAGTGACTATCAGCAAAACAATAATCCAGGACAACTCTGAGGGACTTATGACAAATAATGTTATCCACCTACAGAGAAAGAACTGTTCGAGTCAGAATGCAGATGAAAGCATATAATTTTCACTTGTTTATTTGGGTTTATGTTGCGGGGGTTGATTTTTTAAAAACATTTATTAATATTTATTTTTTTGAAAAGTTAACATGGTTACATAATTCACGCTCTTACTTTCCCCTTCACCCCCTCGAATTCCCCTTCACACCATGGCAGATGTGTATTTCCACTGGTTTTAACATGTGTCATTGATCAAGACCTATTTCCAAATTGTTGATAGTTGCATTGGTGTGGTAGTTTTGAGTTTACATCCCCAATCATGTCCGCCTCAACCCATGTGTTCAAGTAGTTGTTTTTCTTCTGTTTCCACTCCTGTAGTACTTCCTCTGAATGTGGGTAGCGTTCTTTTCCATAAATCTCTCAGAAGGGAGTGGGGTTGATTTTATGAGATTATTCACATACAAAAATGAACAATATAGAAATATGTCTTTCATGATAATACATATATAACCTAGACTGAATCACTTGCCAGCTCTGGGAAGGAGAAGGGAAGGAAGGGAGAGTTTGATCATATAACTTTGGAAAACTGTGGAATCTTGTTATTACATATAATTGGTAAAAATAATTTGAGAAAAAATATTTTTTACTCTCTGTGCCAGTCTGAGTTCATTCTAATAAATAGTATTCTTGAAACTACTTCATAAAACCTTTTCAAGCTTTCATATTCTTTCATGGCCTGTCCTTGCATTCATCTTCTGTATATATACCATAGTTTCTTGGTCAGTTCAATCTGTATCAATATTCTTCTCTTTTAGGTAGACAGGTATGTACCTCAAGTAGAGAGGGGTAAGGTGGAAGAGAATGAGCTGTTATGCTAGAAAGAAAGGATAGAAAAAAATGTTAATGATGTTATATTTTGATATAATTGTTTTCCTTTGTATTTCTGTTTTTTTTTTAATTTTTATATATTTGAAAATATTATTTTGAGGTGTCTACATGTTTCACTAGACTGCCAAAAGGGTCCAACGCATGCCCAAGATTAAAAACCCCTATTTTAAGTTAATGTAATATCTGCTAAGAGAATTTTTTAAGCAACAAAAACAATTTGTGATCCTTGTTTTACACTGTATACATCCTTCATAAATTTAATTTTACATAATCTGAGACTTCATTTTAAACTCTGAGCAGCTTGTTTTTCCCCTAGAATAGAAAGAAAGACTGGTATTACATTATTATCAGAAGATGAGTTAACATTCACAGAATTGGTTTTTTTGTTGGGGGTGAGGGAATGGAAGGTTTGAATGTATTTTTTTCTTTATGTTTTAGAGAACTAAATCTGCATTTGTTAAAATTTAAAATAAAATCAAAAGTAGGAAAAGTTGTTCTTCAGGGTGAAAAGCAACAACCTCGCATTGTGCAGTAGCCAGAATTTTCTCTTTGGCTCTGCTGATGATTTTTATTTGTATCTGCTCATATTTTTAGCTATCACCTTTTAGCATCACAAATTGAGGAATAAGCTTTTCCTTAATCTGGAAAAGAAGAAGCAGGAAGACTTTGAGACATTTTGAAGTTAGGGGTAGAGAGGTCCTGATGATGACTGCTAAAATGTTTTTTCAATGAGGAGAATATTCAAATAGTGTATATCAATTGTTTCAATTCCATGTGTTCTGGTAGTCAAAATTAGACTGAATTACCTTCTGCATACATATGTAAGTATTGGTCACTGAGCAGTCCTCTGTGTAGCCTGTGAAGCTGGAGCCATACACTGCACAGGTTCCTTTTTCCATTGTAACCAGAGAAAGTCTGGGGAGAGAGGAGATAGGGAGAGAGAAAGGGGGGTACAGAGAAAGAGAGAGAGAGGGAGAGAGAGAGAGAGAGAGAGAGAGAGAGAGAGAGAGAGAGAGAGAGAGAGAGAGAGAGAGAGAAAGAGATTCATTATGTTTGTGCTTGCTGCAGATTAAACAAGAATACTAAATCACCTACATTGGATTATTTTAAGAGACTAGGAGCAAACATGCATTTGCTTACAAATATTCATTAAATATATGTAATCTTAAGGCCAAGGATCTTGAAAGAAATGGACTTGGGCATCACCATTATTTCTCTGGGTCCTTATTTACTCATCTGTAAAGTTGTCTACACTTATGATCCTATGATTCCACATTTCATTCTAGCATAGTGCTAGAGACAAAATAGTCATTTCAATAAATGCTTTTGGATTTGACAGAAAACAGAATCTGTAGCTCCTAATTCCCACTCTGATGATCTCATTACAAATGACATATCACAAATATGATTTTGCTAAATTATGCTCTGGTTGGGAAATTTTGGAGTAACTGCTATATAATGCAAATAGTGCTAACTGTTCGGCCAGAAAGTGAGGAATTAAATACTCAAGAAATAGTGATGCTGTCAATATAAAATTAAACAAGATGAGAGGACTACATTCTGGCTGGTTGTTCCCTCTAAGAAGTGAGGAAGAGAAATTTTGAAAAGTAAGCTGGGAACCTGTTATTAAAATCCAATCAAAGTCTAGAAGAAAGAAACATAATTTTAGGTCAACAAATCAAGTGAACAAATATTTAATAAGTCCTTACTATGCACCAGGAACTGCTGTGTATTAGGTACATTTGGATGTATGTGTGTGTACAGATATATTTTTGTTGTTATTGTTGTTGTGTCCTTTCAGTCACGTCTGACTTTTGGTTGGCCCCATTTGGGATTTTCGCGGCAAAGATACTGGAGTGGTTTCCCATTTCCTTCTCCAGTTCATTTTCTCCAGGAATCTGTTCAGTTTCTCCAGAAAACTGAGGCAAATGAGCTTATGAAACTTGCCCAGTGTTAACACAGCAATGTAACTGAGCTATGACTGAGACTATATTTAAACTCATCTCTTTCTAACTCCAGGCCAGGAGTCTATTCACTACACCACCTCACTGCCATGTATATAGCACTTACTAGCTAGGTGGCTCTATGCATATCACTTAATCTTGTTTGCTTCTTCTGTAAAATGAGCCGGAGAAGGTAAGGATATACTACTCTAGTATCTTAGTCAAGAAAACCCCATATTGGGTCATGAAGATTTGGATATGACTGAAATGCCTGAAATATATATGTACACATACACATACATATATGTATATATATATATATATATATATATGTATATAGTTTCATCCCTCCATATTTCTCATAGTATGGAACACAATGAAATTCCACAAAGGAGAGCTTTATGGAGTTATACAGAGGAACTTCTGTTATTCATGTTCACAGCAGCGAAAATTTTTAAACCATGGGAAAGGAAGTCATTCCAGGGCCAGTTGTGGAAATATTAACAAGTCCAAATTCCTAAGGCGCTTAGTGAGGTGAAGTGGGAGTGCCTGTTGTAAAAGGATAAAGGAAGGGGCAGCTGGGTGGCTCAGTGGATTGAGAGCCAGGCCTGGAGATGAGGGGTCCTGCTTTCAAATCTGGTCTCAGGCACTTACTAGCTGTGTGACCCTGGGCAAATCACTTAGCACCAATGGCCTTTACTACTTCTCTGCCTTGGAAGTGATACTTAATGTCAATTCTAAGACTGAAGGTAAAGGTTTAAAAAAGAAAAAATATAAAGGATATGGCTGAAGAGAGTAAAATAGTTGTGAAAATTAGGCATGGATCTTGGTATAGTAATATTAATTTACTTAGTTAAATGAGAAAGTAAGAATTGGAAAGGCTAAGAAAACCTATATTTTACTACTTTGAAAGTATTTCCTGTCTGAAGAGTAAATCCATGTTCTTTACCTTGGAAAACAGAAGCAGAGGAGAAATGGAAAGTAAATTGCTATGAATTTGTTATTGATCTTTGAGTTTAAAGAACAATAAATTGATTAGGTGAGTTTCTCCAGTCTTCTTTTCAGAATATTTATATGTCTCCTATATGGTTGCTGGTTGACAGCAGTTGGTAGACAAGAGTACCTGAAGTCTTCAGAACTATTTGCTGAAGATTAGCTAATATGACAGCAAAGGAAAGTAATAAATGTTGGAGGGGATGTGATAAAATTGGGACATTAATGCATTGCTGGTGGAATTGTGGATTGATCCAACCATTCTGGAAGGCAATTTGGAACTATGCCCAAAGGGCTTTAAAAGACTGCCTGCCCTTTGATCCAGCCATACCATTGCTGGGTTTATAACCCAAAGAGATCATAGGGAAAAAGACTTGTACAAAAATATTTATAGCCATGTTCTTTGTGGTGGCAAAAAATTGGAAAATAATGGAATGCCCTTCAATTGGGGAATGGCTGAACAAATTGTGGTATCTGTTTGTTGATGATGGAATACTATTGTGCTCAAAGGAATAATGAACTGGAGGAATTCCACGTGAACCGGAATGACCTCCAGGAATTGATGCAGAGCGAAAGGAACAGAACCAGGAGAACACTGTACACAGAGATGGATGCACTGTGGCACAATTGAATGTAATGGACTTCTGTACTAGCAGCAATGCAATGACCAGGACAATTCTGAGGGACTTATGAGAAAGAACGCTATCTATATCCAGAGAAAGAATTGTGGGAGTAGAAACACAGAAGAAAAACAACTGCTTGATCACATGGGTCACTGGGGACATGATTGGGGATGTACACTCTAAATGATCACCCTAATGCAAATATTAATAATATGGAAATAGGTCTTGATCAATGACACATGTAAAACTCAGTGGAACTGCTCACTGGCTGTGGGAAGGGGGTGGGAGGAGGGGAGGAAAAGAACATGAATCATGTAACCATGGGAAAATATTCTAAATCAATTAAACAAATAAACTTAATGAAAAGAAAAAAAAAGACCTATCTACTGAGTGAAGAAATTCAAAAGACTAAAACTATTTACAGAAACTTAAGGACACAAGAATTTTCTTTAAGCTCCTAGGTGGCCCAGAAGGTAAAAGTGCTGGTCTTGGATTTAGACCTAATTTCCAAACCCCATCTCAGCCACTTGGTTATTTGACCCTGGGCAAGACATTTATCCTCCCCCAGTATCAATTTCCTTATCTGCAAAATGAAGATAATTCTTCACAAGACAATTGAGAATGAAATGAGGTAACATGTACAGTAATTCACAAATCCTAAATCTTCTTGTAAATGCTATTATTGTTGTTGTTATTATTATTATTAAGATTGGTCTGAAGTTTTTGTATTGCCCTCTTCTTCTTTGACTTTGAAACTCTTCCCTACCCTCCCCCCCGGTTATATTACCATTTGAGTATAAGGAAGAAAAATCAAAAATTTTAAGAAGACTAATAATAATAGCTAAAAAACCCTCAGAGCTGAAAATAAAACCTTCATAATAACATCTAACATTTGTATAAAGCAAGAGTTCAAGGATTTTTTTTATGTGTGTCATGGAATTTTTTGGCAATCTGATGAAGCCCAGGAACTCCTCAGAATGATGTTTTTAAGTATATAAAATAAAATGCAATGGATTACAAAGGAAACCAATTATATTGAAAACCAGCAACTAAAATATTTTTTAAAATAAGTTCACAGACCCCAGATAAGACCTCCTGAGTAGAGCTTTAAGGTTAGCAAAATGCTTTAGCTATATTCTCATTTGACCTTGACAGCAGCTCTGAGAATAGGTATTGTTATAATCTCCATTTAAAGATAAGGAAATAGAGACTGAACAGATATTCTTGTCTATAATTGCTGTCAACCAGAAACTGTACAGGAGACATATCAGTATTTTGAAGAGAAGACTGGAGAAACTCTCCTAATCAGTTCATTGTTCTTTAAACTCAAAGATAAATAACAAATTCATAGCGATGTACAATCTCCATTTATCCTCTGCTTTCATCTTCTAAGGTAAAGAACATGGATTTACAATTCAGATAGGGAATGCTTTTGAAGTCTGCTCTTCTGGTTTATTAACACTGGCTTGTAGTTCCTATTTCAGTAGCAAAATATTGGTTTTCTTGGCCTTTACATGGTCACACATCCTGACTCCAGGTCTGTTGCTCTATCTACTACCCATCTGACTCTGTAATATGTTTCAATATACTAGAGACTTACTGATGAGGAGAGAAAGGTGAACCATCTTCCCACATCCAGGAGTCACCAGATGTAGATTGTACTAGGCCCATCCAATAATATGATTTTATCATTGCAAGAAAATCCTGTTTAAAATGAGCCAGAGAAGGTAAAATCTATGAGTTTCTTTGTTGTGCAAGATGAATATCACAAATAAAGCTGGTTAATTTTTTTCTGCTAGTAAAAGTAATGTAATCTAGACCCATTTTGTTTAAATCTCTACCTCATTAATTATATTTAAAAATATCCTTTCTCTCTCTTTCTCTGCCTCTGTCTTTGTCTCTGTCTCTGTCTCTCTGTGTCTCTGTCTCTGCCTCTCCCTGTGTCTCTCAGATAGAGAGATCATTGTATTATGTGATAAGGGGAATAAAATGTTCAATAAAGGTATCACAGCCCGCTGGTCTCTTTCTTTTCCTATAGAAATGGCAAGACCAAATTACTTCTTATAAGGTTAAACTGAATTGTAGACAGTTGTGGCCATATGAATATAATATGGGTGGATCAAAAATAAAACCGTATACTTCTAACAGTTATATTTCCTGTGGACAATTTTATTCAATTGCAACAAAAATGAAATAACCATAAAAATGTTCTATTGCATCTTCAAATGGCTCAACTTTATAGTTTGATTTAGTTTAATTGAATTTCCATAGAAGCAGCATCAGCATCCCAAGGTTATACTTACTCAGAGGCAGGATGAATATTTGGGAATTCCTATTACTAAACTATTATGCTATTCACTAGGTGGAAGGAAGTTTGAGGCAAACCCGTAAGAGCAATTTAATCACAAAAACTAAATTAGATAAGTTTAATTACATGTAATTGAAAAGCATCGGCATGAATGAATTTAGTGCACCTAGGACAAAAAAAGCTGTCAACTGAGGAAAAAACTCTTAGATCAAATATCTCTTATAGAAGTCTTCTCTATCAATTATATGGGGAAATAATATAAATGTATAAGAGCAAGTGAGATTTAACAGTGTGGAAGTGATCAAAAGGATAGGAACAAATAGTTCTCAGAAGAAAAATTTCAAGTGATTAACAACTGTGGGACAGACTGCCCCAAGTTATTAATAATAAGGCAAATGAAAAGCAAGGCAACTCTCAAATTTTTGTTTCATGCCTAGAAAATGGGCAAAGGTAACAAAAGGTCGGAATAGTCACTATCGAAAGTCATAAAAAGACAAGCACACTAATAAACTCTAATAATGGAATAACAACAAATGGCTTCAACTATTATGGAAAACAATTGAGAATTGTGTGCATAAAATGACTAAAACGTCTGCAGCCTTTGAAGAGTTCAGAAAGCTAGGTATATCCTCTGAAGAGGATAAAGACGAAAAGAAATGACCCATGTAATAGCTGCAATTTTTGTGGCGGCAAAGAACTTGAAAGAAAGTCGATGCCCATCATTTGGTGCATAGGGAGACCCACTTGGTACAATGAATGGAATGGAAAATTACTAAGCCATAAGAAACAAATAGGAAGAATTCAGAGAAACATGCAAAGAGTCATATTTTATTACAAAGTAAAATAAGTAAAAATAGGAAAACACTATGGACAATGACTAAACCACACGAATGAAAAGAGCAACACTAAAAAGAATGCTATATAATTGCAATGAGCAAGCTAGCCCCAAAGAAGAGATGAAAGAAAAAAAACAACCTTCCTTTTCTTATTTGTAGAATTGGGGGACTATAGATGTGGAGCATTGTGTATACTTTCAGGAGGGGAAATTTAAGTCAATATCTAACCTGGTCCTCTTTGCTATATATCTTAAGGAGACTGGAATTGTGAGATAGGCAGGAAGCTCGACTCTGATTCCAAGTTTTGCTTTCATTTGAAAAGAAATAGCAGTTATTTTTGTAACAAATCCAGTTCTTAGGACATGGGCCACAGTAAAATCCTAGGGGAAAAAAAAGGAGTGTATTTTATCAACCCAAGAAAAACTCATTGCTTTTATATGACATTTTCAATTGAATAGCTTTCCCTAGGTAAGAAAAAAATTTTTTTTTCGCTTTTGAAAAAGAATCCTTACCTTCCATTTTAGAATCAATACTGGGTATTGGTTCCAAGGCAGAAGACCCGTAGGGTCTAGGCAATTGGGATTAAATGACCTGCCCAGGGTCACACAATTAAGAAACATCTGAGGCCAGATTTGAACCCAGAATTGTCTCCAAGCCTGACTCTTTATCCACAGAGCCAACTAGTTGTGCCTCCCTCCACCCCCACCCTGGTAGAATTCTAAAATTCTACATAAAAATCACCACGTCTATTCTGGCATCCCCATACATCTGAATGAATGCTGTTAACTAAACATACTAGAGATGATCCAGGTTGACCTAATAGTTTCCAATTTTTGATCTAATAACATGTAAAAGAAATAACCTGTAGCTAAGGGCAAGATGAAAATATGACTTTGAATTAAATCAGATTGGTCCTCTGTGGCTCTATTTAACCACAAAGCATGTCTACATCCTAAATTATTAACTCATAAAAACTATAGTTTCCACCTACTATTTGTGTTGAGTGGAGCCTTTGGTTTGGAACCTGCTATAGAAAGAATCATGATTATTAGGAATGCTGCAATATCATCACCTTCCCCATTATCATATTTTTAATTGTCATATTCATTTCAATAATACTTTTTGTGTTCAAATAGCTGAAATGACCATTTACTACGTCTCGACATCTACCTAAGTATCTAAGTATCAACTCTAAGGCAGAAGAGCAGTAAGGGCTAGGCAATTGGGGTCAAGTCACTTGTCCAGGGTCACACAGTTAGGAAGTATCTGAGGCCATATTCAAACCCAGGACATCCCCCCCCCACACACACACACACATACTCAATCTCACGATCTGGCTCTCTATCCACTGTGTGACCTAGCTGTCTCTGCTTTAACTTTTAACCATATTTATACTATGTACCTTAGTTTATGTTTGTTTTTTTTAAATTTTAAACCCTTAACTTCTGTGTATTGACTTATAGGTGGAAGAGTGGTAAGGGTAGGCAATGGAGGTCAAGTGACTTGCCCAGGGTCACACAGCTGGGCAGTGTCTGAGGCCGGATTTGAACCCAGGACCTTCCATCTCTAGGCCTGGCTCTCAATCCACTGAGCTACCCAGCTGCCCCCTTAGTTTATGTTTTTGAAATATTTCTAGTTACTGTTACATTCTTTCAATATATATGCTCTTTTTAGAGCTACACTTTTTTAGTCATCTTACCTAAGTGCTTTAAGGAGAGTGAAATGGTGAAGTATCAACCTATCTCTTTTTGAGATTATTTGAATCCATCTCAAAACCTTTTAGTGATAAGAATCTGCACTGATGGATAAACCATTCTCATTCTATTTGAAAAGATAGACACAATTTTAAAAAATTCATTCTACTTAATTTTCTTTCTTTCACCTCAAATGCAAAGCCTATCTAGCAGATCAACATTAATTCTATTGTCTAAAATGTGTCATTATGCTATTTGTCTCTTTGTATGTGTGCATTATTAACAGCTTATTTACAAAGTGTTGTCCATTCAGGGATAAACAATTTAAAATTATTAATGACATATTTGAAATTTATTTGCCATTATATATATATACATATATATATACATTATATATGTATGTAGTGTCATAAGGGAAAATGAATGCCTCTCCTTAACATTAGCATGATTCACCTTTTTCTTCCATTACTTACAGTGAATGAATATGGTGCCTAATATGGCCAGTGTCACAAAGAACCTTATCCCCATAGCCACTCCAATGAATCGACAGAGAAAAAGTGGTTCTACCAAAAGGAAAATGAGACAAATGAGCAAAAACAAAGAATAAGGGGGGTAAGTAAGAAGCCTTAGGATTAATCTAGAACCCATACATCTGAATTGATTGAACATGAGAACATTAAAGCACTTTTATTTTCTCTTTATGGATTTTAATAAGTTATCAGCTATTTTGTGCCATTTGTCCCAATTTTAAAATTCCATTTCATTCTTTTAAAAATAAAAACCCTTATCTTCCATCTTAGAATCAACACTGTGCATTTGTTCTAAGGCAGAAGAGTGGTAAGGATTAGTCAATGGGGGTTAAGGAACTTGCCCAGGGTCACACAGCTAGGAAGTATCTGCAGCCAGATTTGAACCCAGGACCTCCTTTTTCTAAGCCTGACTTTCAAGTCACTGAGCCACCAAGATAACCCATGTTTTTTCATTCTAATGACAAAAAAAAAAAAAGCCTCTCTAATTTGCCCATTTATTTACCCTCATAATGTTTTGTTTCCCACTATTTTATTGGAGCCTATTTCATATGGGAAGCAAATAGACTCCCAACTAACAAAGTCAACTTACAACTCTATGGTTATAATAATATGACTAATTGGAAAGAGGCATTTGTCTCAGCATGTAGACCTATTGAGAGAATATGTCAGGTCCAGAACTTACGACTTGCTGTATATTTGTTCCCCATCGATGTGGGATTTCTTTTTCTTCTTTTTGGGAAAGAATTTTGGGAAGTCGTGGCATATTTGGAATTCTGCTGCTCACGTGTTTCTAGAAATAATTTGAGGATATTGTGAGTATAAATCTCTTCTGACCTAACTTGAGCAAATTATTTGATTCAGCTTGCCAACATCCGTTTGTCTCCTTTGACATTAGTCTTTTGTATACTATTTGACTCTTCAGAATTTATTTTTTCTAGGAAATCTTTTTAGCACAAATATTTGTATTTCATGTCATGAAACCAATCAGAAGTTCACTGTGAATTTCTACTATACTTCCCTACAACTGACTATTTCAGTATGATCTTTACCTGGCGAAGTGATGGGGCAAGTACTCTGATAGCCAGTGAAAAAGGTGGTCTATTAAGCAAGAACTTTGGTGAGGTTTTTTTTGTTTGTTTGTCTGTTTTAATCCCTCATTTTCTATCTTAAAATCAATACTAAATATTGATTCTAGGAGCAGGTAGGTGGCTCATTGGCTAGAAAACCAGGCCTGTAGAAAGGAGATCCACAGGTACTTCTTAGCTATGTGACCCTGAGCAAGTCACTTAACTGCCATTGCTCAGTTCTTACTGTTCTTCTGCCTTGGAACAGATGATTAGTATTGATTTTAAGACAAAAGGTAATGGTTTGAAAAAAAGTGACAATTCCAAGGCAGAGGAGTGGTAAGGCTCAGCAATGGGGGTTAAGTAACTTGCTCAGCGTCACATAGCTAGGGTTTGAGGTCAGATTTGAACCCAGGATCCCCTGTCTCCAAGCCTGACTCTATAGCTACTGAGCCCTCTAACTTCTCATGTCACTTTTACTCTCATAATATCTCTTGTATATGCTTCTTTTTTCTCCATTCACACAATTGCCACCCTACTACAGACACTTTCCATCTCTCACTTCAATTATTGTAATAGCCTTTTAATTGGTTTCCATGCCTTACATTTTCCTCCTCTCCAATCCACTTTACTCAGCTGCTAAAGGGTTTCCCTTAGATTCAATTCTGATGAGGTCATCTCTCTATTCTCAACTCACCCACATGTCACCCACATTTTACAAGCTAGAATCATTGTCTTTACATAGAAAATAAATTTACCAAAATTGAAATGACACCGTCGATCACGTGTGAGCCCCATCATCCATTTATATGACATCCATTTATGTAGATCACCAAACCAGAAAAGAAAGTATTCTCACTCCAAAAGGAACTGCTGACAAAATCAAGCAAAATGCATTTCATTTCTTTGACTGATCTCAAGTAACAATATTAAAACTTGAATCCAAAACAATGAGAGACTTGAGATATTGCTACAAGATATTGTACATTGACTTGAGATATTGCTACATTGTCTTGCTATGTAAGGCAAGGAGATATCAGATTATATGCAAGGTGAGGCAGAATTCATGCCATACCTCACAAAATCTAACAAACTTCCAAATTTGATTTAGCAACAGCACAAAATATCTACTCTACTTCATGGAAGATCTTATTTGGTTTTTGTATTTATTTACTTATATTCAGGTATATCTAGAAAAAATTTATTTGAAGAATTTTATTTAATTAATTGATTTAGAATATTTTCCCATGGTTACATGATTCATGTTCTTTCCCTCCCCTCCGCCCACCCTCCTCCTGTAGCTAATGAGCAATTCTACTGGGTTTTACATGTGTCATTGATTAAGACCTATTTTCATATTATTAATATTTGCATTAGGATGATCGTTTAGAGTCTACATTCCCCAATCATATCTTCATCAAACCATGTGATCAAGGAGATGTTTTTCTTCTGTTATAATCACTGATCTGGAACGAGATGGATGCCACCTTGACTGACAGGGATGGCAGTTGAGAGATTCAGAATGTTCCCAGGTGCCCTGAGCCAGGGCAAACATCAGTTAGCCCCACCCTATATATACCCCCTGACAGCTACAGTGGAGAAAATCTCTGGGACTCAGGGGCTCTGAACTGGAGATCACAGATCTCTGGGTTGAGACTTGAGCAAATCTCTGTGGATCAATCTGGGCAGAGGGTGGCTGAAGGGTGGTTGAAGGGTAAAGGGTGGTGAAGAAGAAGAGGATAAGAAAAGCCTGAATCTATTTCCTTGCTAGACTGTGAGAGCTAGTGAACCATCAACACTACTGGTGAGAGAGCTGAGAGAATACAAGACCATCAATATCCATTTTCAGCAATAACCTTCCCTAATCTCTGGTTTGGCTGTGGGCAGGTTTGGCCAGAGATAGAGAGAGGGTGAAGATCTTAAGCCTCCACAAGCCTCCAGTCCTGATTATTAATTAGTTTAATAGTTAATAGAGCAATAGGGTTTCCAATCCCCAATCCTTGACCTTGTTATCCTTTCCCTATCTATAGATAAACCAGTGTTTAATAATAAGTACCTTCCTGAGTGGTCTTTCTATCATGGCCCTTGGGAAGGGAGTTCAAATACACAGTCAGATCCTGATCATTATCCAAAGCTAATCAATAGCCCATTACCAATCTCTCCAACCCCAGGTTGGGCCTAGAGAGGTTAACCATTCACCTAACCTCTCAGGGGTCCTCACTTGGGTAGCTGTTAAAGGAATCACAGACAGGTTATTAACCAAACCTGTCAGGGAGAAGGGAATAATTTACAGCAGCAGGCAATGTGAGAGGAGTAGGTGTTCCTCCCCGCCAGCTGCAGTTGAGGAGACCATAGACAGATACACATCACTATCATTATATATCCGTCTACTATCCACATTTTCTTTAACACTACTCCCACAGTTCTTTCTCTGCATGTGGATAGCATAGAAACAATTTTTGACAATTGCTTTCTGACATTTTAGGTTTCAAATTTTCTCCTTCCTTTCTTTCTAACCTACCCCCTCCACACCTCCAGAGGTGGTAAATAGTCAGATATAGGTTATACCCGTACTTTCATTCAGTACATATTTCCATATTTCTCTTGTCATGTTAGAAGACATACCACACACATATAAAAAACATCTCATGAAGGAAATTAAATGGAAGATGGCGCCCTTTGTTTGATCAGTACTCAGACTCCTGCAGTTCCTTCTTTGTTTGTGGATAGCACTTTCATCATGAATGCCTTTTGGATATCTTGGGATCTTGCTTTTCTGATAATGATTTAGTCCTTCACAGTGGATCATTGTATAAGATTTTTGTCACTGAATACATTGTCCTCCTGGTTCTGCTCACTTCCCTTTGACTCAGTTCGTATAAGTTTCTCTGTGTTTTTCTGAACTCATAGAGAATTTTGAAAACAAATTTAATTATCCCATTGAATTCAATAGGATTTGTTGATAAATGGATTGGTAAATATGACTAGCTCCTCCTACCTATCTTTTAGGATAAACCACATCATATTAATCTTCTTTTGTTGTTCAGTTGCTTTTAGGTTGTGTCTGGCTTTTTATGATGCCATTTGGGTTTTTCTTGGCAAAGATACTGGAGTAGTTTACTATTTCCATCTTCAGTTCATTTTATAGATGAGGAAACCAAGGCAAACAGGGTTAGGTGACTTACCTAAGGTCCCATAGCTAATAAGTATCAGAGATCAGATTTGAACTTAGGCCTTCCTGACTCCTAGCCTAGCACTGTATCCAGTGTACCACCTAGCTGCCCATCAGTCTTCTTAGTATTCTGTTATGCTCCTGTGACTCTTTTTTCTTTTTCTCAGAAAATTTTAAAGGGTTACATAATGCCCACCAAAGAAACATAAACTCTTGTCTTACTTCTTGCCTCTAATCTCTCAAAGTTATCTTTATGCATTTTACTTTCCAGCTAAACTGGATTAATTTTTATCACCTCATTCTTGTATTTCTGCTTGCTTCCATATTCCTCCCATGCTTTAAATATAGTTTCATTTGACATTCCCCCAACTAATTCATCTATTAAAGCCTCTCCCCAAAAGCTCAATTTAGTTGCTCCCTCTTCTATGAATCTAGTTCCTTGATTCTTTTTCTCATTGGTGAATGTGAACTCCTCTACATCTTTTCTTTTTTCTCATAGCACTTTCCCCATACATCTCTTTTGCACTCATTTCATTTTCCTCTTTGCCAGTCTATCACAGAAAGAAAAACATGGTTTTCAATTTAGGGGGCAAGACAGTAAAAAGGCTTTATTTTTTTCCTATAGACTAGGCAGCCAAGTAGTGCAGTAGATATAGAATGTAACTTGGATTCAAGGAGACCTGAATTAAAATCCTGCCTCTAACAATGGCTAGCTATATGAACTTGGGCAAGTCATCCAACTTCTCAGATTCAGATTCCTCATCTGTAAAATGCAGATAGCAAAAGCACCTACCTCACTAAAGTTATGAGGCTCAAATAAATTAATGTATATAAAGGGGTATGCAAGCTTAACATTACGTGAATATTATTATTTATAAGCCAAGAAAGGAGAAGAATTGGTTTTATCATTAAAAAAAGGGATTTTCTATGGTGAGGCAAGTAGGCTTCTGAATACAAGCCACTTTCTACACAATTATTTATAGTATACAAAAGCCCCATAGACTCATAAGATCATAGTTGGGCATGTGGAGATTTTAATGATGTTCAGACATTATCCTAGGGAGTAGTTTTTCATGTTCTGGGGTCAGAGGAAAGAAAGATTTATGTTACCCTGTCACTAGCTCCAGGGGTCCAAGACAGGGAGAATTTTTTTCTTTTGGCTGTCCTTACCCAAAATTTGGAAAAAAGGAAAGTAAAATATGAGTTTGACATTCGTTTCCGTTAGGTTGTAACACTAAAATGGAAGCTTATTCTAAAATGGTGGTGCTCCTCTCAAGAAAAGGGGAAAAGGGACCCCACTCTGCTCCACTACAACACTCATTAGAGTGGTAAGTTGATTGAAAGCAGGGTCTGTGTTATATCTATAGGGTGTGTGTGTGTGTGTGTGTGTGTGCCTATATAGAATTAAATTATTTTATAGAAGTATAGATGTAGACTTGCATTACAGAGGCTATATGATCCAACTCCTTCATTTAATTTCCTAGTAAACTGAAACCCAAGCACGTTTGAATGACTTGCCTAAGATCAAATAAATCATTGTCATTAACTTAAACAACTAAGTCATTTAATAATTAACAAATAACTCAATCATTAACGAGCCTCAGTTTCCCCACAGAACACTTGTGAAGGACCAGATGAGGTCATATATGTGTAGTATTTTACACATGTAAAGTATGTTATAAACCTGAAGGTCCTCATAAATGTCAGTTATTTTTATCATCATCATCAAGTAGTTCCTAAGGATTTCAAGACACTGAGGAAGGTGCAAAATAATTCCTGGATGTTAGTAATCTAATCAATTATAAGCTATTTCTACAACTTCAGAAAGGAGGGAAATTTCTTCTCTAGTAATATTTACATAAAATTTGATTAGTTTGAAGTGCCATATTTGATTTGATTGAGTTACAATAGAAAGGAATCAATAGCAATGATACATACCTGTTTGAGAAGGAAGGTCCTGAGCCTTGTGGGAAAGAGAGCCTTGTGGTATGGTTAGAGTAGGATAAGATCCTGGTGGAGAACTGAAAGCTGAGGATACCAGAAGAATTTAGGCACCAGAAAAAAAAAATGAGGACATTTTTCTTAATGTTCTAATAGAAGTGAGTTGACCTGGGACTACTAGGTGGCTCAGTGGATAGAGAGCCAGGCCTGGTTCAAGTAGAGCTTCTGACAGTTCTTAGTTATGTGCCCTGGGCAAGCCACGTAACCCCATTTACCTAGCCCTTAAGGCTCTTCTGCCTTGGAAATGATCCTTATAAGCCGGAAAGCAAAAGTTTTTTTTTTTTTTTTAAAGAAGGCATTGGTCACAAAGTTTCCATTTTATCATAGTTCACACAGGAAATTGCTGAAAATTAAAGTTGCCCCTGGTGGGCTGTATTCAGATTCGCAGGGAAGATTTGCCTTAGTCTTGACGTGAAAAAATCCCAGTTGGGCATTTTTTCTGAATATCCCCAATGCCTGGAATGTCTCATTCCTTATATCTATCTATGCCTTCCCTGACTTCTGTCAAGTCCCAACTAAAATCTCATCTTCTGTGGGGTGCCTTTCCTAAGCCCTCTTCATTGGAGTGCCACTAAGTGACCACTACAATCACTATGACCACGACTACTGTGACTGCTGCAGCCAGTAAGTCTACATCACCTACGTCATCAACCACCACAACTATGAGTATTACTAAGACTGCTATGACAACTGTGACTCTTGCTTCTGTTTCTGCTTCTGCTGCTGCTGCTGCCACTGAGATTATTTGTACAAATCTGTTATTATATTGGTGTAGGGATTTCCCAATGTGGGAAGCATCTGCCCAGATGCAAAGCTCTTATCTTTGCCCCCCTAATTCTCTCCTCTCCTTTGACCCCCCCCCTTTCCTCTACTATGCTAGCCACTCTTTCTTCTTCTCCTCAAGTTGATCCATTGGTGAACCAATTCAAATTTACACTATCTTCCTTTCTTTTATCCCTCACTTGCTTATCATTTCTTTGATTCCGTCCAGCCAAGTCTTAGCCTAGGATCACTGACCATTTGCCACTTTCACTCCTATTTTTTGCAGCTGACCAAAAATGGAAAGAAATCGTGCAGTTGTTCTGTTTGAGTTAGCTACAAATTTACGCTACACAACTTCAACTGGACCCTCATTGCTACTATGCTACTACTATATCTTTCTTATCAACTCACGACTCCACTTCCACCAGCAATTCTTCCAAACCTTTTTAACTTTCCTCACACTTCCTATGACCCCCTTCCCACTGCCTTCTCAACTGAGAACCTTACCTCATATTTTATAGAAAAAAATCAAAGCCATTTTCGATTCTCTCTTCTCTCTTCTCGCTTCTTTTTCATCTATCCCTCAAGATGCCTTTTACCATTATCTCTTCCTTCACCCCTTTCTTATATGACCTTACTGCTTACCAAGGCTAACACCTCTGCTTAAGAGATCCCACTTCATCCTGCTTTTTTTTCCAACATATTGCTTCCTATCTCATTATCACTCTTTCACTTATTTTCAATATCTCTGTCAACTGTCTCATTCCCATGTCTCTCCCATCCTGAAAAAAACTCTCACTTGATCCTTCCACTCCTGCTAATTATCACCCTTTATCTCTTCTGCCCTTTGTCTGTACAAGGGTCTTCTATAAAAGATACCCCCAATTTCTCTCCTTTCTCTCTCTCTTTTAAAAAAAACCCTCTTCCTTTCCATCTTAGAATCAGAACTGTGTATTAGTACTAAGACAGGAGAGTGGTAAGGGCTAGGGCCCAGTGATGGGCAAACTTCGGCCCACAGGCTAGATGTGGCCCCCTGAAATGTTCTATCTGGCTGGGGACATTTTTCCTGAGCTGACAAATACAATGAGTAGGATACAATACAATGAAACTTTGAAAGAGTTGCCTTAGAAACAGACTGACAGATGAGCATTCCTTTCCTTTGGCCCCCTCTTTAAAAAGTTTGCCCATCACTGCTAGCCAATAGGGGTTAAGTGATCTAGATTTAAACTCAGTACCTCCCATCTCTGGGCCTAGCTCTCAATCCACTAAGCCATCTAGCTGCCATCATATCATTCTCTTTATAGCCCTTTATAATCTGGCTTCTGACTTTATCATTCCTCTACATCAGTTCTCTTCAAAGTTACTAATGATCTCTTAAATGCCAAATCTAATTGCCCTTCCTCAATCCTCATTCTCCTTGACCTTTCTGCAGCATTTGATACTATTGATCACCCTCTCTTCCTTGATATTCTCTTCTGCCTCGGTTTTCAGGATACCATTCTCTTCTGGTTCTCATTCTTCTCTGACTATACCTTCTCTGGCTCTTTGGCTGCTCTTCCAAATAATGCCCTCTAACCACAGGTGTCCCTCAGGATTCTGGCTTTGGGTCCTCTTCACCTTCTGTACTGCTTCACTTGATGATTTTATTAGCTCTCATCAATTTAATGACCATCTCTATGCTGATTATTCTTAAATTTACCTTTTCTGCCTCAAATTCTGTACTGACTTCCAATCTCTCATCTCCAACTGCCTTTCAGACATTTGAAGTGCAGACATTTAAAACTCAATATGGGGGGCAACTGGGTAGCTCAGTGGATTGAGAGCCAGGCCCAGAGACGGGAGGTCCTAGGTTCAAACCCGGCCTCAGACACTTCCCAGCCATTTGACCCTGGGCAAGTCACTTGACCCCCATTGCCTAGCCCTTACCACTCTTCTGCCTTGGAGCCAATACACAGTATTAACTCCAAGATGGAAGGTAAGAGTTTTAAAAAATAAAATAAAATAAAACTCAATATGTTCAAAACATATCTCCAAACCCTCTCTCCTATTAATATGAAAAATGATAAAGGCTGGTATAAATATATATATTAGTATTTTAATTAAAGCCATGTTGATAGATAAAATCATTAGACCACGCGCTTGTAAGCATTCAAAACTGCCGCCTCCATTACTGTCTCCTCTTTCCTGGAAGCGCCTACTCGCAAAAGAGCCTACTGGCAAAAGAGACCACTCCCTCCTAACCCAGGAGATTTAAGCTCTTCCTGCGTCAACGTAGACCTCCCCATGCCCCAAAGACCCGGAACGGAAACAGCTGGACCACGGGAAATGTAGTTTTGATACATTTCCCATGTCCATAGAAATATATACACTTCTAGATGGCTTTCCCCAATCTTCACTTTTACACTCCCCTTCCTACCTTCTCTATTACTGGAGAGGGCAACATCGTACTCCTAGTCCCTCAGGCTTACAACCGAGGAGTCAACCTGTACTCCTTACTGTCTCTCATCATTCCTCCCCACATCCAAATTGTTTCCAAGGCCTTTAGATTTCATCTTTGTAACATCTCTCAAATATGCCTCCTTCTCTCCTCTGACACTGCTGTCCCTACTCTATTACAGGATCTCATCACCTCATACCTTGAATCTTACAATAGCCACTAGGGGATCTAATGCCTGCCACAACTCTCTCCTCTCCAATCTGCCTCCATTCAGTCACTAAAGTGATTTTCCTAAAGCACAAATCTGATCATGTGTCTCCTACTAAATAAATTACAGTGGCTTTCTGTTGCCTCCAGAATCAAATACAAAATTCTCTATTCAAAACTTGAAATCCTTCATAACCTAGCTCCCTCCTATCTTCCCAGACTCCTATACCTACTCATTGTTACATACTCTTTAATCCAATAAGACTGGCTTCCTGAGTCCAACAAACCAGATATTCTCAGCTCTGGACATTTTCTCTGGCTTTGCCCCATGCCTGGAACACTCTCCCTCCTACACTCTGACTACTAACCTCCTTGGCTTCCTTAAATTCCCACCTGAAATCCCTTCTTTTGCTGGAAGCTTTCCCTAGCCCTCATTA
This sequence comes from Gracilinanus agilis, assembly GCF_016433145.1. Lineage (NCBI taxonomy): Eukaryota > Metazoa > Chordata > Mammalia > Didelphimorphia > Didelphidae > Gracilinanus > Gracilinanus agilis. The sequence goes on along the minus strand of NC_058134.1, from coordinate 202,276,524 downwards.
GTTCTAGTGCCCTCCTTAACTCTTTGGGATCCAGATCCAGGAGTTTTATTTCTGGATCAAAAGGTCTACATCATTTTATGACTCTTTGAATCTGGTTCCATATTGCTCTCCAGAATGGTTGTGAGGTCATGGTATCACGAACCATGCATTAGCGTTCCAATTTCCCCACAACCCTTCCAACATTTATCATTTTCTTTTTTGGTCATATTAGCCACTCTGATAGGTATGAGGCAGCATCTCAGAGTTGTTTTAATTTGCATTTCTCTAATCTATAGTGATTTGGAGCATTTTTTCTTATGACTATAGGTAGTTTTAGTTTCTTCATCTACCTGTTCATATCCTTTGGCCACTTATCAATTGGGGAACGTTTTATATTCTTATAAATTTGACTGAGTTCTCTGAATATTTAAGAATTAAGTCCTTTGTCAGAGACATTTGCTATAAAAATTTTTTCTTCAATTTGTTGTTTCCCTTCTAATTGTGAGAATTTAACATAAATCTGTGCCTCTTTCTTCTTTTTAAAAGGAAAGCTTCATTTTGAATTTGAAAATCCATGTCAGTCTCACTTCCACTCTTTCCTGGATTAAGAACAAGGCTGGAGGTTTAAGGGGGATGCATAAGGTCTCTAGAAGGATGCCAGAAGTCTTGTGGCTCCCTGGCATCCTGGAAAATGCTTGCCTCTTGTCCCACATGACTCCTGATGTTTTAAAGACCAACCTCCGACCCAAACTGAGGTCAAGTCTGTCTAATCAGGGAGACCCAGAAAAAGTGATGTCACAGGTAATATAAGTTATAGATCAAGGAAGCTCACAGGAGTGAATGGAGATGCAGGGTGAGCAGTGAGTTTAAGTTAGCTACACAATCAATGTGACTATGGGCCTTTTCTTTCTCCCACTCACTTTTCATTATTTAATAAATAATTATAAATTAACATAGTATGTTTTTTAAAACTCTTACCTTCCTTCTTGACCTTCTGTTCTTCCAGATGAATTCTGTTATTATTTTTTTTAGTTCTAAGAAATAATTTTTAAGTAGTTTGATTGGTATGGCACTGAATATGTAAATTAATCTAGGTAGGATCATCATTTTTATTATATTGGCTTGGCCTATCCATGAGCAACCAATAATTTTCCAATTGTGTATTGGCTCCAAGGCAGAAGAGTGGTAAGGGCTGAGGCAATGGGGGTTAAGTGACTTGCCCAGGGTCACACAGCTAGGAAGTGTCTGAGGTCAGATTTGAACCCAGGACCTCCTGTTTCTAGGCCTGGCTCTCAATCTACTGAGTTACTCAGCTGCCCCCTAACATACAGTCTTCAGAGAATTTAATCTTAACATAATCTTGGTTGATTGGTTTTGTTTCTTCAAAAACTTCTAAATTTAATGTAATCAAGATTATGCATTTTATTTTTTATAATGTTCTCTATGTCTTGTTCGATCACAAATTCTTCCTTTATCCAGAAGTCTGATAAGCAAACTTTCCCTTCACTAATTTGTTTGTGGTATTATGTTTTATTTCTAGATCAAGTATCCATTTTAACTTTTTCTTGGTATATGATGAGAGATGTTGGTCTATACCTAGTTTCTGTCATATTATTTTCCAGTTTTCCTAGTAGTTTTTGTCAAATAGTGAATTCTTCTAAAATTTGGATCTTTGGGTTTATAGAACACTAAGTGGTTATTGTGGTCATTAATCATGTGTCGATTTTCTAACCTATTCCATTTAACCCCTACTCTATTTGATAGCTCATACCAGATTGTTTTGATGATCACATCTTTATAATATAGTTTGAGATCTGGTACAGGTAGGCAGCCTTCCTTCATATTTTTTTTCATCAATTCTCTTGTTATTCTTGACCTTCTGTTCTTCCAGATGAATTCTGCTATTGTTTTTTGTTTTGTTTTGTTTTTCTAGGAAATAATTTTTGAGTAGTTTGATTGGTATGGCACTGAATATGTAAATTAATCTAGGTAGGATCATCATTTTTATTATATTGGCTTGGCCTATCCATGAGCAACCAATAATTTTCCAATTGTTTAGGTCTGACTTTATTTGTGTGAAAAGAGTTTATAATTTTGTTCATATAATTGCTGGGTTTATTTCAGTAAATGTACTCCTAGATATTTTATGTTGTCTACAGTTATTTTAAATGGAATTTCCTTTTTTATTGCTTGCTACTGAACTTTGTTGGTGGTAAATAGAAATTGATGATTTATATGGGTTTATGTTGTATCCTGCAAATTTGCTAACTTTTTAAATCATTTCTGTTAGTTTTCTGTTTGATTCCCTGGGGTTCTTTCTATATACCATCGTATTTATTGCAAAAAGTGATAGTTTTGTTTCCTCAAAGTTTTAATACTTTTTAAAGGAAAAAATGCACATAACTTGCATGTGTGTGAGGGGAGACCACAAGGCAGTGAATACCCTTGTACCTTTAGGATGCTGTACCAAACCCAGAATTGTATAACCATTTCTAAACGTAGCCCAGTGAAAATATAGATAGTGGGAGCTTGGGAGACTGATGAACTTAGAAGCGAAGATTTTGAGTTATCAACTTGTAAATTGAAGTCATCTCCCATAAGCTCAGGAATTGGGACAGCAATTTTGAGTGAGATTCAGAACACCTTCAGAAAGGAGAGAGAATGACCTGAGGGACAGTAATAAAAAACATCAGGATCTGAAAAGGATGATATTGGGTCTGAATGGAATCAATCTTAACAGTAGGCAAGGTTCCCAAGTGACAGAGAGGGCCAGGAAGTATAGCAGAGGAGTGGCTAGGGATAATGCGACACCTGGTGGTAACTACATTTCCATGGTTACAAGTAAAAAAGAAATATGAGAGAATATTTCTAATATGAAAGGCCGATTTAATATTTTCCCCCTATCCTTTGTCCTCCCCCCTTTCTAGAGATCCATCCCCTTTCATGCAGAGTTGAAAGAAAAAGAGGAAGAAGAAATCAATAAATCTGATTTTTTAAAAAATCTTATACAGAAATATATAAAGTGTGCCACATCCATGGACCCTCTACCTCTGCTCCATATCTGCTGTGGATGCATTCCAAGACCTTCCATGAACAGCTGAAACCATGGATAAAAGTGAATACCTGCTGACTCTTTCACTCTCTCTCTCTCTTTCTCTCTCTCTCTCTCTCTCTCTCTCTCTCTCTCTCTCTCTCTCTCTCT
>NC_058134.1:202258640-202272962 GCF_016433145.1 Gracilinanus agilis | reverse complement strand
TATATATATATATATATATATATATATATATATATATATAGGCTCTGTCTCCCTACTCTTGTCTCTTGACTTGTGCCCATTCCCATCAAAGCTCATCCAATAAAATGAAAGTGAAAAAAAAGTGAAAGCATAAACAAAAGAGACCACTGCTAGGAGAAGGGGACCTAAATGTGAATCTGTGGATAAGGGGGCCCTATTAGATATCATTTTCTTGGCTATGCTTATGAAGGGTCATTTGTTAAAGACAGAATGGAGGTTTTAGAGAGCACAATGGAAGGAGAAGAGAGATTGGAACTGGGCCAAGGAAGATAGAGGACTGCTATGGCTAAGTGTGAGGAAGAAGGGAATGATGGCAGCAGGATAAGGAACTTTTGCCTACAGGGTCTACAACTTGTGAATTACTGAGATTCTGAGAGAAATCATAGGCAAATTATTTCCATTTAGCAATGATTAGTTTGGCTTAATTTCATTATTATTCCTGGCACTTGAGCTGGTAGTAGTAGTAGTACTTCTACTAAGTAGTAGAAGGAAGTAGTAGAAGGCAGGAAGAGGGAGCAGTCTGCAGCAGGACAAATAGTGAGATGCCTGGCTTGGGTAGTCCCTAGTCTTGCTTAAAGGCTGGACGTTGGATGGGATAAGGCTCTTGCCCAGAGGCCTGGCTAGTTACAGAGGGTTGAATATAACTGGTTTAGTCATGGTCCAATGAGAAGCTAGGGCAGCTGTGTTCCAGGACCAGCACCAAGACTGAATTGATTAACTTCTTTGGGATAGGGGTTGGTGGGGAGAAGCTCTGGGGAGTAATGAATAACATTAAAGCAGTTGGAAAGATATTCACAATCTAAGACTTGGTGCTAGTCAAGTAGTAAGAAGCTAAATGAGACCTTGATTCTTTGCTGAAGAAATTGAGACTATTCATCATGGGCTGCCCCTTCTCCTAGTTTTTTTTTGCATCTCAAATTCCCTTCCTATTAGCTCTAACATCAGGTCTCCTCACCCCCAGACTTTGACAAAGAAGTTGCCTTTCTCTATGTCAAGGCTGGCTAACCTAACTGTTTACATATATGCTTAATTCCCTCCCCTCTTTCCTTCTCTAACAGAATAAATTCTCAGTTACCTTCTTCCTCTCTTACCTTATTTATTCCCTATGCCATGGCTCTTTCTCTGCTTGGTGTAAATGTGTCCATGTCTCTCTTACACTTAAAAAATCCACACTCAATACAAACATCACAACTCGTCATTATTTTATATTCTCCTCTTCTTGTCTTAACTCCTGTCTACATGACTATATACCTCTACTTCCTCACTTCTCACTCTTTTATAAATCCTCTACAATCTAGCCACTGACCTCATTATTCAACAAAAAATCGCTACCTCCAAAGTTAGCGGGGAGCCTTTCCTCAGGCACCCTCCTTTCACTCTGCAACATTTGACATTGTTGGCCAGTTTATCTTGGACATTATCTCTTCTCTGCATTTTTATCAGAATGCTCTCTCCTGGTTTTCTTCCCACCTGTACAACTATTCTTTCTCAGTGTTCTGGTTATTTCTTCTTCCCCTTACCTTCTCTCTTAGAATCAATACAAATTATTTGTTCTGAGGCAGTTCCAAGACAGAAAATTGGAAAGGTATAGGCAACTAGGGTGAAGTGACTTATCCAAGTCACAGAGCTAGGAAGAGTCTGAGGCCATGAACCCAAGATTTCCCATGTCCAGGCCTGGCTTTCTATCCACTGACCCACCTACCTGCTCCCACAGTAGTCTTCTAATTGTCTCAACTCTCCCTACTCCAGTCAGTTCTCCATTCATTTGCCAAAGTGATTTTTCTAAAGGGCAAGTCTGACCATGTCCTCTTCTCATCCCACCTCTGAACTTCAATAGCTCCTTATTACTTCTAGGATCAAATATAAAGTCCATTGTTTGCCTTTTCCCAATGGGGTCCCTTCTTACCCTTCCAGACTTTTTATACTTCCATACATTTTAAGATCCTTCCACATTAACGGACCAGATTTTTCTTACACAAGATACTTTATCTCCTATCAGTATGCATTCGCACTGGCTGTCCCTCCCTTCCGGAACACTCTCTCTCTCACTTTTGCCCATTGTTCTCCCTTGCTTCCTCAAACTCAGCTCAGATATTACCTTCTATAAGAGATATTTCTAGCCATCCTCATGGAGATTGCTTTCCACCTACTTTTTACATATTTTGCATAGATCTAGTATACATATATTGTCTCCCCAATTAGAATGTGAGCTTCTTGAGGACAGGCACTATTTTTGCCTTTCCTTATATTCTTAGGGATTCTTATAGTGTACGGCACAGAGTATACACTTAATATACGTTTATTGAATAATTGGCATGTGGAATGAAGAAAAGTAAAGTGTACAAGTTGAAGTGTGAGGTCTTCTCCCTTCTCTCCCCACCTCTGGTTCTGAGTGTAACTCTTAAGAGAAGTGAGTTCATATGCTCAAAGGGCTATAAAAGAATGCCTGCCCCTTGATCCAGCCATACCATTGTTGGGTTTGTTCCCCAAAGAGATCACAGATAAACAGACTTGTACAAAAAATATTTATAGCTGCGCTTTTTGTGGTGGCAAATAAAACTGGAAAATGAGGGGATGCCCTCCAATTGGGGAATGGCTTAACAAATTGTGGTATATGCTGGTGATGGAATACTATTGCTCTCAAAGGAATAATAAACTGGAGGAATTCCATGTGAACTGGAAAGACCTCCAGGAATTAATGCAGAGCAAAAGGAGCAGAGCCAAAAGAACATTGTACACAGAGACCAATACACTGTGGTAAAATTGAATGTAATGGACTTCTGTACTAGCAGCAATGCAATGATCCAGGACAATTCTGAGGGATTTATGGAAAAGAACGCTACCCACATTCAGAGGAAGAACTACAGGAGTAGAAACAGAAGAAAAACAACTGCTTGAACACATGGGTTGAGGTGGACATGATTGGGGATGTAGACTCGAAACTACCACACCAATGCAACTACCAACAATTTGGAAATAGGTCTTGATCAATGACACATGTTAAAACCAGTGGTAATATGCATCAGCCATGGGGGGAAGAGCTCGGGGGGTGAAGGGGAAAGAGCATGAATTATGTAACCGTGTTAACTTTTCTAAAAAATAAATATTAATAAATGTTTAAAAAAAGAGAGAAGTGAGTTCAAAAGGATGGCTATTTTCATCTGATTGTCTTAACTACAGAACTCAGAGAGGATCCCATAGAAAACAAATGTGTTCTTTTAATACATGGGATGGGATGTGAGCAACGTGCCAAAGTCAAATCTAAAAGTGCCTTGGAAATGAACAAGATAAGACCCATGCTTCTCAGAGTATGAATGGTGACTTACTAAAAATTTATTAATTGATGTTATACTTAGCATACTCCATTAGAGCATAAGCTCTATGAGAGTAAGGACTATGTTTTTGCCCCTTTTTTGTGGGGGGTGGGGGATTGCCAGATCTTAACATAAAACTTGCCATAATAGGTATTTTATTTTTATTATTTTTTTAACCTTTACCTTCCATCTTAGAACCAATTTTGTGTATTGGTTCCAGTGCAAAAGAGTGGTAAGGGCTAAGCAATGGGGGTTATGTGACTTGTCCAGGGTCACACAGCTAGGAAGTGTCTGAGGCCAGCATAGTAGGTATTTTATAATTGCTAGTTGACTCATCATATTACATAATACCTTGAAAATTTTAAATTAAATTAAATAAATGTAAATAAAAATTTAAAAATTAAACATTTAGTAGTAAGTACTGCGTAGTAGGTATGGAGTTCTAAACTCTTAACAGATATTGCATACTACCTAACTAGTTCTAAGCATTTAGGAGATGATCAATCAATATTTGTTGAATTAATTAAGCAATTTGCCTTCTAATTCTGCTTCCCTTTGCCACTCTTCTTCAATATCGTAGACTCCGAAGATTTTAAAACTAGAGGAGATCTGAGAGACTATGGAATTCAAACGTCTTATTTCATAAAGGTCCCAAGGCTCATAATGAAAATGATTTGTCCAATGTCACACCTTTATTTTGTGGCAGGGGTAATACTTGAATGGAAGTCCCTTTTCTGCAGACCAGAACACATTCTGCCATGCCATTCTGTCTCCATTTTGTTTGCACCGCCAGATCTTATTTTCCTTTTTCTAGTCTTTTCCAGTTTCTTCATTACTTTAAAGAATTCTTTTGACAAGCTTCACTTATAGCTTTCTTGTCAAACCACAAACCTGTAGTAGCTGATCAACTGAGAGATGGAGATAGAGATAAGTGATATAGATTTGTATAGATACGTCAGGCTTGGAGCCATTTTCGTGTGCACCTTTCAATGTCATCTGGGGGCAAATGTCAGCAAATACTTCTGACCACTACCTTTAATAGTGTCAGAGATAAAGCTGGATATCACATACTAAGAAATATTTCCAACCACAGAGCTGCCTTTTCTGCACCAGCAATACCCTTGCTTGCAGACCATGAAGATGTGCTCATACAAGCCTCTGTTACTTATGTCAGCTTTTAGGTTTGAGGCTTTGGGTCTAAAAAAGAACAGAACAGAGTTGGAGTTACTGTGTCTAACTGAATAGTCCCTTGTCTATTGGAATCGACTTCAATCTGGATATTGTGATTGTGTGTGTGTGTGTGTGTGTGTGTGTGTGTGTGAATTTCACCAACTTTCTACTATTTACACAATATAGCTTTGGTTTTGCTGCTGTTCAGTTGTCACTATGCATCCTCATTCAGTTTTGTTAGTGACAGTCTCCAACATTGTCATGTTTTTCGTATCTGCTAAAGTCCTTGTAGTACTGCATCCCATTGATTCATCTAAATGTTTGCTCAATGAAGAAAATAAAAAGCATTAAAAAGGGCACCCACGTGAACTGCCCGGGTCTCAGTCTGGAGCTATTACATATTCTCTCTGGCTCCAGCGATGGATTAATGAAATGGCATTTGATTGATCACTTGTACAAACACCTCATCTTTCTTGCCACAGAGCAAGAGGAAGTATAAGTAATAGCAGCCGAATCTATAGGAGGAAGAATACAAGAAATTTGGGTCCTTTAAAAATGTAATTTTTCCTATTTTCATGTCTGAAATCTACACAAAACCAAAAATTTTCAGTTTCTCTGAATTTTCTTCTCCACTTACAGATTTCTCTTTTCAACCCCTTTTTTACTGGCAACGTTCTTTACCATGCAATCCAGCATTTTCAAATTACCTCTATATAGTGAACAAAGATGGAGAATACTTTTGTTATGGAGTCACTTGTCACAGCTCTAACCTTATTAGGGTTACTCCTATGATCTGGGGGTAGGCTAGGTGAAGGAGCACCTGAATTAAATGCTGTAACATGAATAGAAAGGAGACAACATGGGAAGTACCAAGTGTATCAGACTAGCCAATAAGGAGCCAGTCCCTCAGGCATGTGCAATCTCCTCTGTCTAGTGGGACTCATACAGATACTTTGGGAACCAGCTTCCAGAAATGCAGAACAGAAGCTCCTACCATCAATGTCAGAGTTTATATGGGTCTTCTCTAACTGTTTCTTGTCCACAGAGGAACAGAAAACCTTCCAAGTGGACACTGAGCTAAAACTAAATGTGAATACAAAAGGCATGAGCAGGTCAAATCTCTCTTTCCTGGTGGGAACTGAAGGAAGAAATGCTTTCAGCCTCTCAGTAAGAAAGAAGTCTCTCTGTGAACATATAGTGTCTCTTTCTTTTCTTTTCTTCCCTTTTTCTAGCTCTTACGTGAATGAGTATCAAGAAATGGACTGGACTTTGACCAAGTGAGCTTTGGAAGATCCACTGGAGGTTCAGCTTCCAAGCCTAGAAAGGAATCACTCTATACCAGTACTGGTGAACCTTTTAGAGATCACATGCCCAAATTACAACTATGCTATGTCTTCATCAACACAACTAGATGGAAAAAAAGATTGTTTGATATAGTCTATCAGTATATTAAAGCAACAACCAAGATGCCATATCCTGCATACAAGGAAGCAACTTGTCCATCAGCCATGCCACAATTACAAGTTAATTCTGTAGTGGGGAAAAAATGTTTGAAGCTATTGCTTTAAGTTTGAGCTCATTCTCTCTAGAGATTGAGAAGTATACCAGGAGAGCAGGTATACAGGGTGTCTGTATTACATGCCAGGCACTATGTTAAGTGCTTTACAAGTATTCTCTTACTTGATCCTCACAACAACTCCAGAAAAGAGTTGTAACATCATGAGTAGGTCTTGAAGAATTGCACTGTAGATGTATTGGGGAGATTATGTCCTGAAAGCATGTTTGGATATGTTGTAATAAGTTAGAGAGGGGAAAATGTGCACTGGATCAGAAAAAAAATTCTTCCTTGCTCTTTCTTTTCAGAAAAAATATTATAAAAGCTAATTGATATTAATTTATTAATCATGATTGAGAAGAAATAAACTAAATTGATACTGGAATGTCAATTACTATTATTGACACAAGGAAACTGTTAATGGGTATGTATCCAGTAGGAAAAGCAAAGGGATAAATAAGTAAAAAAGTATTCATAGCAGTGCTCTTTTGGAGTAGTTGAAGAGAAACTATGGCTTATGAGTGAAACAGAATAATATTTTGCAATAGGAAATGATTCATCTAAGGAATTCAAAGAATTATGTATGAACTAATTCAGAATGAAATAAACAATAAGCGTAATGACTGCAATTACATAGTTGAAAAGGTCTCTAAAAGGAAATCAAAATGCATAACTGGAAAATTAATGTAGGTCTTAGTAGATATATAATGAAACATACTTTCCTGACCCTCATGATTGGAAGACAGGGAACTTCTAAGACAATATGGAGGAGTAAAACGAGTAATGTAAGACAAAAAAAAAAAAGTGAAATCACAACAAAGAAAGACTTGGACCCAACTAAACAACAAAGTAGAAATTCTGAAAATCAAAGGAGAAATTAATAAAACTGAAAGAAAAATCTCTTACTGAATTAATGGATAAAATTAGGACATTTTAAAATTATAAAATAGATAAGGCTAATCTAATTTAGAAAAGTGGAAAATCAAATTGTTTCTATTAAAACTTTTTCAAATGAAAATTCACAATTAAAGATGAAATAAAGAAAACTATCAGAAATTAGTTGTCCTTTTATTTGCTAACAAAAAGAATAATAAAAAATGATGACAGAAAAATTTCAAATATCCAAATTGACAAAAGAAGAAAAAGTTTAAACAACCAAACTTCAGGAAAAAAATTAAAAAAGACATAAATGAATTTATCTCTCAAAAAATTGTGATGGTTTTACAAATAATTTTTATCAAAAATTTAAAGAACAAGACATTAATCCTAATATGGCATAAATTTTTTTTGCAGACCGGGATGCAAATGTAGTCTTGGTAGGTGAACAAAGCAGAGAAAGTTGAGAAAGAAAAATATAGAACAATATCCTAATGAACATTGATGGAAAAATTGTCAAATAAAATAACAGCACAAGGGCCACAACAATATATTCAAAAGATTATACATATATCCAGGTTGGATTTATATGAAGAATGCAGAGTTAATTCAGTACAAGAAATACTATTAACATAATAAACCACATGATTGTATTAATAGATGATTAAAAGATTTTTCACAAATACCAACAAGCATTTCTGTTAAAAACCTATACACAAAAAAGAATTAATGAATTTTTCCTTAATATAACGAATAGTATCTATTTAAAAAGAGAAAGGTTTAAGCCTTCCCAACAAGATCAGAGATAAAGAAAGGATACCATTACTATTCCCATCATTCTAGAAATTATATCAATAGCAATAAGAAAAGACAGAGAACCCTGATGTAATAAGTATAAGCATAGAGGAAATGAAATTATCACTTTTTGTAGTTTCAGAATTGATTCAATCTTAGTAAGAAGATGAGTTTCTGTAAATAATGAAGTCTAGGAAAGCATGTGGGTGGGAAAATGAAATCAGAAGATATCTTTTTCTGTTCTTAAATACAAGGATATAAATATTAAGGACCCTTCATTACACAACCCCATGAAGGTGCTACATATTTATTTAATGTTTTTCTATGCTTACATAATTATCTGTTCTTACTAGAGTAACATATAGGGATAAGAAATATGATCTCATTCAGAAGTGCCATAAATGGTTTGTCTCCAAATTTTCCAATGTTTTAATTGTTTATTACCTTCTTCCTCCTCCTTTTTACTTTTTTCTAAGTCATTCAACTTTTGTATAGGAACATTTAAGCCTCCTACTATTATTGTGTTATCTTCATCTTTTTGCAACTCAGCTAAGTTTTCCTTTATAAATTTATATACTATGCTATTTTGATGCATATAAGTTTAATTTTTATATTGATCCACTGCCTCTGGTTCAAACCACTCAGTCTAATTGTATCACTTTCTCTCCCCATCACTCTTCTCTTTTCCATTCACTACATCTTTGGATCTATGACCCTATATTCCTTTTTATTTACAGTTGTCCCCAGGAGCTCAAATTTTCTTTCTTTCAAAACAATGCCTTTCATGTAGATGCAACACTCTTTCAGAGAAAGTGGTCTGCCAGTGCACTGACTCCCTTATCACTTAAGGTCTCCATCTTCCATCATAGGCATACACCTTTTAGGAGTCTTCTTTTTTTTTTTTTTTTAAACCCTTACCTTCCATCTTAGAATCAATACTGAATATTGTTTCCAAGGCAGAAGAGCAGTAATGGCTAGGCAGTGGGGGTTAAGTGATTTGCCCAGAGGCACATAGCTAGAAAGGGTCTGAGGCCAGTTTTGAACCTAGGACCTCCCCTCTCCATGCCTGGCTCTTAATCCACTGAGTTACCCACCTGTTCCCAAGGAGTCTTCTTCAGTGGGACATGCTTTCCCTTGGGTTGCCACCCCATTCTTTCATTGCTCCATTTTTAATATCTCTTCTGTCCCCACTTCTGCTCTTTTGCAACCTGTCTTCTTACTGTCTACTCCATACATTTGTATGTCTTCTTACTTTGCAATTTTGTCCCAGAAAATACATTAATGCAACTGTAGGGACTCCTTTACCTTCACTTTTCTTTATTTAAATTCTCTTTACATCTTTATCTCTTTGTGTACTTCTAAAATAACTCTTATTCCTCTTTTGTATCTTTTTTCTTCTGGAGTCTAGTTTCTCTTGGCTCTCTTAAAAACAAAAACAAAACTCTAGTGATAGGATGAGTTATTTCATTATTTATATTTACCTCAGTAAAAGGAAAAAGCATCAAAATACAGGTATAAAAACTAAAGTTCAAGACAGTAGATTGTACTTATCACCAACAGATTAAATTTAAAGAACAAGTCCTTCCTTTCTGTTAACAATTACTAAGCTACCAAAGTAAAAAGTGACACAAATAACTAATCAACATCACCCTTTTGGCAAATTTTGCCTTATTGATTTTGGAGAAATGTGTTTTGTGGGATAAGAGTGGGGAATTGGCTGTTTTGCCAAAAACAAAATATAACAATAAAAAGAATAAAAGTTTTTTCTAATTGACCTGTATTTACTTAATCAATCAGGTTGATTTAGCTGGCACCTTTTGATGTCTAATTGTTAAAAAGTTTTACTTTAACAACCACAAATCAGCTTCTCTCTAAACTCCCACAATATTAGTCCTAGGGTTGTCTGGAATGGGCAATTAAGTGTTACAAGTGGCTAGAGCATCATGCCTGGTGTCAGAAAGATCTGAGTTCAAATCTAGCCTCAGATATTTGTTAGCTATGTGACCCTATCCTGGGCAAGTCACTTAGCCCCTATTTACCTCATTCCCTCATCTGTAAAATGAGGACACACTGGAGAAGGAAATGGCAAAATATTCTAGTATTTTTGCCAAGAAAACTCCCTGGAATCAGATGTAACAGGAGAATATCAACATGTTTGGAATACACTCCTTCTTCCCTTCTACTTTTTGGAATTGTTGGCCTACTTCCAAACCTAGTTCAAGTACCATTTCCTACATGAGACTTTATATGATCCCTACAACTGCTTGTGTCTTCCCTTTTTGAAATTATTTCTATGAACTTTGTATAAATTTTTGCATCTCCTTATTAGTATACGAGTTTTTCTCCCAATAGAATGCAAACTCATTGAAGGCAAGAACTATTTTATTAAAAAAAATTATGTCCCCAGTACTTAGCACAATAACATATAAATAGTAGGTACTGATAATTGGCATGAGTTACTCATTGAAGAGCTATCAACTATTAGTAGCTATGTGGAAATGGAGATAGCAAAAAAAAAAAAAAAAAAAAAGACTAACCTGCTGACAGCTGACCCACACTGACTATTTTTTTTAAACCCTTACCTTCCACCTTAGTATCAATACTGTATATTGGTTCCAAGGCAGAAGAATGGTAAGGGTTAGGCAATGGGGGTTATGGGACTTGCCCAGGGTCACATAGCTAGGAAGTATCTGAGGCCAGATTTGAACCCAAGACCTCCCATCTCTAGGCCTGGTTCTCAAACCACTGAGCTAACCAGCTACCGTTCCCCCCCCCTCCAAATTGACTATTGATAGGGGATCTCCTGTTAATTCATGAGTTTTCAAGGGGCCTTTTGTTTGTCATTCTTAATTTATACTTCCTATTTCCAATAAGAAAGACATTTAATCCATATTTAACACAAAAAATTATAATCCCACTTTTAGGTGAGAGAGACAGAGACAGAGACAGAGAGAGGCAGAGAGAGAGATTCATCATAACTCTCAATTCAATCAAAATCTGGACTAAGAATTAACTTCCAAATTGGTTACCTGACACTCTTCCTGCCAAATCCTAGAGAAATGAGGCTGTTTCCCTTTAATAGACCAGAACTATAAAAATGCAACAAAGCAGTCTGAACTCTGACCAGTTTCCCAGCTCTCTGTTAACTCTTGGACTACAACCCCAGCATTTCTTCTGATTTATATTTCCTTGTTCTCTATTTTTCAGCTTCAACTTAACCATGTCTTCTGGCCTTATAACATCAGATTGCCGTCTAATTCATCTCTCTCTCTTTCTGTCTCTGTCTCTGCCTCTGTCTCTCCTTCTCTTTCAACTGTAGGTTAATCGTGTCCTCTGGCCTCATAACATCAGACTGGGATCAAATGAAGTCTCTGACTTTTTTCCTTCGCTTAGACAAACTCTCTTCTCTTTTTATTCTTCTAGTGGAGAGCTGTAAGCATAAGCTTTGCCAGACCTGGTTACTGACCTTTTCTAATCTTGAGTAGACAAAAAAAAATTGTCCACTGTGAGTTGCCCTGGCCTGCTTGGAGATGTGTATTCAAAAAATATTTCGTGTCATCGGACTTCCTGGATGTTGTACTCTGGGTGGATGCTTATCTTGCCCACTCTAATTTGAGGTTTGGTCAAAGGAGACTAGAGGCTAAAATTAACGCATTATTCATAGGGGATGGGAGAAAGAGAGAGAGTTCTAGGCCACGTGACAAAGAAGATGGATGAAATAATGTAGACAGTTTATCCTGTCCTACAAACTTTTTAAAAATCCAAAAGAGGAATTGTGTTCACATCATAAAGCAAGAAACCCAACAAGATTTTAGCTTTATGAATTAATAGTGGAAAATGTTCATCTTTAGTTTTGCTCACTCCGAACTCTTCCCTGCCAATCTCTATGATTCAACAAGGTACAGAAACCAACTCATTGGCTTATGCTTTGGGAATCACTCGGGAATTCCCTTTTTGCTGAAGTCTCTGCTGACACAAACAGCCCATGCATTTATAATAAGCAGCAGACTTTACCTCGGTCCAGTCACCAGCAGGGGAGGAAAGGACTATGTGTTTCCTTTCTGCCTGAGGCAGCTTCTTGATTTAGGAAGCCGGAAAGCATCAGAAACTAACTGGAATGCACACTCTGCCCTCTCCAAGCCCGTGAAAAGATACTCATCCCAGATAGAGAACTAAACCATAAAGAGAACTGGGGGAAAGGTCCATCATTTGAAACTGCACTAAACTTAGAGGAAAGGATTTAGGAATCCATCTGTGTTCTGTCCTGTCTACTTGGACAAGTAGCCAAGTTAATGGAAAACGTGAATTGCACAACTTGAAAAAAGATCGAGGTAGCTTTGAGTTCTAGCTCTAGTAGTAAACTTACCACTAAAGCAGAAGGAGTCAGAAAGGTGAGCTAAAGAAAATTATAAGAAAAATAATTAAAACTAACAAAAATTTCAAGAAAAAATTTCATTTAAAAACCTAGAGCAAAAGCAGAAAAATGAGCAAAGATGATAAAAGTTTAGAAAGATGTGTACCAAGATATCTAAAAATTGGTAAATGTCTCTTAATATCCCTAAACAAATAAAATTGAACCCGTCTGTAGGGAATATTTTTTTTTAATTAGAAAGAGTGTTGGGTATTGGGTTAAAGAAGTCTGTTAAAGGAGAAGAATCATCCAGATATTTCTTTTTAAAAATTTATAAGACAATAAAACAATTTTAAAGAACAATTTCAAATAATAAAATAATAATGAGAAGTGATGGTAGAAGAGCAGGCCTGGAATACCACTGACTTAAACTTTACATCCCATAGGTGATTCAATTCATTTTGTGGGATTAAATTGCAGAAGAGCAGGGTGCATAAAATCGAGGAGTGGAGGGTGTTGTGGGACTATTTTATAGAGAACAAGACAAGTGCTCATTCAGAGCTTAGAAGTAGTAGTACAAGGACCCTCTCAAAGTCTCTCTGAAGAATTTTAACACTGATTATGAGCCGTGGGAGGTACTGATACCCAACAGCCCAGGATGGCATAGTTACATCCAAGAAGGTACTGTATTCCATGAGCAAAGCAGAATTGCAGAAATGTGAAATATAAAAATCTAGTGATATCTCTATTGCAAAAGTTCTAACAGACTATTTGTGTCTGGACTGTGATAGAGACTTCTGAACTCATGTTGGACCTATCAGCCACAGTCAAACACAGTGATCCTTGTCCCCAACATTGAGATGTCATTGGTCCTCTTCAGAAACAAAGGATGAGCAGCACCAAGAAAGAGAACAAGGAGAAGATAATTCCTGTAGTCTCTCATCAGGAAGAGGCACACTACAGGGGGCAGCAAGGTTGCTCAGTGGATTGAGAGCCAGGCCTAGAGTCATGAAGCCCAGGGTTCAAATTTGACCCCAGACACTTCCTAACCCTGGGCAAGTCACTTAATTCCCATAGCTTAGCCCTTACTGCTTTTCTGCCTTGGAATGGATACACAGTATTGCTTTTAAGATAGAAAGAAAATAAGTCGTACAATTCTTCTGAGGAAGACAAATTGTCTTTAAACACCCCTGAGGAATGTATTTTTGTGTGTGTGTGAAAATAAACACACATATCTGAAAAAGGAAATGGTAGTGGTTTAGACAGGGACAACTGAAAACCCACAGCTCATACTGATCCTTTTAATTATCTCCTGCCTATCATACCTCAAAGAGCCAAGATTTTCTACTCACTACTAAAGTAGGTATTAAAAAGAACCTTGCGAGGGCAGTTAGGTGGCTCAGTGAACCGAAAGCCAGACCTAGAGATGGGAGATTCTAGATTCAAATCTGGCCTTAGATACTTCCCAGCTGTATGACCCTGGGCACCTTAACCCTTATTGCCTAGCCCTTTTCTGCCTTGGAACCAATATATGGTATTAAGGGTTTTAAAAAAAGAAAATTTTATTTAAATCAAGTATGTATTTACCTCTTTTCAAAACCATTATGTTGCTCCTACTTCTGTCCCTTAAGACCAAACAAAATAAAAGAATACTGGAAAGGTTTGTTTGATAGTAAGAGAAATTTCCTAAGAATTTCTTTTTCCCCATAATGAAATGAGCTGCCTCATGAAATACTGAGTTCCTCATTACCAAAAATCATCCAACATCTTATCTATACTTGCCTGTGATATTCTTATCCATACTTTAAAGAATAATTCCAATGTGAAGTTCTACATACATTCTTTGAGCCCAACCACTGAAGTGAAATTCTTTTCTCTAAGATTGCCAACAATCACTTACTAATTTACCAGGTCATCCTTTTTTCTTCATGGCCTCTTTATATCTTGGTACTATCTTCATGGAGTCAGCCTGTAATCTTCAATCTACCTTATCCTTTTTTTCAAGATAGCCATATCTTTTGATTCTACGTTCCTAACATTTTCCTCACCTATCCTCCTCTCTATACACATAGAGTCATCACTCTAGTCCTTGCCCACATTGCCTCTCACCTGGACTATTGCAATATCTTCTCTCTCAAGAAAGAAAGAAAGAAAGAAAGAAAGAAAGAAAGAAAGAAAGAAAGAAAGAAAGAAAGAAAGAAAGAAAGAAAGAAAAAGGAAGG